>NC_063047.1:55992751-56322751 GCF_018812025.1 Megalobrama amblycephala | reverse complement strand
CTTTAACCTACTGCTTTCTGAGGCATGATTTACCCAAACTCTGAATAAGTCACTGGCAGTAACAAGCAAAGTTTCCAGTGTGGAGTTATTTGGTCATTCTTGGCTCATGCTGACATATTTCCTGACTATTCAGCCAATGTTAGAAATGTGAGCACAGCATGATATGTTGGCAGTTTCAACCATTTCCCATCGCAATTCACCAGCACAATTTGAACAAATATTTAAAAAAATATATTCTTTGGCGTGAGAAAAAAGTCAAATTCCATTCAAGCAGATCAATCATTATATAGAAATATTTTCAGAGCGCTCATCTAACACATTCTGGATGAAGAGATTGGAAACAGCACCAATGGAAAGGATTCTTCATATTCATTCCATATTTTGCTCTCTACACCTATTAAAGGGATAGTTCACCCAAATATTTTGTCATTACTTACTCACGCTCACGTTGTTCCAAACTGGTAAACCGGGAGTAAGTGCAGAGGTGTTGTGTGCACTGTGTAAACCCCAAAATGAAAATTACTCGCCCTCATGTTGTTCTAAACCTGTATGAGTTCCTTTCTTCTGTTGAACACAAAAGAAAATATTTTTAAGAATGTTGGTAATTAAACAGTTGAGGATAGCCATTGACTTCTATAGTAGGGGGGGGAAAAATACTATAGAAGTCATTGGGTGCCATCAACTGTTTGGTTACCAACATTATTTTAAATATCTTCTTTTCTGTTCAACAGCAGAATGAAACTCATACAAGTTTGGAAGGTCAAGTAATTTTCATTTTTGGAAACAACGCCTCTGCATTTACTCCCGATTTCTCTCAACATGGGGACATGAGAGTTGATAGTCAATAAATGGGAAAACTAAGTAACCTGCGTTACTTATTTGAAAAAATAACTTTTATAAAATAACTGTAAATTTAAACGTAATGCGTTAATTTACTTGTTACTTGAAAAAAGTAATCTGATTATGTAACTCGCGTTACTTGTAATGTGTTACCGCCAACACTGGTTGTACAGTAGGTGAGTCACATGTCAATATAGCAGCTCAAATCATCCTGAATGTCTGGATCATCACAGAGCGTTGTACAAAATGTGGATGAGTAGTCAAATATGTTTTTCCACAACTAGAGATATTAATTTTCAAGAATTTCAATAATCAATTGCAATTTCAATTTATAATCAATTAATCAAAACCCTGCAAAATGCATGTTAAAGACTCCAAAGTGCATGAGGTCAAGGGTGGCACCACTACTCCAAAAGTGGTGGGGTAAAATTGTATGATTTTACTGTGTATAATTGCTGCTTTATGATCTTGTGATTTTAAACACTTTATAACAAGGTTGTAAACATTACCATTTGCACAGTTAACATGCTACATTCTAAATTATGTATCATAAATTAATTAATTTAAAAAAATATATTTTTGCCCATTATTTCATGTTAGTTCTTTCTTAATGATGTTACATCATTTTATTTTAATATTAAAATGAATTGGTATGTGTAGAAATTTACACAAGCCAATTTAATTGTCTCATTCTATTCTATTTAATTGTCTTATCTATTGTTATGCTAGTAACTGATTCAACTTTCAGACTAATCTGATTGACAGATAAACAGCACGCTCATGTTGTTAATGTTTGGTTATTTCAGCAAACAGTTTGATTTGTATATTCAATTATACAGCATTAAGGGCAACTTTATCATTCAACTGAATTGTGCACATGCATTTTAAACATCATGTTCTTGCTCCGTCCATGAATAAATATATTTAACATTTGCAAGTATAGGTAAGTATTTCCTCTTAATAAATGTATTATTGTTAATTTAGTATAATAATAATAATAATAATAATAATAAAAATAATAATAGTTTAACGTTTTTAAAAAACAGATACTACTTTTCCCCGTAAAACTGAGTAAACATGTTTAGCAGAATTATCAGGGCAGAATTTACTAGAGACGCTGTCCTTATTTGAACCAGGCTGAGACTTCATGTGAACACACACACACACACACACACACACACACACACACACACACACACACACACACACACACACACACACACACACACACACACATATCATGGGGGTTTCTCTCTGAATTACAACCTTTGGTTGGCAGCACACTGTAAAGCAGAAGCTGTCTAGCAAACACTGAATCTTTTTGTCAGTCTGATTGTGCGTGAGGGGAAAGATTGTTACAGCCTCTCACTGATGTGTAGGGCAGACTGAGCAGATGCCTGATTAGAGCTAATCTGCTGCCAGGGTGTTTAATATTAGCAATCCCTCAGCACAGTACAGCTGGTAAGACCTACACAACAAACACACACGTATGGTTTCATAAGTGTGTAATGTGGGCAAACCAGTAACAGACGTGTGTATTCTTGCATAATCTAGGGAATTAGAATATTTCAGACACGTCTGAATCATTTCACTGCAATATAGTGCTTTCTAGAAATCCATTATTGTAATATTGAAAGTTAGAATTTAATATAAATGCAATTTTTTTTTTATTATAATAACACTTTTTAGTTAAATTATGTTTCATATTTTAATTATAAACATTTAAAAGGTGGCTGTCATAAACACTTATTTTCATGACGGTTTTATTTAAACATACGTTAAATATTGAAGAACAGTGAACGGCGGCATGACGGAAGTTACGATAGTCGTTTATTCCCTATTGTGACATATATCTGAGTGAAACAGCTTCTTGAACAAGAAAAAAAAAATGTAGGACGGGACTTGATTTTGTCCATCAGAAATTGATAGGATTGTTGTCATTTGCTATTGCTGCAAATCTCATGTAAGTGACAGGTTGTCCCGCCAGTAAACACATCATCAGAGAAGAGAGGGTGGGGAAGTTATTTTGATTGACTATTACAAGGAGGGTTGCCCCGATCGAGAGGCAAGCTGCGAATAGCATTTAGTGAAGTTTTGTTCACGCATCAACTGAAAATAGCATCAACTTAAAGATTTATTCTTTCAATTTAATAATCAATATCAGTTCATCAAAATGAGAAATTAAAATTGAGAAATTGATATTTTCAACCCAGCCTTTGTGGGAAATTACATTAAGACATATATAATAGGAACATACTAAGGGTATATTCTATATGCTCATCTTCTATTGCACAGTGGGTAGTGGGTAATATAAGCCGAAAATTAATGTATAGGTACACATTTTGAAACAAAACAGCATCTGTGTACCTTTGGTCAAAGTCAATAAAGTATGAACTGGGACACACTACATACACATACTATTTAGGACAGATTTATGCAAATAGACATAACCAGCCAATGTGTTGTTGAGGTCATAGTTAAAACAAAAAGATGGAAATGGAAGAGATTTTATAACTTTATCTTGTCATGCTTGGTTTGGACACAGTGTCTGAGTCTGCATGAGAAATTAATTACAACATATGTTTTGTTTGTGGAGAAGGAGAATGTTTTTTTGTTTTGTTTTTTACATATTAGTCACAATATAAATGAATAAAATATGAGTAGGCCTGCATGGAATATGCAGATTTCTGATTTTCAAAAGTCAAATGCACAATGCTATACGTGTTTATTAAATAACTATTTTGGCTTTTGCTTTAAATTGAAAATTCTATCATCATATAATCATAAAGGGTGATTAAACGTTTGTAAAGGGCCGTAGAGATGTGTTCCATAGGTAAAGAAACAGCCTAAATGGATGGTCAGTCCTACATAAGGAGTTACAGTATTATCAAAATGTCAAAACTGCTCTTTCCCACAGAATGAAAATGTATGATGATCAGTAAAGGCCCGGAAGTCTGTTTCTATTTTGCATTTAAAACTGTAATAGTATTTCAGTATTTCAAACTATATTTTTACCATAACAAAGTGAAACGTTGAATAGAAAAATGTACACAATTCATGAACTGAAGTCTGAATGTCTCTATACTGGACTTGTTGTGCTGCACATTTAAAAGGCTCTCTGTGGTTTTTTCGAGTTGTAATGTTAGAAATTTGTAATGTTAGAAAATGAACAAGATTAAGACTCATAAATATCAGTATTGTAATTATTATATTGTACTGTATTGTTTTTCTTAACTTTTTTTTACAACTGAATATTACAAGAGTGATGATGTTAATAATAATAATAATACTACATTTTTTAAAATCACAATCTCAATTTTTATCTAAAAAAAAAAAAAAAAAAAAAAAAAAATCACAATTAAATTTTGTAAATTTTTAAACATGTGATTATTTGATTATTGACCTAGAAATACTGCAGAAATTAGAACTTCCATTTAAAGGGTTAGTTCACCCCAAAATGAAAATTCTGTCATTAATTGCTCGCCCTCAAGTTGTTCCACACCTGTAGGACTTTCGTTCATCTTCAGAACACAAATGAAGATCTTTTTGATGACAGAATACTGTCAGTAACTACCACTTTGACACTTCAAAAAGTGCATAAAGAGATCGGAAAACTAAGGCATATGAATCAAGTGGTTTAGTCCAAATTTTCTGAAGAGAATCGATCGCTTGTTATGACGAAAAAATTTAATTTAGGCTTTTACTCGCATGTAAACATTGATCAGCGAACATAAGCAGAAGCTCAACCAAACCTGTTTCACGCATGAGAACAAACCTATTCCGGAAGCTCAAACGTGCTGTGTAACCAATGAGGTTAATTCTCGTGTGTTACGCAGCACGTTTGACTTTCCGGAAGAGGTTTGTTATCATGCGTGTCGCAGATTTGGTTGAGCTTCTGCTTATGTCATAATGTTTGAGTAAAATTTTTCAGTTTTACTTTATTTTATTTTCAGGTAAGAAATAACTTAGAAATTTTAACCTCACTGTGCACAATAAATGAAAATGTTAAATTAGACTAACATGTTATAGATTACAAAAATATGCACACATGGATTTTCCCTCACAATCAGCATAGAAAATGTGAAAACAGATTTCATGTGGGCCTAGATTTGATGCTCTCATTTACAGAAAGTCTTGAAATATTAATCAAGCCTAACACAAGCACTCATGAACAACACTGTGTAAAGGTGTGTAACACTGCCTGATCTGGGCGGTTTGATAAATCATTGGCAAGTATAGGGCAGAAGGAGGGAAGGAAGTGTTTTGGAAACAAAAAGGCACAGATACCTAATTTAGGATTTCTAATGACAGGATAGAAAAGCTGTGGTCTCTGTTGCTCAGCGACAGGATCCATGGCTATTTTTAGAGAAAAGAGCAGAGGAGGAACAACAGCAAGAGCAAAAGAGCATGCAAACAGTGAAAACACAAGTATGCTATACTCTCATTGGAAAACAGGCAGGAGAGACAGAGAAAGAAGATTCCTATCAACAGGCTTATCACAGAAATCCAGGGCAGGAAAACACATGGCTGCCTGTATCATGACATACATAAAAAACACAGTCATATCATTCTTTCTGTGACGACCTACAGTGGTCATTTGGTATTTTTGAGCAGCTTGAGCTTATGGTTATGGTTTATTTGAATAAGATTTGCATTGACTATTTCAGCCTGACTCTTAAACAACAAATTAGCATATGTGCAAACATCGATGTTAGTCAGCACCAGCACAAATATTTACCACAAATGTTTGTCATTCAGTTTGTGTTATTTAAAAGAATATTCAGGGTTAAAATTAATTCAAGGAATTGGTCATCCATAAAATGAAATGGTCATCATTTACTTATTACAACTCTTTACGTATTCCAATAGCTTAGTGTAAGGAACAGGCTGAAATTTATTTATATATGCTAGTCACATAATTGTTTGGTCTGTCAAATCTCATTCTTGTTCTAAATCAAATATGGCAGTTTTCAGCAATTCTGGCCAGGTCTGAGACAAGCGACATTCTTGCATGTTACAATGCTGCGCTGTCTGAATATGAGGGAAAATGTTTGACTTTTGAGACTAAACTCTCATATGACTTCTAATGTAATCTTTTAAAAAATGAATATGCAAATGAATATGGGAATCACTACATTATAAATATACAGAATGGATATTTATTTTAAAAAAAAATTATATTTAACTGTGTTATTAAAATGATACTTTTTTTTTGAAGAAATGGGTAATGTTTTTAAAGATTGTGAGTGTTAGATAACAGCAAAGTTAATCTAAATGTAAAAACAGGGGAAATAATAATCATGCACAATAAGAGTGCATGCACATGAGTTCACACCATGTTGGAATTACCGCAATTATGAGATTCCGACTTGTAAAAAGCATTCACATTCTCATAGAACTTGTAACTGCAACTTATAAACTCTGAATTTTTTGGGAGCATCAACTTGTACCACGTGTACAGCTAATTGCGGCAGATTCATTTTGGTGTTGATAGTGTTGCCATTAAAACACATGATTCAGAGTCCGAGGACCTGTCACATGATCCTTCATTCAAATATGCTGATTAAGTATCATTTCTTATTATTATCAATGTTGAAAACAGTTGTGCTGCTTAATATTTTTATGGAAACCATGCTATATTTTTTTCAGGATTCTTTGATGAATAGAAACAGCATTTATTTGAAATAGAAATCTTTAATATTATAAATGTCTTTACTGTCAACCAGTTTCACTCATTGCCACTGCAAAGAAAAGAAAACACAATACAGTATTCAAAATGTGTTTCATAAAAAACTAATAGCATATGGGTTTGAAATGATATGAGGGTGAGAAAATGAAGACAGAATTTTTATTTTTGGGTAAACTGTTTCTTTAAGGAAATAATTAATTTAAAAAGCAACAATGAGACTGCTGAAACACTCTCACATTCACGTTGACTATAACTTTCTCTCTCTCCCTCTCCCTCTCTCTCTCTCTCTCTCTCTCTCTCTCACTACAGCTCTCTATGATCCTCTCTGTCTCTCACACACATGCTGGAGTGACTCTTGAATTAAACATGACAGTGACAGTGGCGCTTTGCAGTCTGAATTCTAATTACATCGACTCTATTGTAGACACTGCGGCCATGTGACAGGCGCACACACACTCTCTCACACACACACAGAAGTGGTCCATATGGGATTACACAATGGCGTCAAAATTGTAGGACACATCACTAAATTATCTGAACTTCAAAGTCCAAACACAATAATGCATACCAAAGGCAAAGTAAACACACAAATACACAGCTGCTGAAGAGCCAGTGTCTGTCTCCGCCTGTAAGGAGAACTTCCTGGAGGACACCAGTAAGGTTAAGATAAGGGAGGCAGGGGAAGGGGGAGGGGAGGGGAGGGGGAGGAGTAAGTGAGGATAAGGAGAGAGAGAGGTGTGGTGCATCATGGAGGAGACGGCATTCTGACTGGTCAATAATTAAACATGGTGGACTTTCATACTCGTAGCAGGACATACAGGAAAAGAGGAGGGTTTCCATCCGCCTCCTTGTGTGTTTGTAAGGCTCACATCATAAAATTAGACATTTTACAGACAGAAATAAATTTTGCAAGCTCAAAGAATCTGCAACCAGAGTATCCTCTCATGTGGAAAGGAAATTATGGATTAAAAAGTTAACATAGTATAGGAAAATAAAAGATGACCAAACAAAAAAAATACATATATCTGAAACTATAGGTCCATTACAAATAAAATATACAATATATTTTTTCTTTAAATATTCAATAAGTATACACTCTAAAAAATGTTGGGTTATTTTTTCTACCCAAATGCTGGGTTGAGCTTGTTGGGTGTTGTTGTTTTTTTTTAGTTATTTTTTCCATGGTTGGGTAGATTTTGTGTTACCCAGCCATTGGGTTAGTGGTCGGTCAATCTCACTCACAGCTGAAACAATACACCCCTCCCCCGCCCTCACTCCGACGCAACAACCCAGCAACGGAGGTACTACAACCCAGCTGTTGAGTTACACTGTGCTGGCTTTTTGCATCCTTCTCAGAAGACTTCAACAAAACATCATTGCGATTATGACAGGAATATATGTGGAAAATAGAAGAAAACTAATTGAAGCGGAGAGGAGAGAGAACTTTGAAAGTGACTGCAGCGAGGAACATGTTCTTTAAAACTGGAAGATTTCGTCGGACTGTTTTCTTTTAACATCCAAATCACATAGGGGCTTTCAGTCTGTTTTTTGGCTGCATTCATCCTGATGGTTTTGGCCATAGTGCTATTAGTGTGTTTAATGGTGGGTCAAAATAAGCGAAATATGGTCAAATTTGTTCTTAAATGTTATTAAATACTACACTTTTAAAAAGCAATTTCGTTTAACTGTATAACTGTTGAGTTGTCTCTTTTCTGCACTTTTTCTCACATACACATGTACATGTAGTTTTTACTCTTGTCTATATTTTTGTCCATTCCTGGTTGTTCTTGCTTACTAATAAATGTTCACATTTATTTTGGGTTCATTTTATTCCAGCAATATAGTAATTTTTAAACAACTGTTGAATTAAATAAAACAGCCCAGCATGTTAGGTCAAACATTTAACCCAACCGACTGAGTCGCCAAAATGATTGCATTTTTTAGAGTGTAGACATCTTAAAGGATTAGTTCACTTCAGAATGAAAATTTCCTGATAATTTACTCACCCCCATGTCATCTAAGATGTTTATGTCTTTCTTTCTTAAGTCAAAAATACCAACGGGTTAAAGGTCCAAACTGCAGTTTCAATGCAGCTTTAAAGGGCTCTACATGATCCCAGCCAAGGAATAAGGGTCTTATCTAGTGAAACGATTGGTCCTGTCATTTTCTATAAAAAAATGTTAAATTATACACTTTTTACCCACAAATGCTCGTCTTGCACTATCTCTGCGATGCACCACGCATTACATAATCTTGGAAAGGTCACGCATGACGTAGACAGAAGTACCGGGCAAGTGTTCACAAAGCTAATGTGCAAAGACTTAGTCAAACAGCATTTACAAAAAAAAAGGTAAAAAAAATGATGTTGGACGATTTTGAAGATGGAGGAGAAAATGAGATTGAGTTTTTTGCCCTACTGTGGTACTTCTGCCTACATCACGTGTGACCTTTCCAACTTGATTACGTAATGCGTGGCGCATTGCAGAGCTAGCGTAAGACAAGCATTTGTGGTTAAAAAGTATATTAATATCTTTTTTTTTTTTAGAAAATGACCGATCGTTTCGCTAGATTATTCCTAGGCTGGGATCGTGTAGAGCCCTTTGAAGCTGCATTGAAACTCCTGGAAAATCTTGGAATATTTTACCTCAAAAACCTTTGTTTCTTTTCAACTGAAGAAAGAAAAACATAAACATCTTGGATGACATGGGGGTTTCTGAAGTGAACTAATCCTTTAATTCTCGTTATTTTAAAAAAAAGTTTTAAAAATATTTTACAAGACAAAACGTATTTTTACAATTATCATGAATTATAAATTTATAAATGTTATTACATTTGGGGGGATTTGTGCCATAAGACATTTAACAACCTGAACTAACCTTGCCTTGTCAAAAAAAAGGTCAAATTATCTGACATTTTAAGAGACATAATGTCCTTCCTTGACATATGGTCTGCAGGGTCCTCTCTTTATATTAAAGAGCATTATGACAAACTACTTATGCCAAAAAGTTTTCTTTTCAAGAATTAATTTGAAGGAGGAGGCATTTCTTCATTATAATATCAGAACAGTTGCACACTGAAACTTTTGTCTCTATGTGCCCCCAAAAACAAGTAATCTTGCTTGATGTGCAAGAAACCTCACTAGTGGATTAAATCGTTCAATTCATATGGATTTAATTTACAATGTCTTAATGAACATTTTGAATCTTCACAGTTTTGGTGGAAAGGACTTATGATATTAAAAATACCTTCATTTGTTTTTCGGAGCTGAATAAAAGTTTTACGGGTTTAGAACAATGAGGGTGAGTGAATGATGACAGAAGAACTATCCCTTTAAGTCTGATTGCATAGAAGAGTAAACTCATATCATTCCTGAACCAGCCTCACAATTTTAAACATGTCATTCATGCTTTATGCTAACAAATATTGCGGGAAGTGGGGCAAAGTATAACATTTAGGGATGTTTAAATCTCTAACCCTAATCATGTATGAGAAGGATTTTGACTCTTGTTCAGAAAGGCTGGGAATGATACAACTCCCAGTGAATAATACACTAATAAAACCACTCTCAACAGCCTCAAAGACAAACAGAGATGGCTAGTAAGCCTAGAGTGTACTGACAGACAAGAGCACCTGTGTTAAGCCCCCGCACACTTTCAAAAGCTGGGCCATGTCAAATTAAACCTTTAGTGGTTCATTAAAACACTCCCTCTTCAAACGCTTCAGAATGAGCAGCAGAGACATAAAAGCTAATTTTAAACCATGACGAAAGCTCTTTGACATATTCTGCCTCAAGCTTTTAATAATATTGACTTTCTATAAACACACCATAGACATGAGCATTTTCATGTACAGATCAAAGATCTAGTTATTAGGACTCTGTGATTAACTGAATTTTGATTAACTGAATTTAGTTTTGGCTTCCAACGATTATGAAAACATGATTATTGTACTCATTCCGTTAATTTCCTTTACAGTGGTGCGGCTTTTGCTCCTCCTTAAAAGCCCAAAAATAACATACAAATCAGAAAAATCATGAACGTGACTTTCATAAAATGCAGTCTACTGACATGATTGATCATAAAAAGAGTTCTTAAAAGCGCAAATGAGAACTCATGCTATACCCCACGTCTCTTTTTGTATGCGCCTCAAGAAGGAGCTGAACAGTGACAAATAAAAGTGTACTTTGAGCTTCACATGCATGCCTAAATGGTAAAATACATAAAAATATGTCAGCTGGGCTTGGCAAGTTGTCATGTAAACAGTTGTGCTGCGTCCCAATTCGCACACTATCCGTCCTAAATAATATTCAAAATTAGAATTAGTGTGTCCCAAATCGTAGTATGTTGAAATGAATATTCCAAAGATACCCAGATGGTCTGCTTTCTCCGGTTGGAATCCGAGTGCAGATCTGTGCACACGCTAATGGCTAATATTGGCCACAACCCATTGCGCATTAGATGAGGATTCGATTAGAACTACAAACACACAGCATGTCACACTTGTAATTTAAAAGCAGGGTTTTTGCAGTGTTAACCACTTGTACAGTGTGAAACAATGCAGTGTTAAAATGTTACAGCTAGACTAGGGCTGCACGATTATGACAAAAATCATAATTGTCGATTATTCCCTTGAAATTGTAATTGCGATTATTAATTACGATTATCATAATTTACATTGAATGATGTTTTGAATAGTTTATACCACTGTTTGAAGCAACGGCATGCCATATATTTATATGAAAATAAACAAGCTGTAAACACTAAAAAACTTGTATTGCTTTTCTATAGCATTAAGCCTCAAATGTCAACTACATTGGTTTGATTTCTTCTTTAAATAGACAAAAAAAGGTAAAAATATACATGGTATTATAATGTTATACTAAAACTAAAATTAAAACAATGGGAAAAAACCCTTAACCCATAAAAAGAAAAGAAAAAAACATCTTAAGCATGCAGAATAATTTAACTGGACTTTTTTTGTAATTGCACCTTTGAACAATTATGTAATTGTGGCATCCTTAATTGTAATCACTATTAGAAATTCAATTAATTGTGCAGCCCTAAGCTAGACGCTTAGCAACAGAGAACTAATCACGTAAAATGTGAAGCAAGATAACCCAGGACAAGATGATTGACAGGGCAGTTTAAACGGTGACAGGATGAACGTAACTAACCGTCAGAGCTGTCCGTTAAAGACGTAATTATGATAAAGTAATACATCCCAAAGATACTCTTGTGCTATCCACTTAAAAGTATGTATTTTTCCATCACAAAACTTAAACGCAGTGCCAGTCCTCCCTACACGCAAAGTAGTAGGCAAGTTGCGTAGGATCTCCTTTCTTTTAAAGCGGTGCGCGGTCAACCTTCCTACGAAAAAGTCAAATCATGTAACGTTAGTGTCACTCAGACGTGCATGATGCTAAAAAAAAAAGTGAAAAGCGTATTGAGCTGCAAACGAGACGCTGTTCTCCGGGCGGCTTTCTGTGTGCGCAATCCGAGATGGAGTGAAACACGAACAAGTATAGGCTACATTGGGCTTCAGCCGTGTGTTTAAATAGACAAATACACACAAAAATAAGTCAAAATATCTGTTTTGGCAAGTTCTCAATTAAACCCAGTCGGTTATGTCTTAAGTGAACATAAACAGTTGGTAAAGTAATCGAATGCTTGTCAGTATTAGATCTGTGCATTTGGTCTTAAAGTGACAACAGCCAATAAACCTGCTGTTGTCTGCATCATTAATGTTAATCAAGTATTTTGTTTTGTACTTTTGCACTGTATTTCACTGTTACTGAATAAAAAAAAAGAAAATGAGAAAAAAATAACTGCTCTTGAATGAATGAACTTTTGCAGATTTAATAAAAATCAAAGCAACTTTAAAGGTCCTCTAAGCGATGTCACGCGTTTTTAGGCCAAAACATTTTTTGTTACTCCGCTCAGGATCGCTTAGAGAACCTTTAATTCTGTTTCATTTTACATTAGATTATTCAATGTCTGTTAGCTGAATACTTATAGACTTGCACTGTTTATTTCATTTGGATCTTTTTTTAATTGTATTTGTCATATTGTCTTGTCTTTAATAATTTGTGAGAATTTTGTCATTTACATTAATTATATTATTCTGCTGTGGTACTGAAATTGGTATTTCACTGGTATCTAAAATTTAGATATCCTAGCAAAATTAGTTACAGCAAATATTTACTTAAATATCTCTATTATTAAATAAATTACTCGTATAAGGTTTTGGTCATATGGCCCACTCATAATCTTAAATAATCGTGATTAAAATATTGACCAAAATAACTGTGATCATGATTTTGTCATAATCAAGCAGTCCTACTAGTTATAAATGTTCACTGCACGCTGACTGGAATGCTGTAATGTAATATTAGTAACACTTTACAAAAAGGTCTCATTCATTAACATTAGTTAATGTATTAACCAACATGAAATAACAATGAGCAATACATTTGTTACAGTATTTAGCTATTAATCTTTGTTAATGTTAATAAGAAAAAATCCAGTTGTTCATTGTTTGTTCATGTTAGTTCACAGTGCATTAACTAATGTTAACAAATACAACTTTTGATTTTAATAATGTATTAGTAAATGATAAAGAATAAATGGCATGAATAATAAATGCTGTAGAAGTATTGTTCATTCTTAGGTCATGTTAACTAAAGTAGTTAACTAATGTTAACTAAAGACACCTTAGTGTTACCGTATGAACAGAGCATTATTTCAAGTAGACATTGTCAGACATATTGCTAGTTTATCATTTCATGTCAACAATCAACAAATTTTTTAAGGCCATCATCTCCTATTCTATGTTGCATTCTGCTATACCATAATTACAGAGTAAATATGACTTCTGATTCAGCAAATACTTCATGATCTTTCCCATGAAATCAGACCTAACTTACCCACAGCTACACACAGATTTACATAAGATCTTTTAGTCTGCAACTAAAACCACTCATATTAATTATATGTATTTTTACATGTTCACAATGGTTGGGCACAGACTTGGGTCTGTAGACGTGTTCTTGAAGTAAATCACTCTCATTGCTCTGTTCTCAGTAGGGGTGTAACCTCAAGGCACATGCAAAATTAAAGGTCATACCATAATCACGATTATCCTACACAACAACAGGATTCAGTCAAGCCCCAGAGCATAATGAGCCGACCCTGGGCAGACAATATGCTAAGAGCATTGGTGAAATTTTAGCCCAACCCCCTCAACCACAGTTCACACAAGACCCCAAGAGAAAAGACAAGAAGAATCAATCATTCTAGGGTAATTTTGTTGGGGAGTATATCTGCATATATTTAAAAAAAAATAAAAATGTACAAACCTGAATTTTGTTTTATTCTGAAAATGTTTTTTTTTTTTTAGTGCAAACCATTCTTTTAGGGCTAAGCTATTTGGGAAAAAACAGAAAAATTTGGGTGTTTTTTGTTGATGTTGATGTTGTTTTGCTTTGTTTGTTTGTTTTTCTACTCTCTTTGAGAAATCTCTTTCCACTTGAGTCTCGTATGCCTAGTTTACTGTTTTAATAATTATTGTTGTCATTTTTAATGTGATTACTATTATTAAATACAAATATTAAACAAAATATTGTAATACTGTTGTACTGTGAAATAAAAAGGAAATATTTAATAAAAATAAAATGATAGTACAACTTTAAAATTACAATACTAATATTTACACTTTAATATTATTATTATTTTTTTTTTTGGCAGTTTCACCATCTTGATCAATTTGATTTCAATATATTGTGCAGTCCTAATAAGTGGTGCTTGACAATGCCAGATGATCCTAGAAGATAATAATCAACACCTATCCAACCAACTACAGCATAGCAATGCCCTAGCAGCCAGTCATAACACCTTAACAACTACATAGCAACACCCTAGCAACCATCCATAAGACCTTGGCAATTGCAAAGCAAAAATCTAGTCACCACGAATAACTGCATAGCATCACCCTAGTAACCACCCAAAAACATCCTAACATCCACTACCAAGAGTAACACCCTGAAAATCATATCGTCATAGAATTATGGCATTGAGTTTTGCAAGGGAAACCAATTATACTTTGTTTTGAAATATAAAAATGTATTTGGAAAAGAAAAAATAATGGTAACAAAAATTGCAAAAGCCTAACACAGCCCTGCCCTCAAGAATTTGAAGAGCTTTTGGAGTAAGTAGGCCATAAAGACTCCCCTCTCAGTGCAAAGACTGTGAACCCACAGAGACAAACCACAGAGAGAGAGAGAGAGAGAGAGAGAGAGAGAGAGAGAGAGAGAGAGAGAGAGAGATGCACATTGACACAGTAAATTCCAAACAAATGACATGCCCTTGATGTTGCCATAATTGCTGCTTCCCTGTCTAAGCTCCGAACCAGGAAGAGCTTCAATGAAAACTCTAAAACCCAACAAAACAAAAGGTGTGGCATGAGACAATCCTCAATCACTAACATCACCCTCAAACACAACAGAGAACAAGAACAAAAGCAGCACATAACCTAACCCAAGCTGGGCCTGGTCGGCTGGATGCTTCACAAAGGTGAGGCAACAGCACTGTAAGTTACATGAAATCAAAAATTTCTGTCAATGATCAACTTGGCATAATTCCATTATGCATTTCATAATGATGTAGTTCAAGAAAATGTGAGTGATGTGTACCTTATGTCTGAGCCCTGTATAGTTAGGATGATTTAAAGGGTTAGTTTACCCAAAACTGAAATTTCTGTCATTAATTACTCACCTTCATGTCTTTCCAAGCCTGTAAGAGCTTCGTTCATCTTCAGAACACAAATTAAGATATTTTTGATGAAATCCAAAATCAAATCATTAAAATAGTCAATGTGAATACAGTGGTTCAACCTTAATGTTATGAACTGTGGTTCATGAACTGTGGATTACATCAAAAATTTCTTCATTTGTGTTCCGAAGATGAACAAAGGTCTTACAGGTTTGGAACGACATGAGGGTCAGTAATTAATAACAGAAATTTCATTTTTGGGTGAACTAACCCTTTAAAAGCCTGTTCACACCAAGCCAAATAACTATGAAGATAACTATAACGGTAACTACAGTTGTGTCCACACCAGCTGATGATAACGTTCTGTTTCTCCACTTATGTCATCTGCCAATTTACATGCTTGATTTTAAGGAGGGTTCACACATGAAATGCTCTTATATTCAACAGAATCATGCAACAAAATGGAACAGAAAAGTTGAACTACTTTTTAACATTATATTAGGGTGACCAAACGTCCTGTTTTCCCAGGACATGTCCTGTTTTAACGTCCTGTCCTGGCCATCCTGGTTGTTTTTTATAAAGTGTTGAAAATGTCCTGGTTTTCATTGTTTTTTATTGGGCCATTAAATTGACCGGTGTTACGAGATTTTCGGTTTCTGAGATTTTTGGTTTCCAAAGGCGGAGCATACATTAATATAAATGAGTTTCGCAGACAAGCGCGATTGCACGTGCAACTTAGAATATTAGTATCACATTGTATAGATACAATCTTGAGATCTCAAGACAATAGTGGATTATTCCATAAAGGTAACTATATTCTCAGCGTCGTGGCTTACTTATGCCTAAACTACAGTTTTTTACTTCTAACAGTTTATAATGTTTTCATTAGTTTGCACGATTTGTGCAGTCGTCTGTAACTGAATAACAGATACTTTGTGTAACAGCAGAGCAACCTTCAGCTATCATCTACAATGAGTTCAGCTCGTTGTGCTCTTCCTTTGTACCTTGCGATGTAACAGCTGATAGGCCTATATAAGTTTCTTTATAACTTTCATGCTTGTTTGTTAAGCAACAAAAAACTGCTGGGAAAGATCAGCTCTACAGCAAAATATAGATGGGCAAACAAGGAGGATGAGGACGAAAAACAGGATGAAGAGGAAAATGAGGATGAAGAAGAAAACTAAAGATATAGATATTTTTTGTTAGTTTTTGTAAGTTTGTGAGAGCTATTTTTGTTAAATATTATTTATTATTTATTTATTTTTTCTAATACAGAAGAGACATAATTTCTATCATTATTTCATTCGTTATTTTTGAAACTTGTCATAAAACATGTTGAGTAACCTCTGAGAAGCCTATCTGAATTTGTGTCTTTGGTTATAGATAGTATTTTGTAATATAACAATTTTTTATCCATACAGAGGAGGCATACTTTAAATGTGTTGAAATTATAAGGCATCTTTGAGTAAACTTCGAGTGTCATTTGAGTATCTCATTGCCGGTCTGAGTGTCCTGGTTTTCGGTAATCAAAAAATGGTCAAAATTCTTTACTTTTTTTAAAGTACAAAAGTGCTGCTTTGGCAGTAGTGATGCTTATCAGAGATAACGACAATCTAACACAACTACTGTAGCTGTCAGCATGCTAAAATCCTCGCAGAGAAATAGTGTCTCTAAATTCATCTCCATTAGCTTTACCGCTAAAAGAATAAAGCTAAAACAAAAATTTGAAGAAAAAAAAAAAAGTAAAAATCAAACAACTGGAACCATCCTTACTTTAGATGCATTATAGATCTAAATCTAGTTTGATAGACCTAGTTTACAGCACTACTGTGTAGAGGAAGTGAAACAGATCATTGGTGCTTGTTTGGTTTCCTGTTTTGAGATTGATTTTAACTGTGAATAGCAGCATGTTATGTAACAAGTCAAACAAATCTCAAGTATGGCTTTGTAAAGTTACAAATAGAATAGATATCAGTTCTATAAATACAAATCTTAACTTTGTAAATAGATTTCTTGACAGTAATGAGATGGCAAAAAACATATACATCAAACGTCACCTTTTAGCAAAATGCACGTGCCAAATTAGTTTTTGAAAGAGAGAATAAACCGGTTTCCTAATGTTTGCAGTTTCACATTCCCTTCAGGATTCACTGATAAATCTAAGAGATCTTTATTAGATCTCACTAAATCCTAGACTTAACTCCAAACAGAACACATGACTCTTTTTCCACCATAAATCACCTGACCTCCTTCAGCAAGTTCTTTACTGCTGTTTACATTTGGTTATAAATTAAAGCCACAATGTGAGCATAAAGGCTGTCTTTGACATTTCACATTTTCTGTATAATTTGCATATAGCATTTTTATATTGTTTTCTATAGTTTTGTACTCTAAGTTGCCCTTTGAAATGTTTAGTGTTGTTTAAGTGTCCAAATTAGTTTCACTGTATAGCACAGAATCTCAGACAGTTATAACTTGTTTGAACTGATGTCTAGCAGGAGGTATCTCAGTGTAACTGCATGTGGCATGAACACCTCAAAATCCACAAGTTTACAAGATGTGTGTAGAACATCTTAACAGCTTTTCAAGATCAAAATACTCAGGCTAACAGGTCAGTGACATTCTAGTACAAGAAAAAACAATAAAGTACAGCACTATGATGACACATCTTGAATTATGCAGGTGTAAAGAATACAGTAAACCTTTGAACAGGTCATAAACACCTAACAACTGTGTCTGAAAAAATATCCTTAAAGCCTTTTTTGAACATTTGAATGTGTATTTGCACAGATTTCACAACTAAAAAAACATATTTGTCAAGTCATTAAAAACATAAAAAGTGATTTAAGAAACACTTTCTTAAATTTTATAGATTCTTCTTAAATGATTAATTCACTCAAAATTGAAAGTTCTGTCATCATGGGTTCTTCACCCTCATGTGGTGCCAAAACCCATATGACTTTTTTTCTTTAGTGGAACACAAAAGAGGATATTAGGCAGAATAAAAATAAATGATGACTGCAGGTGCCTAATATTTCCTTGTGTGCTCCACAAAATAAAGAAAGTGATACAGGTTTTGAATGAAATGAGGGTGAATAAATTTGTTTTTGGGTGAACCATCATTTTAAGCCGCTGCTTAAAGACATCAAATTTCTTTAATACATGTCTAGTGAGTGAAGACTCATCAGATATTATGTTAAATATAACATATTTACCTTTTTTCCTGTTGAGCCAGTCTTCGAGAGGCAAGATCGCCCAAGGGAAAGGTAGCCCCCAATGACCTCTATCTCTTCTGCAGCAGGGTAACGCTTTTTAATCAGGGTGCCCAGATGGGCATAAGGGGCTTGTGGTGTGCTCGGAGATTCAGTGACAACCTCCGGGGTCTCAGAAGGGTCAGTCTGGGCCTCGGGCCTCCGTTTTGGAACAACTGTAAATGTATTCCCTTTGCGCCTCTGCACTGCAGGGCTCAGGATGGGCGGCATGGGCTCCACGACTACGTCATCAATGTTCGTGATGGGCAGCTTATCAGCTGGAGGTTCCTCCGGAGGTGAGACTGATTTGACAGGTGAGCCAATTGAGGGTGGAGAAGCTGGGGTTGGGGAGGTTGGTGTGGCAGGTGGGGTGTGCTGCGGAGACCCTATTTTGGCTTCTATGGTCACCTTCTCTGTAAGCTTTGGTCCGAAGGGTGTGAAAGAAGTAGGTGAGGGGGTTGGCACAGCGGGCTCTGAAGTTGCCACACCCACCAGGGGTCGTGGGGATGGGGGGGAAAGGACAGGGCTGGACGGGGCGGTGCTGCCAGGTGACGAGATGGCCGCACGACTCTTGGGAATGACGGTGAAGGAATTGCGAGACTGAAGACGCAAGTTGGCGAGCGCACGGGCCTGTAGATCACCGGCCGGAAGGAGAGAAAGATCCGGCCGAGGGGAAGGACGGATCTCAAAGCTGGGCGATAAGGGGGGTGACGTGGGGCTAGGAGTACAGTCGGCACGGGCACGGTGGCTCTCTGGGGAGCATGGCACCTTGGCTTTGGAGGCCCCATCTGTGCTGTCCCAGTCCCGTTCTCTAACAGGCTTGGACGGGGACATCTCAGCGTCCTCCTTGGGATGCACAGTGACACTTCGTCCCCCACTCCCCTCAAAACGTCTACGTGCAGAAGACACTAACTGAGGGGATCCGGAAACAGGCGTACTGCTCCCTGAGTCACAAGGAGAGGCAAGATGATTGACTACGGTAGACTGGGCGTTTTGGAAGACTTTGCTGCGTGGAGAGCCGGGTTGCGGAGACACTGGGCATTTTGGCACCACATCTGGCTTGGGTCTGGAGCTTGGCCTGACAGGAGTAGGGTCCAAGTCCAGGAGGTTTTCTGTGCTGCGCGATTTGGGCTGCAACTTGCCATAATTCCTGTCAAATTTCTGTAGCATGCGACTCACCCTCCCTTGCCCCTCTGGCGGAGCGGAAGCCGGTCGTCCCAGCGTGCTGAGGTTTTCCTCGCTTTTACTAAGCGCAGTATCGTAAATTACTACTTCCTTCGCGCGTATCTCCGTAACCGGACTACCTCTTCGATCCAAAAGGTCATTGAGAGAGCTATATCCACTCACCGTGCCGTTCTGCTGCAGTTTCGATGCGTGCTTCAAACCACATCCTTCCGGAAAATACTCAGGGTCGGATTCAATGATGATGATATTCTCAGCGCGTATAGTCCGTATCCCGGGAACGCTGCCATATAACTCGAGGATGTGCTGAACGGGTCGCGCGGCGTTCTCTTGGCTCTGACGCTTCTTGCGTTCTTTCTCCAGTTTAATGAATGGGTTTTCCTGCAGAGGACCCAAGCTCTCCTGCAGCACCAAGCTCTCTTGCCCTCCGCTGTCTCTTGCTGTTCTCTCCTCCAAGTCGTACGAGTCCGTGGATGGCCAATGCTCTTTTGTTTTCACCGGTGACAGATCCGGGCTTTTGGTCGCGCGCTTGGCAGCAGTAATGGTATAGTTCCTGCTAGAATGTGCGCTGGTAATATCATCCTTGCTTTTGCTGGCCGTTACCTCGCCGTTAAGTCGAGATGAGACGGACTCGGCACCTGCTCCGGACCCGCCGCCCTTCGCCTTTCTCCGCTCAAGGATCTCGCGTTTCCAGGCCGGCATCCTCGGGCTCTCCTGCCCTGGCTCTTGGCGAAGAACGCGAAGATCCCCGCCCGACATTATGGGAGAAACAGGGTTTATGGGGAAACGTGTGAAATAGAATAATCTCTCGCTGTACCTGCAGCGCCTCTTCTTATTCGTCCTCGTACATCATTGCAGCCGCAACAATGTATCCTGCATGATGATGATGTGCCAGTCTACCGACACGACCCCGCCCTCGGAAAGTGACGTCACCCTTTCGTCTCGGGGTGGACACCTCATTTGGTCATTTTGACTTGAGGCACACCTTTTGTTTTAACATATGCCCCGCCCACCTACCCTTTACTACTGTGAATATTAAAACGAGCCCTGTCAATCAAACATAGCGAGACCCGCCCATTTCATAGCTTTAACCCTTTCCGCATTATTTCGGAATTTACGTTATGAATGGACAAAACTGCAAACTGTTTGGAGCAATACAATACGAAAGATAACTTGAGTAAGTGAAAAATAAAATAATTCCTTGTGTGTTTGTGCACACTTGGTGAATAAATCTCGTTTTGATTATAATAAATAATCTATTATCTATTTATTATAAATAATATCTAAACTGCAAAGAAGTATAGGCCTATATGCTACTGTTTTTCGAAGGAAATATAATAAGCAATTCATTTTTAAAATATTGTAAAGCTGAACTTATTGATTAGTTATATGAATATATTGTATTACTAGTTTTTTATTTTTATAATTTAGTTATATTACTAAATTAACAAACATTTTAAAACTCTATATTAATATATATATTTTTGGGGGGATCAAAAAACGGTATGTTTGATTAATTAAATCTATTAAAAAGTACAGCAATGTCATGTGATGACGTGGTACAACTACTGTCCACGTCATAATCCACTTTTAAGATTAAATGGAACATAAATAAGGATTATAGCAAGACATCATAAGTACAGCGCGTCAAGCTATTTATAGAGCAGTTTATCCAAATATATGGCTGTAGCCTATTAGGCACCTAGGCTGTGAATTTAGATGACCTCAAAATCATTTTGAAGACAGGAAGAGAGGACAGGAAAACATGTTCATTTAAGATATGGGTGTGCGACCTTTAACACAATTGTTGCCATTTACAGCCACAATGGGTTGCAATAAGCACTGCATGTCCAGTTAAGGCAATTCATTTTTTAAAAATGCCTAAACATATATTCAAGGAAATATTTGATGCATAAGTGCATAAAAGTGCAAAGACCAAGAATGACATGACTTATTTAACACAGCCCTTGCTAACAGGACATAAATAGAAATGCTTTCTGTGCCTCTATTATATATAACCTAAGTGGTGAAGGACATCTAATGCAAAAAAATAAATAATCTGTTACTTCTACAGTTTAATTAGACAAAAGAGAAAATGTGATGTTGAAGCTACAGTGCCATCTAGTGATTATTATATGACATTTATTTTAATGCATCAACTCTGTTTTGTTTTGTTTTCTTTACCAACATAAACTTCAAACAACAAAAAAAGTTAATAAATCTTTCAAAAATTACTAAAACTTTTTGGGGTCACTTAATGACTAAAATTTCTAGGTCACTTCAAGGCATGGTCATAAACCAAGGAGGAAGATCAAGGGAACAGTGCGTGTTTGAATGTTGATGGTTTATTTACAATTGTACAAACAACAATAAAAGGTAATAACACAGATAAAGCAACATTTACAGTATTCAGAGAAAATCCATACCAAATCTCTCATAGCACTTAAGGACAATAATAATAATAATCAAAAATTGCACATTATTGTAAGCATTGTTTAAAATGACATGTTTACATGCTTGAGCCAGAAATTCAGTTGAATACATATATAAAAAAACAAAAACAAAAAACAAGGTCACAATGATTTTGCAGTTCACAATGATTCATTCCTCCTGGTTTGAATGACAACTGCAGGAGTCCATTTCATTCACATAAGTCCATTGGCATGTGTGCAGACCATTTGTCCTTTAATTGACACGACAAGCACGAATCATGAGCAGCTGCAGAAGAATGAAAAGCGGGGAAACAATAAGCCCGAACCACAAATCACGTGCCTGATCCTGTTCAGCCAATTTCTGGCATAGCAGCACCTCACACACCAGCTTGAGGCTGAGCACAGTCAGCACCCACAGCAAGCGCAGCACTGCCAGCCGCTTCTCTCCTTCTTGATAGAGGCGGATGGATACAATGGCAGTGAAGTAAGTGCTGAGGCCATCAGCAGCGAATAAGGGTGAGAAGACAAGCCACCAGCTCATCTCAAGAGTCTGCTTGTCCATGTCCATGTGCAGGGCAACCAGTACGCTGAAGACCAGCAGTGCGCCCAAGTGGAGGAACAACTCGAATGTGGCAAAGCCCAGCCATTGCACCAGCTCTCTCAGAGAGAACAGCATTATTAATGGGGTAACACTGAGCGATGTTTACTTGGGAGACTAAGGTCAAACACTAGCCTAAGAAACTGGAAGTGAAGTGAAGCATTAAAATAAGTTAATGGATATTCAAGTCTATGAAGAATCCTCCACTTAAGAGTGTTTCACTATTTTGGCAGCATCATGCTTCTTTTGAGATGGATCAGGTCCACCTTCTGACTTCTGATGCATTTGACTGCTCTATCAAAACCTGAAGAAAAAAAAAAAGGGGGGGGGGGTGACTTCATTATCAAGATGCAACTATAAAACAAAATTCAACTAAAATGCAAGTTTCTAATTGTATGGAAAACACTGGTACCATGATACACAGATAGAGTCAAATAGCTATTCTAATGTAAATAATGGTAGTGAATTATTATTATTATTATTATTATTATTATTATTATTATTATTATTATATTAGCTTACCATGGTATTTGCATGGGATTTACTACCATGTCCAAAAACATGGTTGACTGTATTATGTGGCTATATGAATAACATTTAAATCATCAATACAACCTTCAATAAAGATTATTTAACCATCCTTAACATCATAGCTTCTGTATTCTAAATATACATTATAATCTAGGTTAACAATGTGCAGATAAACATGTTATTAGTAAATTAAAGTCCATCATTTTGCGGAATTTAATTTGTAAGTATAAACAGGCGAGCTGTCAGTTAGCATATGATGACGAGTACTAAATGTGTCAATGATATATTGAAAAAGACCTTTTACCTTACATGTATCGCTCGCAGTGATGGTTGAAGGCAAACAAGTAATGATAACCTACATTTTTAAATTGTCGTTAATGAGCGGATAGGTTGACAGCGGTGGATAAGCAGCTGTGATGAACACAAGCTAGCTGAGACGAGCTATTTACCTTCCAATAGGAGCCAGGGGAAACATCGCGAGATTTCACAAAAAAATATCGCGAAACCCTTGAAACTGGATATTTTCTACGGAGGCCGAGAGGCAGCAAGACTAATGAAATCACAGAAAAATGGAATAAGCGCCAGAATGACAACTAGCATGAAAAGGAGAGTTGATATAACGGGCGGGGCTTATAGGCCCCAGTCTTTTCAGCACTTACTATAAGCATACATTTTCCTATTTTAACTCTATATTTTCTATTGTATGGCTGAATGGTTTGTAAGAAGCGTTATTCAAGTTACCGCTAAAATAAAACGTAGTCAGCGCTATCAAGTGATACCTGTTACTTTTCTTTGCGCTGTTTAGGATGGCTCAATCAAAGTCGTTTGTGATTAAAGGATAAGTTTCTGAAAATTTGTAAAGCTTACAGGAACATATTTACTTGTATATCTCATGTACAAGAGCCTGATATTTATATATTTACACGGTTATACTTCTTATAGTGCTGATGCCCCCAATGAGACAAAAAACGTACTGAAATTTGATTGTGGCTAAATGGAGAATTTGCCATTCTGAGCCACAAAGCGCCACCTGGAGGAAGACGAGTTTTGTCTAGCAGGAAATAGTGACAGATAGCAACATTTTCCTCTCAGAATGAAACGCACACATTCATGCCGTTTGAGGTTCAAGGAGCAACTCTTCAGTTAGCAAGATCTTGGTCATTTACTGTTTCCCATCCTAAACACAAAGTAAGTTCATCTCAGTTGTGTATACTGACGTGCTTTCTGATATTTATGAAATGCTTGAATTGTTACGCCTTTTGAAAGTTTGAAGTCTCCGTGACATTTACATTATACAGTATTATTAAGTATTAAGTACGGTCACTATTAGCTTCTAAAACCTGTCAAAATGTTACCAGAATCAGCTGTGCACATCTGCCTCTCAGATGTTTTAGAGTGTGTAATCTAAGGACTGCTTTTGAAAGTTTTTCATTGCATCAAATCTCAAAGTGTCTTGTCCGCCAGTATTTCTGCATGCCTGCTTCAGATGTATGGCAGGCATGAATGTGTCAGAATCACTCATTGCTCATTCGTTTAGAAGATTTATTTTCATAAAATCAGTGGACAGAATAACATAATTACCATCAAGTTCCCAACCACTCAGGATGTGTTCATTCAATTGAGATCATTTTTTCTTTTTAAAAAATATATTTAAATAATTTAAATTATGATTATCATTTTTATTTTTAATAATGTAAATGTCAAAATAAAATGCTAAATGATTTAATTGTTTTATATTCTAATAATTGAATAATAATTAGTAATAATTAAATTAATAATAATGAACTAATTTAAGCATTTTTATAATGATTTTATATAAGGTAAGATGTTAAATGTAGTAGGCTTACAGGTGAACAACACTATATTCAAATTCACATATATTATCTGTATATATATAGCCTTAATATGTCCTCTAATGCACTTGCTTTTCAGGTGAATTTATTTTATTTATTCATTTATTTTTAATTTTAAGGATGATTAAATGTGTGGGGGGGGGAGGCGGGTGGGTATGGTTTTCTGGGAAACAAGACAACAAAACTAATAATCTTTTTTTTTTTCTGCAGTGTATGTAACTATGATATATAATTTTGCAGTTACATCACATGTGGAACAGATCGTGTAAGTGTTTGTCTTCCATTTGAATCTACAGGACGATGACACAGCCGGCAGACTCTATTCTACACAGCGGTTACTTTCACCCCACGCTCCGATACTGGCAGACCTGTGCTGCAGACCTTAGACCAGATAACCTCATATATCCTATCTTCATTACGTAATTCCCCCCTCATATTTATTTGTTGATGGTATATAGGTTCAGGAGTTAAAGGCTTGTTTAAAGTTGTTTAAATTTGCTTGTTTAAAGGTACTATTGTCCGTTTGTTTGATTGAAGACAAATAGTTATGTCTCTCTCCAACTGATTTTAACAGTGACAGTCCTGATGCAGTGGAACCAATTGCAAGTCTACCTGGTCAAGCGAGGTATTATCCTTTATTGTCAAACACTCTTTTTTTAAATTTGTTTTTATCCTCTCATCTTCGTTTCTTAACTGTTACCAAAGTAACAAGTATCATTGAATTGACATTGGATTAAGGAATATAATGGATTACTAATGGAATTTAACATGAAGCTAGACTGTTATGATCAATTTTAAACATTTAAAGGAAAACTGGCACTTGACGTTAATGATGTTCCTAATAGTGTGTTGTTGTTGTTTTTTAAACAAAGTGTAAAGTCTTTAACCTTCAGAAAGTGTTTATCTTGCTCAGGACCTCAACCCTGTCATAAAAGTTTGGGACAAGGACGAATTCTATTTAAAACCCTGAGTTTAGCAGAATTAAGCTGTCATTCAATAGGGTACCTAGTTTGGGGCCAGAGGTTGATTTGTAGTTGCCTATTTTATTATTAATTAATATATACATTTTTATACTAGTTTAATCAATTTAGTCTTTGATGTGTTGCATAAAACTTGCATGAGACTCTAGAATGACTGTGGGCAAAAAAAATTGAAATATACAATATGTGCATAGTTGATATAACAAAGATGGAGTTTGCATGTAAAGTTTGGGCTGGTGGTCTGAGATAAAATTCATGCAGGGTGGAGCTGGAGGTAGCCAACAAAGAACAAAGATAAGCAAAGGATCCGTTTATTCTGGGTGGTTAAGTCTTCTTGTTGCTTTTGCAGTCTAAGTGAGGTCTGGTTACATAGTAATGTAATATAGACTGCATTCAAAAACGAATACTATCATGCTGGTTGCTGCTTTCTTAAAAAAATAAAAAAAAAATAAAAAAAAAAACGACGTGAAAAAAGCACATTATGCATCAGTTAGTAATAAACAGTATTTTGTTATTAAATGACATAATAGAACATTATCAGAGCTGATAATAAGGACTGCCCGATGGCCCGGGGCCAGTGTGAACGACGCTCGGGACAGTAGACGGAACTGTCACTTGCCCGATCGGGCCAGTGCTGTCGGGTGTGCGTTATATATCGTCTATGATATCGTAATTGTTGATTTAACGATCTGATATTATCATGTATTGTCCTCACTTTACAAAAACAAAACAAAAACGCACCCATTGAGTGCACGCATTCACTACATGACATTTTCTGGAAGGTTGGACTAGTGTGCGTGCATTTTTAGAGTGCACACAGCGTGATTTAGTCTATTAAAATGCCTTTATAATGCCCCCAGAATTCAAGATTAGGGGCAAAAATGCCCCAGTATATCTTTTATATTTATATAATTTAATATAGTTAACCAATATTACACAAAGAGCGCCATTTTTCTCCAAATATTAGCATGATTACAAATCTGATATTGATTTTATTCAGTGTACAGATTAATGAACAAGCACTTCATATCAAGTGACTTATGTTTAAGACACCAAATCGACTGTTTCGCTACTAAAATAGTTCCAAAGTCCACAGCGTCTCTGAGCAACACTTCCTGAATGAATCAGCCGTTTGAATGAATCGGTTGAATCTCAATGATTCGCTCATTAACAGCGATTCGCTGCCACCTACTGGCGGGTTTAATTTCACATTTAAAGTGTCTTCATTTTTTTTTTATAATTTCAAATAACAGTACTTAGCGTTTTATATTTTCAACATTAAAAACATTTTTATGCATCTGTAACTGCTCCTGACTGATTAACTGTAAAGTTTAATCTATTCTACAGTTATATAGTTATACATAAGATTACAATTTCTGTACCTGCAAAGCTACTGTATACATCCACTTTTTTACATGAAAAGCTTGAAAAGCACCATTTATTTCATTTTTATGTTTGTTCTGTTTATTTGTGCTATTACTCGTAATTTGATTATTTGTTCATATTTTATTACTTTAACTTACATCTAGTAGCTTTTGGTGTCATAACCTTATTTATTGAGGTTAAATATAACAAAGACAACAAAAACAATAACTATGCTTATTTTATAGGCCCATTTTCTAGTCTTTTACTTTTATTAATTTTTTGTTGTGGGGCCAGTGAAAATTTTGGCGGGGCAAGTAAAAATTTGAACCACTGTCCCGACTGGGCCAGTAGAAAAAATCCTTAGTGTTGAGCCCTGATTATGCTGCATGTTTCATTCAGAGTGAGATGCCTAGTTATCTCAGACTTAGAAACTTTACATTTTGTGTAAAAAAAAAAATGTCTTAACTATTTGAAATCTGATCAAATAAATTGCTAAATAGCAATGATAGTTCACTTATGTTACTATAACTGAGAGAATTTTGAAATATAAAGAAAGCTCTTGTAAAGTAAGTCCTGGTTTCTAAATAAAATTGACAGAGTCATTGTGCCATTGCAGCTGCTGTTAGAAGAAACTGTTAGTGTCATGAAACTCAGGACTACAGATAGCGTTAGTGTGTCATATAAACAAAAATGAATGGCATTGTAGTTAAGAAATCTTTAAGACACATAATGTTTATTCTGTTGATTTCAGATATGGCGTTAATAAGATAGAGGGTTTACTTCGTCCCCTTGTGGATAAAGGCCTGAAGTGTGTGCTGATTTTTGGAGTTCCTGCAAATGTTGCGAAGGTCATAGAGAAGTCAAATGGTTTCAGTAATATTGCTGTAATTAATTTAAATCATAGAATTTTATGAGGGAGTTAAATATTGTTTCCTTGTCTTCTCATTTCCTGTCCTAGGATGAGAGGGGCTCTGGTGCAGACACAGATGATACTCCTGCAGTCCTGGCTGTGAAGAAACTTAGGAGCACATTCCCTGATCTTGTGTTGGCCTGTGATGTGTGCCTTTGCCCCTACACCTCTCATGGCCACTGTGGTTAGTTTCTGTATTGGATCTGCTTACATAATTTTTTTATTGTTTTCATGTTTAGTTTTGGGGGTTAATGCATTACAAGTAACGAGAGTTATGTAATCAGATTACTTTTTTCAAGTAACTAGTAAAGTAACTCATTACTTTTAAATTTAAATCTAAGTTTTCAAATTTATTGCATGACACCTCTCCTGTACCTATGTTGAGAGAAATCAGGAGTAAATGCAGAGGTGTTGTGTGCACTGTTTGTACTTCTAGACTAAATGTGAGCATGCATTTAACCATCTCACTTGCACAAAAACATATTCAGTATTGCTCAAAATGAATAAAAACAGTGGAATGCAAACTAAATACTATGCAAGCCTGCAATAATGAAATATGTTAAATCACACAAATATACTTTACGTATTTAATCTCACTTTATTAACCAATTTCTTTGCTGCTGACCTTCGATGATCCAATTCAACCATACAAAAAAGCAACAACGACTTTAGTTAAACATCACATTTGTTTCTTTTTTTGTGTGTGTTTATTGCTTAAAGGCAGGGTATAGGTGATTAGCTTCAAAAACATTTTTTTTGTTATGCTGGTTAAAAGTCTCGTCACATCCCGATAGCAATCACTAAGTTGAGCAGTCTAATTGTATTTATTTGTATTTATATCATCTATGGAAGGCGTATCGATCCGAGGCATATGATAGGATATCCTACCTGCTTGTCAACGTATGATTTTACATACCCTCACGCACCCTGTTCGCGTAGACCTCACGCGTCATCAGCGCATTTCATGATGTGCAGAGTTAAGACAGACGCCAGTCACAAGCACTACAACCAAAACAGCAGCCACGTTTTACAGTTCCTTCAGAATTAAAACAATGACTTTATGCTGCATTCACGCCATAACTACCAAAATTTGGAAACCTGTGACGTTATATTCGGAGCGGGTTGTGACTCGAATTTATATGTTTCACTGGCAACATGGCAATCAACGCCAAAATGAATCTGCAGCAGTCAGGTGGTACAGGTCAGTGCTCTTTAAAGGGTTAGTTCACCCAAAAATTAAAATTATGTCATTAATGACTCACCCTCATGTCCCTCCAAACCCATAAGACCTCCGTTCATCTTCGGAACACAGTTTAAGATATTTTAGATTTAGTCCGAGAGCTTTCTGTCCCTCCATTGAAAATGTATGTACGGTATACTGTCCATGTCCAGAAAGGTAATAAAAACATCATCAAAGTAGTCCATGTGACATCAGTGGGTTAGTTAGAATTTTTTGAAGCATCGAAAATACATTTTGGTCCAAAAATAACAAAAACTATGACTTTATTCAGCATTGTCTTCTCTTCCGGGTCTGTTGTCAGTCCGCGTTCACGACTCCGCAGTGACGTTACGTGCTTTGAGACATGAGATATTAGTTTAACACCATCTCTCATGACGCTTTTGCTCCCTGCTGTGCGCGTTCATATGTTTTGGAGGAGGCGTGGCTTTGGAGACCCTCTGAAGGGAGGGTGGGATCTTTTGCTTTCAAAGCTAGCTCGCTATTGCTAGCCTCTATGAAAATGACCTACCCTGCCTTTAAGTAAGAGTGTTGAACTTTCTTCTACTGTGTCCTATTTTTCTGCAAACCAGAATGGCAGCACAGCTGTAAGGTTTGTTTGAGCTGCGCCCTCTTCTGGGCAGGAGTGAATTTGCATTTTCTTCTACCTAAAGCCCTGGGAATACTTTGTTTTTTTGTTTTTTTTTACACACTGCCGAATGCACAGCCTTGCAAAGTACACTTCACTTGACTCGTATGTGTACACAGGTGTTCGACGCATGTGCAGTTTTGAGCATCTCTCACCACGAGTTACAACCCATGCAAATATATTTGTATTCTTTCATTCTAGAGTTGTACAAATGAGTAAGTACTTTCTAACCTCTTCGCACAGTCTGTCGTCTGTGTAGGAATCCATTGTCGCTGTAGCTTGCATGCTTTCTGGTCTGTTCTGTTTATGCAGGTTTTATTCGAGTACCTTGTGAATTCACGCCCCCAGGGCACAGTTGCCATCTTGTGGATAAACTAATTAATAATAATAACAAAAAAAATTAAAAGCGCATATGCGACCGATTTACAAAAATCCGGCAGTACATGTAGAGTACACGCATATTCTTCTGATGGCAAAATTCGCTTGGGAGTAAATTTACGCTGACCCTCGTGTACGTGTAAAAAGTGAAGTATACTTTAGGCTTTAGGCTTATTCACTTTTGGTGTGAAAGGGCCTTTACATTTGCTAAAAATAGAACTTTGCTAATAATTACTTTCCCCAACAATGTTCATGTTAAGCTTTGAACAGAACTTTGAACACCTCTGAACATGTACAAATGCTCCTTTAATCATAAACAGAGGTGGGATGACTACTATCATAGACACCTTTAGTCTTGTCTTTTATCAATCCTGTGCTGTTTTTTTACCTGGTATTTTTAAATGAACCTTTTACAGTGAAGCTACCACAGTGTGATTTTTTTTATTTTATTTTTTTTTTTTACTTTCTCTGTGGCACCGTTAAGGAATCCTGCGTGAAAATGGCAGCTTGGATAATGCTGCAAGCTGTTTGAGGTTGGCTGAAGTAGCTCTGGCTTATGCTCGAGCAGGTTAGTCCAAAATTATAATAATTTATAGTCAATTACACATAATATTAGAATTTTTGAATAATAGGTCTATAGAAGTCATCAGCATATTAGATCACACTTTTTCTCCCCTTAGGCTGCCACATCATCGCCCCTTCAGATATGATGGATGGACGAATTGCAGCCATTAAGCAAGCACTAATCTCTAATGATCTTGGCAACAAGGTAGAGAAAACGCGCTTGTGTCACACAATATAGTTAAATAGAATATAGCAGATACAGACTCAAGTTCTTTCCCCTTTCTTAGGTGTCAGTGCTGAGCTACAGTGCTAAATTTGCCTCCTGCTACTATGGACCATTCAGGTAGTGTACAAATATTCCCTTTACCAAATTTCTTCTTAGTTCTTATACATTCTTATAAGATGAGATCACCAGGATGTGTTTATTCTTTGTAAACCAAAATTGAAAAAATGTCTCCTTACTTAACATTTGAAGGGATGCTGCCCAGTCAAAACCTGCTTTTGGAGACAGACGATGCTATCAGCTGCCCCCTGGTGCCAGAGGACTAGCACTTCGGGCCTGTGTAAGAGAGTGTTGAATCTGAACTACTTAAACAGCAATGATATAGCAATCCAGGACACTGAAGCAAATTTTGAATTACAGAAATGGCCACATTGACTAGACCTGTGTTTTGTTCCTATTGTATATTTTATGGGATACTGCAAGTGAAGTAAAAGTATAAGGAAAGAATTTTTTTTTTGCTGGTAGGACCGGGATGTGAAAGAAGGTGCTGACATGCTGATGGTGAAACCTGGATTACCATACCTTGATATTGTGAGAGAGGTCAAGAATAAGGTAATAATTGTAGAGTCAGTGTATAATTATATTTATGAATTTTGAATCCTTTTCTGATACCTCATGTTACATTTCAGCTTGAAAATTTGATCTTACATTGTAGATATTTACAGTAGTCCCAAAACTGTATTTGGACACTTAAAGGGATAGTTCACCCAAAAATGAAAGTTATCACATAATTTACTCACCCTCAAGCCATCCTAGATGTATATGACTTTCTTCATCTAAACACAATCATATATAAAAATTCTCCCCATATGGCTGAGCTTGTAGATTTCCATTGTAATTTTTCTCCCAGTCATCATTTGAGATATTCAGATTTCCCTCCCTCCTCCATTTGTCTTTAACAAATCATATTATCAGGCACTGCTTGGAGAAATCCTTTGTAATTTTTGATTCAGCCTTACTTACTGCTAAGAATACCTTTAATATTCCTGACTCTGCAATTTCTAATACTGGTCTGGTATTACAATCAATATAATGTCTTACTTTAAGGTATCTATAAAAAATATTTTGAGCCCATATTTAACCTTTAATGATTCAAAACTTTGGATTTTACTTTTACTAAAGAAAGTGTAATAATTAGAAATCCCTTGCTTAACCCAAATTCGAAATCTATCGTCTGCTCTGTTTGGGACAAATTTCTGTTGTATTTGCTCTAAATTATTATGTAATTATGTATAATTCTATTAATAGCCCTATCCGCTTGTTGTTTCTTTAAATGACCCCCCCCCCCCCACACACACACATTTTATAATAACTTTGTTTAAAGAACAAGAGTTTTTTTGTTGTTCTTTAGAGTATATTTCCTCAATCTCTTTAACTGTTTTCTTAATATCTTACATTACCTCATGATTCATTGTAGCCCTGTGTTCTTCAAGTAACCTTTTTAATTTAATTTCAAGGTCTTGTAATTTCTGCCTTCTAAGTGTCTTTAAGCTAGATGTGCATGCTATGATTTTAACTCTCTTACTACTTCCTTAAGAGCATCCCAAAAAGTCAACAGAGAGACCTCTCCATTGTCATTTATCTCCATTTTTTTTTTTTTTTTTTTTTTTTAATTTCTTGATTTGAGAATTATTTAAGATATCTCAATTCATTCTCCAAACTGTTGACCTTGATTTCCTGTTTAAAGTTCTATTTAAAGTTCTAGTTTATACATATAGAACTATGATCAGAAATATCCATTGTTCCCAAATCAGTTATCAATCAAATGCAGCTCCTTTTTAAAGATAAAAAATAGTCTATTCTAGGATATGTCATAAGAAGATGAGAATAGTGGGTATAGTCATGACTTTTGGGATGTAATTCTCTTCATACATCTATTATTCCTGTCTCTTTTAACAAACCATTCACCTTATTACTTAATGGTTTTACTTCCATATTACTTCTAGAACAGTCTAACTTGGAGTTTAAACGTATGTTAAAGTCACCTCGACATATTAGTAACCATTAAATCAAATACTTTACTGTAGACATTTCAATCACACTAAAAAAACAAACCAAGTTGAGCTGAAAATGGACAAGACCAGCGATTGGGTTAAATGTTTGCCCAACATGCTGGGCAGTTTTATTTAACCCAACTACTGTTTAAAACTAACTATATGGCTGGCTTAAAATTAACCTAAAATATGTTGGAAATTAAATATTAGATGCATAATTGCTAGATGCAGTAATAATAATCAAATGGTGAACATTTATTAATAAGCAATTTAATAAAGGTTTAATTATTATTCATTAAACTTATTAATAAATGTTCATTTATTAAACATATTAATAAATGTTAATTTCCAACATATCTTACAATATCTACATAACAATATCTTAGCATATAGCTTCCCCTTTAACTGAACAAACATTAAAAACCCAACAATCAGAAATCAAGAAATTTGAAATGTTAATTAACCATATAAAGAACATCAGAAGCAAATTGTTTCAAAGTGACTCAAACAGTTGTAAAGGTGCTGTATTTCATTTTTATATATATATATATATATATATATATATATATATATATATATATATATATATATATATATATATATCCTTTACAACTGTTTGGGTCACTTTGAAACAATTTGCTTCTGATGTTCTTATATATACTAAAGCATAAATATACCATAGTAGGTTGGCAGAGATTTAGGAAACATGCTAAGTTCAAATGCTTGTTTCTCTGAAAAACAATGCTACAGCCAATTATTCTACTTTGAAATGTGCTTTCCGTGAATGTCTGATTTTGTTTTGGTCTGTCGTCTGTGTGATCCCACCCACTGCCAATTTACCCAATAGTATTTTGACACCCCGGGTGCACGGGTCACTGTGTGAGTGTTGCCAGCGTATTGCCTGCAGATTCTACCCGATGTAGATTCTACCCGATGCATCAGCAATGAAAACATTGCAAACGTATACATTAGCTGATCAACTTAAATTCAAGGCTCGTCTCATTCCATTGTCAATTGCGCTCGTTCCTGTTGCGTCTCAGGAGGATGGAGCGAGAAAAACAACTCCTCCATTGGACTCTTCACATTTCCAGGGTTCTCGGAAGTCATCATAGTTGGGTAAACTTCTATAGTGGTGAATGGGAGACAACAGCAAATATAATTTTTGTATTCCCATTTGCTCCAATATCCAAATAAAAATTCTATGATAATGTTTCCACGACTTCCCAAAAGAGGGAATAAATATAGAGAGATTGATTGCAGCAGTCAGGAGAGAGAATTGTGAAATTTGCCATCACTCCCTAAATACATATGATTTACGCATTCAACCAGCTTTTATTTTTCAGTAGAAACACTCTCACAGTGGTGTTAATTTGTTTGTATTATTATTATTATTATTTTACTGCCAATTTACTGCCAAGGTAATATCACACAAAGTGTAGCATAAAAAAAAGAAAATATGAAAAACTTTATTAGATTTGCAATGTGGCTAACTGTGAAAACGCATTATCACAGTCTTCCTGTTCTGTCTTCCATCAGCACCCTACTTATCCGCTGGCAGTGTACAATGTATCAGGTGAATTTGCCATGTTGTGGCATGGAGCTGAAGCTGGAGCTTTTGAGCTGCGCACTGCAGTTATGGAGGCTATGACTGCCTTCCGTCGAGCAGGTGAGAAGGGAGACACGGAAGATAAAGTAAATTAACTGAATCTGTTGAGGCCAGGTTCTTTGAAATTGTATAAAATTAATGATTGCAGTGCCTTTGGGCAGGACCTTGGTGTCTAAGTAATTTTTAAGTAATTTTTCAATGTATTCTTATTTTCAGGAGCTGACATCATTATCACCTACTACACTCCACAATTGCTCTCATGGTTAACAGAATAATCTGTTGGTTCTCCTATGTGAATAAACTTGGATTAAAGCAAATCTACTGTCTCTCCCTGAGAGTGACACTTAGGGTTAGAAATAAAACTCACAAGCAAATATTAGTATCTGAATCGGCCTTTTCACAAGATTTTTTTATATGATTTATGTATTTAGTTAGAAACGCATTCAGCCAGCTTTTGATTTTTCTACTTTTCAAATTTTGCCACGTTTAGTGTATTTCTTAAAAAAGAGTTTTCATTAAGATATGTTTCAACAGCCTACATTGTAAACTCTGTTCAGCTCTGAACAAAACACCCAGCCATCTGTTCCAGCCACTGTGGAACATCAGGTGTTTTAATATGAAGATCCATATATCAAGAGCAATGATGCAAATGACACGGTAAACCATGTATTAAAAATTGTTTTTATATGTTACTTTGATGATAAACCAAGTGATGGCTCACCACTATTAGAAATGGAGCCAAGAAAAGTGATGATTAACTGGGGAGAACAAGAAGAGGATGAGTTAATAAAAATTAAAGACCTGACGAACACCCATTGGTTGAGCAAAGCTGGGGGCAAGGTGTAAGAGAAAATGAGAGTTTTGACTGAGATTGTTAGATGTTCCCCAGCATCTCTGCTTTGTTGTCTATACCAATAAAGTCGAAGTTTTGGCATCTGGAACTTTGTGACTCGAGTGATTTCTTACAAAGAAGAGAAAACTTTTTCCATGAAAAAAGCATTTTTGTAGCATACAGATGTGAACAGAAATGGTTTATGGGCATTTATCTGTGAGTACATCATGTACATGTTTTAATTTTAATGTCAAATCGTATCCTTTATTTATATAGCACTTTTTACAATGCAGATTGTTTCAAAGCAGATTTACAGTGATAGCAGGAAACATAATTTTGGCTGTATGTGCATTTGAAAATAGATATCAGGTTTGTAATCACAGCTGTTAAGTTCTCAAATTAATATACTGATAATCACAATAATATTGGAAGTTCATTTGCCATCTCCATTTTAAGCTTTACATTGTTTCATGTTCATATGCAAAATGTTTCTGTTTATAACCAAAAAGATAAGAATAATGCTAGAGCCATGTGAACCATCATTTGTTTTTATTACTAAATAAATAATAGACCTAAATGAATGGACTGATGTGACATGCTCATATATTGCCTTTTGTAGGGACATGATTGTCCCATATAAACAGGTGAAAATGTATCCTAATAACAAACCATGGATAACTAAAACTGTTAAAGATAGGTTACGGAAAAAACAATCATGTTTTAAGGGGGGTGACATTGCTGAACTACAAATAGCAAAAAAGGATTTAAAAATAGGAATTCTCAAAGCAAAACGAGACTATAAATATAAACTGGAGAACCAGATGGCAACAAACAATCTTGGATCAGCCTGGGACAGTATGAAAACCATAGCAGGCCTCCAGAATCTAAAAAGCAGCAGCCCAGTCACCCTGGATGGCTTCAGCTCAGATACTGAGCTGGCCAGTGCTCTTATTCAATTTTACAATAGTTTTAATATTTTAGATTTTAGCGATGAGATCGATAATTTGAGTAAACAGCTTGCAGACACTCAACATTTTAATATAACACAAACAGAAGTGCACAAAGCATTCCTCTCTATAAGAGTTAATAAAAGTCATGGTCCAGATAATATCTGTGGGCGCACACTCAAAACCTGTGCAAAACAATTGAGTATTCCCTTCCACTACATTTTTAATAAATCTTTAGAGGCACAATTAGTACCTGAGGTCTGGAAAGATGCTGTAGTTATTCCTGTCCTCAAATCTAACAACACTAAAAATCTTAATGATTTCAGACCAGTGGCACTCACATCAATAGTAATGAAAGTTTTTTAAAAATAAGTGAGGTCTGAAATATTGAGGAAAACGGAGCATTCACTTGACCCTCTGCAATTCGCTTATAGACCCCGTAGGGGGGTGGAAGACGCCACAGTCACCTTACTTAATTTACTTTTTAAGCATTTAGATAATAATGGCTCTCATGCCAGACTTTTATTCATTGATTTCTCATCGGCTTTTAATACAATTCAACCTCGTATTTTAACCACAAGGCTGCTGGAACAGTTTGATCTAAGTAATAATCTGGTCGGTTGGATCCTTAACTTTTTAACAGACAGGACACAAAGAGTGAGAGTGAATGGCAGTCTCTCAGAAAAAGTCTGTTCATAAACAGGCTCCCCACAAGGATGCGTACTCTCACCTCTTCTTTTCATCCTGTACACAAATATGTGCCAGAGCAGGTGGGAAAACAGGACTATAATTAAATATGCAGATGACTCAGTAATTGTTAGCCTGCTCCAAGATAGTGAAACAGGTCACGGTCCAGTCATCAATGACTTTGTTGAATGGTGTGAGGGGTCTCACCTTCAACTAAATGTAGTTAAAACAAAGGACATGCTTATTGACTTTAGGAAAAAAACAATTCAAACACAAGAAATTACATCAATCAAAGGTCAAACTGTTGAATGTGTCGAATCATATAAATACCTGGGGACGGTAATAGACTCTAAACTTACATTTGGAACGAACTGTGAACAAGTCTGTAAAAAAGGGCATCAGCGTTTGTTTTGTTTGAGGAAACTGAATCAATTTCATATTGATAAATCCATCATGATCCTTTTTTATCATGCTTTTATTGAGTCAATTTTATCATTTGTGCTAGCAGCCTGGTTTGGGAACCTCACTTTGAAAAATAAAAACTCACTTAATAAAATAGTAAAGTGGTCCAGCAGGCTGATAGGTGATACGCAGCTTAATGTGGAGACCTTGTATACAAAACAGTTACAGCGCATAACTAGTTCGATTTTAAATGACAGTTCACATCCTTTGCACACAGAATTCCAGCTTCTACCGTCAAGGCGTAGGTTTAGAATCCCCAGGTGTAGAACAAAAAGATACAAAAATTGTTTTGTTCCAGCAGCCATTACTTTGAGGAATGAGTTAAAGCTTATTGTGTACTTGGTTTTTATGTATTTTATTTTCTATTTGTGTATGAGGAGTCATGTATGTATTATTTATTCTGGACCGACAAGAACTTTTTGATGTTGTAGTTTTTATGTGCTCTGTTTCATATGTGTGTATGAGGACTCTACTGCAAACAAAATCTACCTTCGGGTATAAATAAAGTAACTTGAACTTGAACTTGAACTTGAACCATCATTTGTTTTTATTATAGGGTCATATAGGAACATTGTTTGTATTTGTATATATTGACCACTCAGTTTTGTATTATACTTTATGCACTGAACGGGTTATCAGAAATGCCCATCCCCTTAACGGAGTGTACAGGCAGTTCATCATTGCTGTCAGTATAGGAAAAAAATATTGATTTATGATTAGTGCTTTCGTTCCTAACTGATTATTAAAAATGCTTTTTTATATAGGAACCACATTGAATGAGGAGGGGTCACTTGATAGAGGTGCCCTTGAGACTGACCAAACTCGCTGTCCTGCAGGAGAAGAAATAAGAATTTCAAATTTAGTGTCTACAATCTAAGCTGAATCCTTATTAAATCCTTTTTTCTTTTTTTGCATATATTACTTACTGTTAGCATGTCACCCTGTGTTTGTGACTCTTTTTGAAGATGTAATACATGAAGCCAACCTCTCAGCCAAGTAAGACAGTCCTAAAACCAAAAATAACATTTCACATTACTAAACACTTGTACAGTATCTCCTGTCTGCTTACATTAGCACTACTTCAAGTTCACCTACATTGGATGGAGAGTGAAAAAACATGGTTTGGTAGGTGCATATGTAACTTACATACACCAACCCTGACTTCTCACAACAAAATAAACAAATAAATGAACAAATACTGAACTACTATCTAAATTAATATGTACAGAAATATTTTATCATAATTTGGAGGAACTCTTAATGGACATTATACAGTATAAAGACGATATACAATAAGTATAGTGGGGTTATGATAAATATGACACAATATCTTTTAGGAAAATTAGAAATTACAATAGGAATTCAGGTTTTTTCTTTGACCTTTAAAGAACGTAAAAGATGTAAAATGATATGACCAGTCAGCTTTCTTATCCATAGCCATTAACTTAAATTTGAGCCATTATCTAACATTTTTAAAATAAAACATCAATTAAGCTCTTAACAATTTGTTTACATATTCACTATGTGTACTCCCTTGTTGTAACTGCGTGTACATTTTAATTCCAAAGAGCAAAATACTGTTTCTAATAATTAAATAGAAAAAAAAAAAACTGTCTTCAAATTTTTGGGTTAAACTTACCGCTCATAATCAATCATAGTAACATTGTTGCCTGTCTTTGTCTCATCCAAAGAGGTGCTCTAAAAATCAACATGAGAACATCCTACGACACACCAGAAGTAAACATTTTCTGCGATCGACTTTTTTACCTGAGCTATTCCAAGCACGTATTGCATCGGAGTTCGATTTTTGTAGACTGGGGATTGTGCTAGTCGTTTAACCGGAGCTGAAACAAATTGAGAATGATATATTTTTCTTGCCTGTAAACCAGCTATTTATTCCATAGGTTGTGACCTTTGGCAGGTAATGTAAAAATTAATTAAATATTTATCTGAAATATAGTTTCACAAAGCATGTCCTGTGGATATTTGTTTGTCTTCAGCTTTGGTAATGAGATTAGCTTGTGTTATTAGCTGCTTTAGCTGCTAACGAAAAATAACAATTAACAGCGATATATCGGTATTATATCGGGCTTATTATGTGCGTTCAAGCAGTTTAGTTTAAGACAGACAGTACAGTACAGATGTTCAATATCTGCCATAATATTAAAACATCAAAACTTGTTACCAAATTTGTATGTGGGTGGATGCACTGCTTGAAATAATTTCAATAAATCTTATAAATCTAACCTGATCTGGACGTTCTGGGATAACGTTAGTCATAAATAAAAATCAATTATATTGGTTGGTAACCCAGAATGTCTATATCTTTGCATGTGTACAAAAATAACGTAGTTATTTTTATCTTATGTATATTTCATACTTTCCTGTTTTATTTAGTTTGTTGTATAAATTGACTGAATTGTAGATTTGAACTTTAGTGTGAATGCTGTTTTTTTTCCCATAAAACAACAATATAGACAATATAGATTTATGCCATCTTATCAGTTATCAATAATAACAAAAATAATGATCATAATTTCTACATGAATACATCCCTAGAACACAGACTATTTTAGCTTTCCTAATCATTTAGTAGTTAAAAGAGTATGCATAATCATTTATTCACAGAAACTTCTCTTTATGTGCAAATAAAGTTTTCTTTATTTGCTGAATGCTCTTAGATCAGTTGACTATCATTTAAGAAGGTGTTCAAAAATCAGCAAAACAACAAACTACAGATTCCAAAGTGGTACCTTTTTATATTTAAAAAAAAAAAAATGGAGAAAAATAATTTCTACATAGTTTCCTTTCCTTACTCTTTACCTCTAAAAATAAACAAATGGGTGGAGAAGGCCAGACTCTGTTACTAATAATTCACAGCTGTCAGATCTTAAATTAGAACAGAAAAATGAGATGGGTGAGCCACAATTTTTTACCCGTTAAAGTGGATGGAGTTGCAGGTAGAGGGTGTCAAACGATATTCTTTGAAAGGTAAGCTTCCAAACTTGCTAGAGATGGACATTGTCTGTTATGTGCGAAATCGCTTTATTTCTTTGTTTTATTATTTATATTAAACATTTTTTAGCTAATTGGTGTGTTTAACTCTATGTATTGGTGGTAATTTTTATGTTACTTGGTTTAACCACTGCGACTGACTTTGTGTCATGTTGGCACACAATAAATTTGGGTTATACAGGTGTTTATGGAAACCTTAATATCTCATTCTCAGCTCGTTGATCTCTAGAGCACATGGTACATGGACATATATTAACACTTTCTTGTTCTTTACACTTAGAAGACACTTAGACACATTACACTTGAGTCCAAATGTAATGATGATCAAGATTGTTCAAAATTCCACTTTTAGGGGCAATTTCTAAAGGGAAGGGTTCAAATCTCAGTTCTATTTTTCAGTTCAGTTCAAGGGAAGTGTGGCTGCAGAACATTTCCAATTTGAGACTTCTGAGTTGTTTCTTACGTGTTTGGATTGAAACATTGTTAATGTTATGTTCTCTCAGGATGTCAGGATGGCAAGTGGCCCTGGCTTGCCGGACAGCCTGGTGCTGGAAATCTTCTTGCATCTCCCTCATAAGGCAGTGCTGAGTGCTGGGTTTACCTGCCGTCAGTGGTTTGCTGTGTCGCGTGATGAGTTCCTCTGGAAGGAACTCTTCTACAGCTACTACCGCATCCCACGCTCTGTACCTCGCCACCCAGGTACTGCAGCTGCACCGCAGTTAATGAATTCATGTGCAAAATATAGTAGCACACACCTACACTTCTGTGAAGATCAACTAAAGTGGAATGTGTACATGTGGCCTTTAATAATCCAGATAGTAGTAAAATATGTGTGACAGTGTCTAAAGTTTGCCACTTTTTTACTCTCTTTGTCATGTATGAATGCCACACTGTGTGGCAGTACAAAGTAACAATGCGATTCCTGCATGTGTGCAGCGGCTGTGTCATGGTACAGGGAGTTCAAGCGGCTGTATGACTGCATCCCCTGTGTGGAGGTTCAGATTTTGAAGGAACATCATGATCAGGTCCTGCATTTGGCCTTCTCTCACCGTGGACATCGCTTCTCTTCCTGCTCCAAAGACTGTACTGTTAAGGTAAGACTGCCTACTGCAGTTCCTTTCAGGCAAGTCATTTCACTCTGCGGCCATCTTTGAAATGCCTCTCGGCAGCTATTTCAATGGGGAAACATCAAATTCTCTAAAGCTGTTCACTAAGCTTACGATTCAATTTCATTTTTGAAATCGCCAATAAAATCTGCCAACTACTGTCTCATAAATTTTGTTTCAAAACGCTCAAATCATGACAAAAACTTGCAAATGCACGTTTCAAATGTTTACTTAATTTTCATGATTTATAATGAGCAAATAAATGTCTGAATGAAAAAAATTATTTGATTTGCCAGTTATAGTATATAGTATCTTTGGTTATATTTATATAAAAAAGGGACATCTGGGCAGGGGACATCTGTCATGTCATGTCATGGCATGTCTAAAATGTTTTATAATCATATTTTTTGCTTATTATTAATTAAAATCATAATTTATTAAATAACATTTTCATGTTCTTAGAGCAAATGATATAGGACAAGTTATGAATTTAATACTTTTTCAAATCAAATAACAGTAAGTATGAAGGCCAATGACATGATGCTTTTTTAATGTATTTATAAATGTATAATGACTTGAAAACTTCTGATATCATAGTGAAGAAAAAAAGCCTCAATAAAAGAATGAATTTCTTGGAAACAAAACCATGTACGTTTGTTCAGCATAATCTTTTATCAAATATTGATACAAAAAATATTTGACAAACCAGTCACAACCAAATCAGTCACATGTTTTGACCAACATGCATGAAAAAAATATATGAACAGGATGTTGATGATATAAAAGGACTGTGTCAGGGCCAAAAATATCATATAATTTGACATTTTTATGACAGGCAAGGTAAGTTTAAATGATAAAATGTCATGTGTTGCCACACCAAAACATTTAATGATCTTTTTGGATTAATAAATTATGATATTCAAAAAAAAAAAAAAAAAACTTCTTAAGCCAGGGACACACTTAATGACTGAAAGGCCTATAATGAATATAATTTAATACTACTGATCATGTCCAAACACACCAAGTCAGAGCCTGTTGCTTTCAGTCGGTGTTTACAGTCGGTGTTAAAAATCATGTACTGTGCGGTCACGGTGTCTACAGATGCTAGTCTTAGAATTTAAGAACCATCTGTTGCCAGTCGTCCTCACAAAGTTTCTAACATAATTTTTGCGACTGGCGTCAGTGATTATGCTGAGGATTAGCGTTCCCTGTCAAAAATCATTCTTGTAATTTTATCAAACACAATCTTTTTTTTTTTTTTGATGTTTTTTTTGTATTATTTCATAAGGTAACATTAGCCTACAAGTTAATTGTTTTAGGCTATTCATTTTGTTTTGCAGAAAAAAAGTGAAACTGCAAAAAAAAAAGTGAAACTTTATTCTAAAAAAATTCAGAATAAGCTGTGATTTTGCATATTTTAAAAATAACATGAAGGGCATTTTTACACTGACAGTTGTTCGGAACAATTCGCATGAAAAAATGGAGGAAATGTGAAAGCTGTCATATGGACATGGGTGCGCACCAAGGTACCGAACATGAGAGGAGGTGTTGTGAGGTTTGGTTGCATTCGAGCTGTGCCGCCATTCACATGAATGTGAAAGCGGCACGGACTAGGGTGCGCGCTTGTTCAGGAAGTATATGTTAATTTAAATAGTCTAACAAATAAAAAAATACAAACATGACATTTGTCAATAAAATAATTTTATATATACACTAATTATATCTAATAGTAGCCTATATTTAAAGAAATATAATGAGGTAAAAGTTCCTTGAATATCTCTGCATCTCTTCTGTCAAATGAAGCCATTCTTTCAGTGTTTCCAGTGTTGTCAGTCACGTTAAATAGATTTGGGAGCGTTGTACATTTACTTTAGACTGATAAAATGAAAATTAAAATAACATTTTGAATGACTCCTGTTTTGGAATAAATAAAGCAGTATTTTATTTCGTTCTAACTGGTAACTGGTAACTCTGGAAATGGAACAAAAAAATAGCCCACCATTTTTGCTCAGAACGAACCAATTCATTTTTAATTCCTGATTTGAGAATAATAGTGTATATTATTGCTTGATTATAGGTTTAAAAATAGCTCTAGAAATGTTGTAATTAATGAAATTAATAAGGAAAAGCATAATGAAATGTCTACTCAGGCAATAAAGACAAAAAGAAAACTTAATAGAGAAAAACATTTTTTAATTCAAGTTATGTTTAATGTTTCATAAATAAAACCACCAGTGTTGGCAGGGTTTTTTCCCCCTGTTTTTATGCACAAATTGCACTGCAAATAAGTAGTGGTGCTTGTCTCTTGATATCCATGTTTGTGACTTACTAATCGTTGAATGTGCTGTGTAGCAGTCTGACTCAGTCGTAAACGTTTGTGCTCTTCTCCAACTGTGAAAGATTAAAATCTACTCCAGTCAAAGTAAACAGTCTTTAAGTGTGTTCAGTTCAGTCTTAGAATATTTCAGCTAGTCATTAAGTATGTCCCTGGCTTTAGGTTACACTTTATTTTAAGGTGAGGTTGTTACACAATTAAGCACTAATTTTATAAAAAATATACATATACTTGCTATAGGGTTATGGTTGGGTTTAAGGTTTGGTATAGTTGCTTGTAATTATGCATAATTACTATAGTAAGTACATGTAACTACACCTTAAAGTGTTACCACTTTCTACCTTGGATTTTTTTTAAACATTTTTTTAAATAATGGTTCTGATGTGTAGGTTCACGTTTTCAAGGTGTAAGGAAATTATATACTAATTGATGGTTGCACTACATGCTATTTTTAATGTTATTAAAGTTAGTATTATTAAATGTTTGTTCATTTAAAAGTTTTTACAACCATATGAAACCAACATGATGCAGAGTGCATTTCTGCATATTTAAAGCAAGACAATCCTTACCTTCATCTCTGACACTCTTATGTCGTTGTTCCATGAGCAATGGTGACAGTGATGCTCACTTTAGCAATTACCAATAAATATACTTCCTTTTAGCTCCTTTTAAGCACATATATAAATAACATGTAAACTAAAATCTTAATGTTGAAAATAAAAAGTTTGTATTCAGTGCTATTCACTGAATAATATGTTTGGTGTTTTTACAGATTTGGGACACAGAGAAACCAGATGGCACCATCTCTTTGGTTCACAGCTATAGTATGCGACAGTTTAACTGGGGCTACACTCAGTTCTCCCAGTTTAATGCGGATGACACACTCCTGCTGGTGTCAGGGGTCTACCTGGGCCCACATCACTCCTCCTCTGGAGAGATTGCAGTCTTCAGTTTGGGTAGATACTGTTTTTATATACATCGACTGAACACACCCACAGTCACTTTAAGTTGAGTTTTGATTGATATTGTTGTTTTGGATCCGTAGAGAACTACACTCTACTGTCTCGCGTGAGAAATAAGCCCTATGACGTGTTCGGCTGCTGGCTGAATGAGACCCACCTTATCTCTGGTAACCTGCACTGGATTGGCAACATGACCTCCTGCTCTGTGCTCTGGCTCAACAAAGCCTTCCAGGTCCAGATGTGTTCAGTTCTTGTATGGTCTCAAAGTGATGTGCTGGGTCCAAAATTAACTGTAATTGATGAATTGAGAAAATGTTGCTTTCTGGCTTTTTACCCAGTGATAAAACAGTGGTTTCTATTGTGTTATTCCATAGTCTTTCTCACAAAAAAATGTTAATGAGACCCATTGTGATCTTTGACATATTTTCATTGTGGTGCTTTATTAAATATCTGTAACCACATTAAGTTTTAACAATAAAAAACTAATAATTTAATGGTTATGAAGTTACCTAGCTGTAGACGATATAGACAACATTTTTGTCCTAACTACTCAAATGTTACCCCATCCATGTTTAGGACATTGAGTCAGAAAACGTGAATGTGGTGAAGCGCCTCTTTAAGATCCAGAACATCAATGCCAGCACTATCCGCACAGTGATGGTGGCCCACTGCCGTCGGCATGACTCTCCTGACCTCCTCCTGGACTATGAAGCTCAGTCACAGGCACAAGCTCAGCGGACACAGCAGCACCAGCCTCTTTTCTTTGATCTAGGAAACACAGACAGTGAAGAGGAGGAGGAGGAAGAAGATAATGAGGACGAGGAGGATGAGGAGCGAGGAGAAAAAAGAGTGTCAGCACATCTGCCCACATTTAACCCATCTGGGCTGCAGCATGTAATACATGTAAGATCTAGAAATCGCTAGCATCTCATGTGAAAAATGATCCCAGTGATATCATGAAGAAAGCCTAGAATGCTGAATTAATAAATGTAAATTTGGAAAACTTTGACATAAAGAGCAGCATACGTTGAAAATGATTAGTGTTTAATTGAATTTAATTGTACCTTTCTGCAGTCATTATATTGTTAAAATTCAAATTTAAAATTCTATTGGAATTAGTTAGATGTGCACATACAATTTGCTGCATAATTGCAAATATGCATTTTAATGTTTGTTTGCATCAGATTTCAAATGTAGGAACAGTTCTTTAAGTTTACACAACCAGTATTTTGGCAATTCCCTCATGCTTGTAAAGATACAGAATACATAGATGGAAAAAGTCTTCTCTTTGAAAATGGGAATTTTGTTTTAATTTTATAAAAAGTCTTTCAGCAACAAAACTATGAATACAAAAGCAGTGAGTATAATGCAATATAGAATCAATTATGCCTGATGAAGACCAAAATATTTTTGGTTCCTCATTTATAGATTCCGGTAAATAACCTGTCAGTTTTCCATTGTTGAAAAAAAGTCACCTTTCAATACTGAAAATTAACATTTCATTGAAATTTCATTGCATGCAATCAAAATTTGCAGTATTTGATACATGTTCGAGGCCTAATTGTGAATTACTCATCTGGCCTTGTTATTCCAAAGAAAGAGAAAGAGGGGTCTGAGATGTGGGAACAGTGAAGAGAGAGAGGGCAAATAGTTTGCAGTTTAGCTCAGTATTGCCGTCTAATCAGCCAATATTGTCTTAAATAGCCTCCATAGCACTTCATCTTTTTTTGACCAAATGTAGCCTATTAAATCTTGATTTTGGTGAAATGTTGCAACAATTGTTTTTTTTTTGTGTGTGTGTGTGAAAAATTACAGTTTTTGACATACAAGGTAATAACAAATAAATAAAAAAATCCCTTAAAGTAACTACAAATGAGCATGTAAAGCAAATATCTTTAAAAAATGTTCGGAGCATGCCCCTGCCCCACGCAGTGTTCTCAACTTTTTCCCGCCTTACCTGTTTGCATCCCTGCATTATGGAAGTAAAACGGACTGGGAATGCAGTTTCCTGTTGAAGTGTATTTTCTCAGCATAACAGACCCTAGCAAAAGATCAACTTTGACGGAAAACTTTTTAATGAACCATGCATTGAGAGCACTCCTCTTTAACTTGTACGTTGTCAGTTATGTGTGCTATATTTGCTGCTGTTAGGGATGTCAGAGCATAGCTGCTCGTGATCGAGAGTTGGAGACAAAGGTGGCCAGGCTGATGGGCAGCAGACGCACCAAAGCTCCTGATCCAAACCTGGTGTCTCCCTCAGCTCCGGGAGAAGGAGAGGACAAGACCTACCTCCTCTTCACCACTGGCAGCCTTACCTACTCGCCTCACCAAATAGGTGAGTCTGCATTTGTGTTTTGGATGGGACACTGTACGAATGATTACTTAATCTGCTAATTCCATACAGTACATGTCTGGATGGTAAATTCATGTGTTTATGTGTGTCTCAGGTATCAAGCGGATAATGCCTGATCAAATGACAACGTGTGGTCCTGTGTTAGGAGAGGAGCGCAGTACAGAGGAATTCTTTGACTCGTTGGATCATGTGATCGACATACACGGCCACATTATCGGCATGGGTCTGTCACCTGACCATAGGTATGTGTACTGTGCAGCAGTAGATGACTAACATACATGAGCTTTTAATTGACTTTGGACTAAAGCAGTTTACTCAGCAAGTTCATTTGGCCAGCGAAATTTAATCGAGAACAAATTTGTGGTTTTTGTGTAGAATATTATCTGGCTAAATTTACCTTGCAAGTCATGCAACCACAAAGCTAGAGTGCTGTGAGTGATGTGAGCCAGGATGTTGCTTTCTATGGGATACAAGACCACAAAGTTTTCCTTCAGGGGGCACAAGCAGACTTAGAAAGCTGAATTCTGTACTGTGTTCAAATTTAAAGGAATAGTTCACTTTCAAATGAAAATTACCCTAAGCTTTACTCCCCCTCAAGCCATCCTAGGTGTATATGACTTTCTTCTTTATGCTGAACACAGTCGGAGAAATATTAATAAATATGCTGATGCATCTTAGCTTTAAAATGGCAGTGAGCGTGGATCAACAAGTATGAGCTGAAGAAAGTGTCTCCATCCACATCCATCCATCATAAACATATTCCACATGGCTCCGGGGGGTTAATAAAGGCCTTCTGAAGCGAAGTGATGCATTTGTGTAAAAAAAAAAATCCATATTCAAGAATTTATGAAGCAAAATATCTAGTTTCCACCAGACCGCCTTCCGTATTCAAATTACAAAAAAAATGGAACTGGTGTTGCGTCAGTTAAACTTGTCCCGTAAGTTGAATAGGAAGGTGGTTATGAACCTCCCGGAGTATGTTTATGATGGATGGAAGCACTTTCTTCAGCTCATACTCATTGATCCCGCTCACTGCCATTATAAAGCTCGGATGCATCAGGATATTTATTAATATTTCTCCGATTGTGTTCATCAGCAGCTTGGGGTAATTTTCATTTGAAAGTGAATTAATCCTTTAAGGCCATAAAAAGCCTTAAATATCTTAAATGGTATAAGAAAAGTCTTAATTATTATTTCAAGAGGTCTTAAATTTTGGGGACAGAAAAATAAGAATCGTTGTATGACGATTAGGTGGGCTAAGCCATGTTTCAAAAATACTGTTGGACATATTGATATTTGAAATCAACCAAAACAAACATACCCCTCCCTTCATTGCTCCACCTCCAAAACTCACCCTCCAATCCTATCCACCCAGCTCCGAGTCGAACCCCGATCGCTGCTGGCAGGCGAGGCGAATGCTAACAATGATGCTAAACACCGCATTTTCTATAGCGGTCGTCAGTGCGCAGTGGTTTACCTCCACAACTTTTACTAGCTGGGCCACTGTTACACACGCAATGCGAGAGTGGATGTCTGTTATCACAGCTGACGTGCAACAAAATAATTCTTCATGAAAAATAAAGCGCAGATGATGAACGAATGACAAAGAAGCACAAAATATGTACAATACACAAGAGTAAATACAAACAGGAGTTTGTTGTTAGTCACCAACAGCAGCTCCAGACAATCAATGACGCTCAAACCCAATGTTACTCACGTGTGAAGCGGAATCAAAGCAGCCTCCGTGTCTGTTTTAAGGTTTTCCCACTTAGCTCTCTCCAGCACTGGAAAGCTTTTCTAATATTAATGCGGGTCCTAAAACGCTTGACCAGTCATAAACCTTAATTCCAGTGATATTCTTTTGAGCTCTTTTGTATTGTGTGTTATCTCTCTTTCTGCAGTCTTTCATCAAATCTCCCTCTTGCTCATTCTCTCTCTTCGACTGTCATATGCCCCTAATGCTGATTGGCTACACGTTTGTTGTTGGTGTTGGTCCGACTAACTACCAGTTTTTTTGAAATATGGCTTACCCCACCTTTAATGTAACTGATTATTAAACTTCAAAAGGCTATGATTTAATTAAATGTAATCACTGCACATTCCAAAGTAAAAACACTGCACAGATTTCAGAGCAGTTTGAATACCACACATTTATGTTTAATATAAATATAATAATTTATAATTTTGACTCGTCCTTTTAAAAAAAAAAAAAAAAAAGGTTTATGGCTGAAATGAGAAAGTGGTTAAAAATGTATAAACCCTGCTGAAATTAAAGCATTATCAATTAAAGTGGCTGCCGTCATTCAGTGTTTGTCTGCACATAGGTACTTGTACGTGAACAGTCGAGCGTGGCCGGCGGGCTGTGTGATCTCTGACCCTATGTCCCCTCCTCCCATCGCGGAGGAGATCGACCTGCATGTGATTGATCTGAAGAGTCTTAGAGAGGAGCGCCGTAGCCTTCGAGCTCACCGGGCCTTCACACCCAACGATGAATGCTTCTTCATCTTCCTTGATGTCAGCCGAGACTTTGTCGCCAGGTAATTTACAACCCAGTACTAGCACATTGTATTTGCTGAAAGGCCCTGACACACACATTTGCTTTTTTTAGTATTTAATAACAGGAATGTTAATTGCCAAATTAACCATCAATTGGTTGCATGACTAATTAAGCTTTTACATTAATTGTAAGCTGGTAATTACCCTCATGTTTTGACATGATGAAAAAGCAAATATGAATTTCAACACGTCAGTGTTTTCCACTTGGCGGGGTATGATAGTGATCTGTACCAGCCATAATGATATTGAAGTCAATAGAAATAAAAAAGACATAAGATAAAGTCTGTGCCAGAATGTATGAACAAGGACAACACAGTACTGCAGCTCTGTGATAAAATGGATATCTTGGTATTTTTCAGACCATATGAGGATATTGGATATTACTTTGCTATATTTAGGCATTGGCTCTGAAATGGCATTAAAGGGTAATATTTTTATTTTCCCCTTTTTCTTTTTGCAATAATTTGCAAGAGGAGAATAATTTTTGGTGAAATTCATTCTAAAAAACAAAAAGACAATCTGTAAAAATGATTTAAAAGGATTAGTTCACTTCAGAATTAAAATTTCCTGATAATTTACTCACCACCATATCATCCCAAGATGTTTATGTCTTTCTTTTTTCTGTTGAAAAGAAATTAAAGTTTTTGAGGAAAACATTCCAGGATTTTTCTCCATATAGTGGACTTCACTGCGGTACAACAGGTTAAAGGTCCAAATTGCAGTTTCAATGCAGCTTCAAAGGACTCTACACGACCCCAGCCGAGAAATAAGGGTCTTATCTAGCAAAACGATCTGTCATTTTCTAAAACAAAAAATTATTTATATACTTTTTAACCACAAATGCTCATCTTGCACTAGCTCTGCGATGCACCACGCATTACTTAATAACGTTGGAAAGGTCACGCGTGACGTAGGTGGAAGTACCATTCCAGTATCTATAAAGCAAATGCGCAAAGACTAAGTCAAACGCCCTTTACAAAAAAAGGCAAAACAACGATGTCGGACAATTTTGAAGTTGGAGGAGAAAATGAGATGAGTTTTTCTGCCCTACTGCGTTACTTCCTGGAATGTTTTTCCTCAAAAACCTTCATTTATTTTCAACTGAAGAAAGAAAGACATAAACATCTTGGATGACATGGGGTGAGTAAATTATCAGGAAATTTTAATTCTGAAGTGAACTTCTCCTTTAAGGCTGAAATACACTACATGACTTTTGCCCAGTGTACAGTCTGGAGGAGTCAACGCTAGTTGGCGAGTCAGAGCCATTCTGCAGATATTTTCTAGCTTATGATTCCATCCAGTCTGAGAATATCAAACATGTTTGATATTTTAAGGCTATTTTAAGTTGTTACACGTCTACTAGCAACAAGCCACTTGTTTCTGTGTTGATGAGTTTGTGATCAGAACGACTTTTTTTCTTTAACCATTTACAAAAGTCGTATGACAGATGTCTATTGTTTTATTTTTATTTATTTATTTTCAGATTTTAAAAGTTGTGGTGTATTCCAGTTTACATGATTTAATGCAAGTCATTATTTTTGAAGTAAATTACAGTTAAAATAGTTTTAAAATACTATAAGCATTTAATAACCAGTTTTTCATTGTTGAACAAAAGAATATTTAAATTTACATCTGCAATACAGTACATGGTAATATTCAGCAATATTTGAATGACACTAAATAACTGTTCATTGGACTGATTCATTGAATGGATAGTTTGAATAACTGATTCACAGAAATGAATTTGAACTTCCCAATTGCATTTACATTTTTGCTACTAAGCTAAATATTCTCTTGGTGAGATGGTATTCAAAATCTCTCTCATACTTATGAGTCAAGGAATGACAGTGAAACTACCCTACTGGCACAATTATTTGGAAACTTGGAATCGTATTAAAATCATGGCAATATTCACAATATTGTGAATTATATGTGCTCAATGCAATGAAAGAATATTGTGCCAGTTGTATATTTCTTATTTCTCCAATAAATGTCATACCTTTCTTCCACATCACATCTTATGGTTGCATCTTATGATTTTTTTTTTGAGGCCATGACACGCCAGGCCAACGTAAAATGATTAGTTGCGACAAAAGCTTGATGTTTTTGCTCGCTTTCATCACTTATGCTTTTATTTTCTGACTCGATCACTAAGCTGAAGAACCAATTAGAGTTCTCTCTCAACGCTTGACAAACAAAAGATCATAAGGATTAAGTCATAGCCGCACCAGAAGTGTTCTCTAATTATCTAATTGGTGTAATTGTCTGTGCAGTGGCGCAGAGGACAAGCACGGTTACATCTGGGACCGACATTACAACATCTGCCTGGCACGCCTGCAACATGATGATGTGGTTAACTCTGTGGCCTTCAGCCCAGCAGACCAGGAGCTGCTGCTGTCTGCCAGTGATGACTCCACCATTAAAGTGTGGCGCTCGCCACGCATGGTGCGTCTCACCCAGGCCCCCCGACACCCACCACGGGCTCACAAACTGCTCTCCTCCTTGCTCGGCCACAGAAGAGCTAATCTGAATGGCAAACCCTGACCTGGACTCTGGCAGGTGTATCAAAACATTACAGAAAGACACTCCATGAGCAGAGAGACATGTGTGAGGTCAAGAAACTATGGACTTGCACATGGGTGTCTATGACAACAACAAGGGTACATGTATTTCCTTAGTGGCCCTCCTGCAGGATGTACCGTGACCAACAAATCACTGAAAAATGAAAAGTGATCTTTGCATAAAGAAACAAAAGAAAATGGGCTTTTTGGATCACCATATTTGTGAAAGATCAGTTCTGATGCGCAAGAAAACGCACAAGATGGACATCAACAGGATATGTGACTTCAAAGGGCAAAGAACCAAGAATTTTAAGAAAGATGTAAAGGTCACATTCACGTGTGTGTCACGTGTGCAGTTGTAAGTCCATTTAACCCAGTTGTGGTGAGTGAAACACCGCCTGTGCATGTCTGCACGTTCATACATTTTATAAGTATTTTTTTCTCTGTACATTATTAAAAAGCTTGACAACCTGATGATCAGAACAAGACCATGATCAGAGTATTTAAATACTCACTAAAAGGGAGAAAAATCAAAATTCTGCTATAAATTTACAACAGTTATGTGTCTCTGGTGTTTTATATGTGGTCCAGTTTTATGTAATGAAAGGGCAGTTCAGTTACAGAATGACCATGTTTATTTCTACTCCATCTATGCCTTTATTATTGAAACCAATCTTATCCAATGTGCATATGGATTTAACAATCATACTATACTGAAAATGTAAAAATTCCAAAGAAATTTAAAGCCTTTATGTTGAACCTTTAGTCGTCACCTTTATACAATCATTCAGTTTTAACAATGAACCAGTGACACACCTCTGTTATGGTGTCATATTTATTTTATATTTACATCTAGTATGACTTATGTCATGACATGATGTGCAGGTTGGATTCACATTTATTTCTATAGGATTGTTAAAACTACCAAACAGGTTTACCACAGGCTATTTCATTCTCCGTTATATATTTAATGTAGATGAGCTCTATGACTGTACAGCATTGAAACACTATGCAGCATAAGGGTGCTTTGCTACTTTATACTCATAACTCACCTCCAGCACTTCACCTTCTTGTGTCATAAGCTTACATTGTTTACCAGCAGTAAATGTTCAGCAAAGGTGCTCATTTGTTATCTCATACAGATGAAAAAATAAATGCTCCCCATGGCTCACATATATGATCAATACCTGTGAAGCTCCTCTGGAATATCTGTTACTTGTGTTATGGCAACACATGACAAAGTTTGGATTACAATATGCAGCATTCTTCTCTGTAGTTGTTAGTACATCAGTTGTTTTGTTTTTAATGGACCTAGATCTCTGTGTGACATTTATTTGAGCTTGTGAATCTGATATTCCCACCTGCCCTTTGGCTTTTTGCCATCATTAGATTTTGTATTGTGGAATGTTTATAATTTGTTTGACCCATTAAACTTTTTCTTTTACCAGATACAGTGGGAATTTCTTATTTTACCCAAAGCAGGTACCATGTCTTAATATCCCATGTTTTTACCTTTACTGAAGAGTAGGACTGGAAAAAATATATATACATCTTTAGAGAACACTTAAATGAACTTTATTTGTTTTACAAATATATGGTTAGCACACAACACAATTATACATTAGAGAGAATAACTAAATTTCACAAAAATTTGCCAAACCAGCCACTATGAATAATCGAAGGTAAAAAAAAAACAACAACAACAAAATGATTACGTCATGTGTTGTATTATAGTACTGTAAAATAAAATAAAGGGCATATTACTAACTAAAAATACTAAAAATTACTTTTACTGCTTGATTAAATAGCTATATGAATAATAAAATACAAACTAATATAAATGGATAAATGAACTACATAAAAAGACATATCTGAATTTTTATTCGTTTATCAAAATCAGACAAAATCATGTTTTTCTCTTTCATTTCTCTATTTCTTTCCAGCAAAAACAACTAATTTCAAATGATCCAAATAACGTGGACTGTAATTTAACTGAATAGGGTTTATATTGCATCCAATTCACCAGATGATGAAATATCCCATGCTAACCTAAAGTATAGTGATGTTACATAAAAAAAGGAGCTATTAGTATGCCTGGTCCCTTTTATAAGGGTTTGAAGCTGATTAAATGTCTGCAGCTCTATTCTTTGAAGCCATTTAATTCTCAAGCCCAAACAAAAAGAGCCAGACCTACGATCAGATGATGTTTACAAATAGGCTAGAACTACAGTGAATTTAAGCACTGGTTAGTCAAGATGTTTGGACATCCTTTCAATCTTGCTAAGGTTTCTTACATTTTCCTAACTTACTTTAGTGAAATTTTATTAAATATTGTAGCCTCATGCACATGCTGTATATAAGATCTTGTCAAATGGAACAATGATTCATTTCTATGAGCTGAATGAATGAATAAACAGTTTATGCATATTAAAGTTGCTCTATTATTAAGGTAGTCAAGTTCATAAGATAAAAATAGACTGATGACATACGTATCTATTTATAGACTATACTTACAGCAAAAGTGACCATGCCCCTAAAAATGTCCTCAAAAATGCAGTTAGCATCCTAACAACATCCCAGATTTAACAGCATGAAAAATCCTGCCAGCTTTAGGTTACACAAAACAAAAATCTCAATCTCATAATTAATATTTTGTTATTACATAGACAATTGAAAATAGGTATAGTTCAAATATGTGTACTATACATATATATTATAGAAATATGTATTATATATAGTGCATATTAAATATTTAGTTATATCAAAATTGTGTAGTTATTGGTGCCCAAGTCTGTTTGAGCATTGCCACTCCATACACATATTAATATTATAATCAATGAAAATATTTCCTGAAATAAATCAATGAATAAATATATGCTATTATAATTTATATTATTCTTTATATTGTATCATTTAAATAGTTTGGCTTCCGCAGCTGAGATATGAGATATAATAATATTATCATCCATTGTTATCAAGAATAATTCCAATGCTTTATAAGCCAGTGAGGTCGACTATGGCTTTAATAAATATGGTGTCATCTCTCAGATACGAGCTTTTGCCTGCCAGCTTGGCGAGGGGGCAGAACAGAGGACAACCGCTTGCAATGTTCATCTCACTGATGGGTCTCTGGAAGGATGTGGAGCTTACATCAGGCCTAAAGGCATCAATGATGTGCTCTCTGTTGTTCTGGTCCAACAGCATCAATGTCACCTGGAAGGAAAGAACAGGAGGGTGGCAAGAATTACAATCAATGTAATGCCAAGCTCTTGTTCTAAAGGTTATATTGGACATCGTATATTTCTTGACAGAATACATGTACTAAGCCTTAGATAAAATAGTTATTACAACCACCACATTAATTCTCAACCATTTAACATTTAATAGTCAATTATTCATAAGATGTAATATTCTAACTACATGTAATATTCAATATAATATTTTTATATAAACTGTAAAATACAACAGAACAGTCACAACATTCAGTCCCTGCTATAAAAGTGATTCATCCAAATAAACATAAGTGGTATTGTGATGCTTTAGTTGGTAGAAAAACCCTAAATAAATGATTAAAAGAGTAAATGAACGCCTGAAAGAAGAGTGAAAGAGTATCGGCTCATTTATTTACCTTCTGGCTGAAGGGCCACTTCAGCAGTGCATCATATTTGCCCCTCATGACCACAAAAAACAGGGAGAGGTGAGTGCCCCGACCTGTGCCATCACCATTCAGGTAGAGTCTCAGACACATCTTATACCCATATTTACTGGAGTAGAATGCTGAAGAACAGAAGAAAGGTGCTAAACAGCAGGGTCAGAAATATCACCAAAATGAAAATACTTCACTAAAATCAGCTCCAAAAACAATGAAATGATTTTGAAACATTCAAAAATATTTTAATTAATAGATTTAACTGAAATTTGACATAAAATACAAACAACACTGTTATTACTCAGACACATATGTTGTAAATTTGAACCTTCACATAAGCTTGAAAAATTCCCAGGTCAGGACATTTTCTAAGTCCCACAAAGGATCAAGGCCCTCAAGTTCCAGACAAGTTCTACATAACACTATTTACTATTTACAAAATGCGAAGTATGATTACATTTATATTGAACCAAGAACATTCCAGGACACAAGTTCAATCAACAGCATTTGTGACGATGTTGAATACCACAGAAAATAATTTACAATTATATTATTATATAGATTATTCTCCTATAATCACCCCTTGGTATTAAAAAATAAATAGATAAATGAATAAATAATAAATGCTTACAATAACACACTTATAATGGAAATATTAAATAGCATGATAGAATGACTTACTAACCTAATTTTGTTATCATGGCAAACAACTGTAAAGCACCTGTTAAAGGATAAGTTCACTTCAGAATTAAAATTTCCTGATAATTTACACACCCCCATGTCATCCAAGATGTTTGTCCTTTTTTTCTTCAGTCGAAAAGAAATTAAGGATTTTGAGGAAAGCATTCCAGGATTTTTCTCCATATTAGTGGACTTTTAACGGCTACCAATGGGTTGAAGGTCCAAATTGCAGTTTAAATGCAGCTTCAAAGGGCTCTACATGATCCCAGCCGAGGAATAAGGGTCTTATCTAGCGAAACGATCGGTCATTTTTTTTTTTTAATATAGGCGGTATTTCCGCCTACGTCACACGTCACCTTTGTGTGGCGTATCACAGAGCTAGTACAAGATAAGCATTTGTGATTAAAAAATGTATACATTTTTATTTTTTTAGAAAATGACCAATCGTTTCGCTAGATAAGACCCTTATTCCTTGTTTGAAATTGAAACTGCAATTTGGACCTGCAACCCACTGTTAACCGTTGAAGTCCACTATATGGAGAAAAATCCTGGAATGCTTTCATCAAAAACCATAATTTCTTTTCGACTGAAAAAAGAAAGACATAAACATCTTGGAGGATTGGATGAATTCTGAAGTGAACTTTCATACGATAGATTCCAAAAAGGGAGGTGACGTAACTTTCTTTTATGGTTCTTAGTAGAGCATATCAAACATACACGATTCATATTTTTGCCTTTAAACCATCCGGACACTGGTACTGTTTATGACCACTGCTGTGTCTCATAGTAACCCTGATTTTTGCTTTAAAAAAATTAAAAACAAACCAAATGGTGATTGGAAATAATGCACATGCAGCAAACACTGTTGATTGAGCTTAACCAGTATTGAACCTGTAACAGCCCTTTAATCTGATCTTAACCTTACCAGGTGAAAACATGGCAGGTGCTCGGCCCCCAACTGCATCTTGTCTGCGTCGAGAGAAGTCTGCAATTTTCCAAATGAAAACTCCATCGTATGTGCAGAACTGCAGCTCCCGCAAAGACTGCTCAGATTCTGCTAACTGCAGGTCTCGCATAGTTAAAGTCCGTTCCAGCTGTCGCACCTTCAAGAGTCAACAAACACAGATGAAAAACAGGGTTATGGAACTGCCAAACAGGAATGTAGCATTTGACATTTGATGCTAACATTTGAAGGATACATCTACACCTACACAGGTGTCTATGGTTCTATGATATGTTAATGGAGTAGTTCAGTCATTAAATGAAAATGAAGATGAAAATGAAAATGAAAACGATTAACTCCTAAGCAGCAATGGAGCTGTAGTAAAATTATGATATACTGACATATGAAATATAAGTAAACAATATTGCGTCTTTCTTGAAATTTCATGGGTTCCTCTTCCCCATCTCAAAGTTGACAACATTGGTACCGTACATGGTTTTTAGTTCATTGGTGTCTTTGGTTCTATGGTAACTGTTAAATGCGTAGTTCTGTCATTAAAGGAAAAATTTAGGTTGAAAAATATAAATTAATATAATATAATATAATAATAATAATAAATAATATTTCAAATAAAATTTTAAATAATAAAAACGTCATCATTTGATTTAAATTTTTGGTTAAACTACTCTTTTAAAGCAATGATCAACTGATCAATTAGCAGAAAGTCCAGGATGGATCCCACTTCATATCCCGTGTGAATTAAGGATCATGGCAGAGACAGCGGAGGCTCTTCTGCTGAGGGAGGAAAAACACACATCCGTGTTTCACAAGTAACAGTCGAATGGAAAAAAAATCTTACTAACAACTGTTTCGTAGTGAAGGTTCCACTGGCAATCAAACACCTGAACTGAAAATGATAAACTGACTATTAACCTTCTCAATAAAAAGGATAGTTTGCCTAAAAATAAAAACACTGTCATTTACACACTCCATGTTGTTCCAAACTTGCATGACTTTTTTTCTTCCATAGAACATGTTGCGCCCATAACATACCAGCACTATCAGAAAAAATGTGCAAAAATTGTACCTTCAGTAATTATAAATTCACTTACACAAACATATCATATGGTTAAGAAGTTGTATGGACCATCAATGTATAGTGCTTTCTGTCATTTTTGGAAATTGATAACATCTGTCCCCCATTCACTTTCATTTTTATGGAAAAGTAGAGAATTCGTCAAAATATCTTCTTTTGTTATCCATGGAGAGAGAAATATCCATACAGGTTTGTAACGACATGAGGGTGAGTAAAAGGTATCAGGCCATTTTTGTGTAAACTATTCTTTTGAAGTAAATGTTCCACCAGCCTGTTATAAAGCAAGATTGTTCAATACGTCATTATTTGGTTACCTGCAAGGTGAGAGCCTCACATCACCTTCGGACACATAGCAGAGCATCAAAACCATCTCTGCTGTCCGAAAGAAAAAACAATCCTATAAATCCAACTTAGCGTGCGTTTTTTTTCTTTTTTATTATTCTGAACTATTTAAGTGTATAATTTCCTGCAAGGTGTGCATAGTACCTTATTTGACAAATTCTCAATCTTTTCCTGGTCTAGCCGATGTTGCCGGGATAGTGCCTCCAGGGTGAGGGCTGAGCGTTCCACCTCTCTATTCAACACACACACTATGTTCTCCAAAGCTGTGACTTTCTGCTGCACACCAGGACCACCTCCTCTTCCTGCATTATGGGCGGCTGCATGAGGTCCCGCCGGAGGTGCATCTTCAGGTCCACGATACAATCCCAGCCCGGAATCTTCCTGCCACTCTCCAGCCCCCTCGGCTCGCAGGCGCATAGAGGACAGCACAGATAGCATAAGACGCAAATGCTCCATCACACTGGTCTGCTCATGCTCCTGCTGCTTACCATTGTCAACCTAAAAACATTAATACTTTATTAAAAAGGTTACATTAAATTTTAAAAAAATTGTAATATGAAAGTGGTGTCATTTCTTTGTTGTTAAAATTCTTTATGTTGAAAAATGTCATATGGTTATCAAAGAGAAACAAAGGGTTAAAAATATTAAAGCAAGACACCATAGGTGAATAGGGTACATATTATAACTAATAGATATCATTATGCTTCCCCAGTTAATTAATCACAGTACATTAGGATATTAAATTTTGTATTACAAAGTTTCTGAAATTGAATGTTTAAATGTGCAAGTGAGGAATTATCGAATTAAAATTGTATTAATTTCCAAAACAGAAATCTGAACATTCTTGTTTCATTTTGTTATTATTAGGGTTAAAGGATTTTACAGAAGAGGGTTTTGGATAGATCTTTTTATCACTCCATAAATCAGAAAATACTGTCAACAGCCAAAGGGGAAAAAATACCATGTTTTTAAAAATAAAATGTTATATAAATCACATTAATGATATATGAATAAACCCCTCTGATAATTGATAGGAATGAAACTGCAACATTTGGTTTATGTGTGTACTACTAAAGTGGAGATTTCAGGCTCACTGCATGAGAAAAAAAATGGCCTTTATTGTAATTGAAATCTACAGACACAAATATAAACTGCAGTCTGAAAGAAGACATGTTATGTAAGCAAAATAACCCAAAATCTCAAAATTGACCAGTGCATGAAAAAAAAACAATGGTTTTGCCTGTAGTGTCTTGTCTTAAAAAAGGGTTAATGACAACGCACCCTAAAAATGAGCTCTGCCATCCCAGCATCCACCCAAACAACGGTGATTGCAAAATCACAGTCTGCATATTGATGTAAATAAATAATTGTGATAAATAATTATCTACTGCGATTGACTCACTTTTAAAGCACATTTCTGATATGCAATACTTTTGGTAAATGTCTGATATTATTTTTGGCAGAATAATATTATTAGTTTGCCAGATGAGCTGTCTGATCAAAGCATGTATCCACAGGTTGAGTTGTGTTTTCTGGCAGGTGTAATGTTATCATATAAAATCTCATTCCAATCACTGTGATTTCAGGAGACAGAACTTGCATTAGCCAAATCTTTTCTTTTTTTTTTTTCTTTTTTTTTTGACATTTCCAATATTAGCAGAAAAATAAGCAAACATTAAGGTGTCATCTTAAAACGTCAGAGTGAACTAATATTGTGATGTCATTACTCTACATTTATCTAGCACTTTCAACAAATGTTTAGCTCCATTTCCTGATTTGATGCTGCCTGAGCTCAATAACACTGTTAATCCTGGACACACCCTTGCTCCATTCCCAGAGCACAATAGCTGTGATAAGCACAGGCACTACCCACTGCACCACGGCTGCGCCCACCCTCTTGATGATCTAACTGACGATGATTAAACTCAAGTTGTGAGTTTCATTTCATATTGGTATATTTCTACTGCAGCTCTCCATTTGTGCCAGTTTATTCTCTGACCAGTAGAGGGCACCTTCTTTTTAAGAGGTGCACTGGGGAAATCCTTTGACTTTTCTTGAAGACTTCAGAGGTAGGCAACACTTTATTTTAACTTACTAACTGTGAACTCAACGTAGAGAACAGAGGTGTAAATTTATGATATTACATAAGTTTCCATCTGAAATGCATTTCCCTCAATGATTCACCAACCTTTGCATGTTCACAAATGTACTGCATACATTTTAATACACAAATATGTCGTAACTGAGAGTTTGGTACTTTTCTAACCCACACTCCAAACTATTTACATAGTTTCATTTTATTTTAAAGTCATGTGGGGAAAAGTGCAAACTGAGAGACTCAAAAAGATTCCACTGGTCTGACTAAGTCAGACAAAACAATCTGAAGGCTTTTGAAAGTTATGAAGCATTTCAGAATGACTAAAGGCCCATTCACACCAAGACGATAACAATAACAATAAGAATAAATATTTCTCTAATTTTAAAAATCATTCTAAATGTAAAAGAATAGCAGAGTCTACACCACAACTGTAACAAAATAGAGAAACAATATCGTTGGAATCAGTTTCACAATGATTTTTTCCAGCAGATGAAAGATAAAACACTGACAGCCATTTAGAATCCATCCTACTTTAAAGAGCTTTAGCATTTAATCAACAGTCTGATATGTGCCAGTTATGCTGTTACATAAGCATGTAATTATTTTTAAAATCCACCCTTTGGGGTTTTCGTGAGAAGCACAAACCATATCCACCCTTCTATTTAGAACTGACACAAGGTCTATTCTGATCTAAAATGCATTCATGAGAAACAAATACACACCACTGCCCTGCAGCCAATCTCACTGAACTGGCATGCCGACTTGGACTTTGCACAAGATTTGGTGTGCTCCTGAAACTGCAAAAAAAAAAAAAGTCAGATAAAAAAGTATTTTAAGAATGAAAATGAAATAAGGTATGTCTCTTCCTCTATTAAAACTGACATACATAGCAGATGTACTTTATGATGACAATCAGAAACAATTATGGCTGAGAACACAGACTAACCTTCTCTCTGGGGATTTTCTTTTTACCACAGTCTTTGCATTGCATGGGAAATTTCTGACAGATTTCATCATGAGCCTGAGACAGAAAAGAGTAGTGCAAGAGGGAGAATCAGTAAATATGATAAAACAACAAATATTTTGCTCACCCTTTCTAGTATGTTGCTCAAACCCTATGAATTACCTATGCATCATTTTTAAGCTACTTTCATATATGAAAGTGATCAGCGGCTTTCAAGCTCCAGTAATAAATAATAAAAAGTACCATAAAAATAGTCCATATAACTTGCATGATAACTTTGTGTGAGGAACATAAAGAAAGTTGCTATTGTCCTTTTCTCTCTAAAAATGCCAGTCATTGGTTGCCATTCAGAGAGAGAATGATCAATTTTGGTTCAACTACCCTGTATAAGACAATTCCATCATGAATTCAGCCAAATGCCAGATGTTTTATGCAATTTTTTAGAGGAGTTTAAAAACAAAGAAAATTAAAAAAAAGTTCATTACACTTTGCCCTAATAGCAAGGTAGTAGTGGTAATGTAATATTGCAACACATTGAGTCTGTTGGCACAGCAAAGATTAATAGTATAGTACAGAATGTACTGTACACAAACCACAGACCATCAGCAGTAAACTTGAGGATGGACCACTTCTAGGGTGCTTACCTTAATTTCCTTAAAGTTGAATGTGACTTTGCAGTATTTGCAGTTCAGGGTTCTGGCCTCGCATTCCCGCTCATTATGGCGATCTTTCTCGCTAAGCAAGATGACTGCTTGGCATGCTTCACATTTTACACGTTCAAAGTCACAACGACCTTCATGTTGACCCTAGTGAAGAAAAGAATTGTAAATGTCTAGCAGGACTGTTGAATGGAACAATATCATAGTTAGCTTAATGTATATGACTAATTGTCAGCTCTTAAATTGTCTTCCATGTGCCTCATTTACAATTATCTTAGCATTAAAACAGCTTTTTATATAATAGCTGTTGTTCATGCCATTTATTCCCATGAGATTTGTATGCATTTCCTGTTTTCAAGTTAGTAAATGGTCACAAGACATTACTGGCTGAAAGCACATACTGACCTTGTGATTAGAACAAGACAGAACAAGTGTGTGTGCATTACCCAACAGAATTCCTGTTAATTTAAATTTTTTCAGAAATCTCTGAGATGTGCTTAAAGGCATAATTTATAAAAAAAAAAAAAAAATTGAAATTCTGTCATTGTTTATTCCCCTTTATGTTGTTCCAAACCAGCATGACTGACTTCCATGAAACAAAAAAAAGATATTTTAATAATGTACTGGTCTCGCTTTTAAAATGTTTTCAAAATGTGGTCTGTTCCTTGTACAAAGTTAGCGCATGGCTTCAGAAGACTTGGAATATAGAGTTCAAGTTGCATGAAAAAAATCCTAAAAGCTAAAAGCTTTAAATCCTAAAAGCTTCATTCCCCATTCAAGATAACGGCACAGAAAAGGGCGATCAGTATATTTTTTACAAATTTCTTCTTTTGTGTTTCACAAAAGAAAGAAAGTGAAATGGTTTGGAACAACATGAGGGTGAGAAAAATTTCTAAAACATTATTTTAACATTGATTTACTATATTTTCTATGCGCGAGACATTACTGCTTTTTGTAACGGGATTTTAGTTTTTATTACTCCAGAAATAATACATCTGATCTGTATATGCATATATAGTTGCTGTTTTATATTTCATTATTTTGTTTTACTTGAACATTTATTCAAGCCATTACAACCATTACAGGCAACCAATGTAATTTTTTATAGTTAATGCTTCACTACCTCTTCATACTTTTAGTTTCCCTTCTCAGTTGTCTAAATCAAAGGTCAAACAATTGTACTGCGTATGTCTCGTGCAAATGTGCTGCCTATTCATGGAACATTATATACGATAATGCTAGAGTTAAGCAGAAAGGGTGTGGTACATGTCATGGCAGTTATATCTGTTACTCAGAAAAAGCAAACAAGATGATAAGTATCAACTTACCAAACTACACACCAAAAAAAATGTTTCGTTAGATGCAAATTGTGCAATTTAATGTTAATGTTCAGAGTTAATGTGAAATGCTGTTCGCAACATATTTTACTTCCATAATGTGACATATTTCTATGTGAAACATCAAAGACCACAGTATCAAAGATCAATAGACAATAAGGAATAATGAATTTAACATTGAATTTTACACATTATTCAAAAGAAAATAAATAGTTTCTTGATCTAATTAATTCCAAGTGGATAAAAACCAATGGGTTGCTAACAACAATTCTTGTTAATATCTGGGATATCTATTGCAAGAACATTTAGGGGAATTTCTCCACACACTGAAACACTGACTCATCTGAGTTATGTGTCAGAACAGCTCTAGTCAGGGTTAAGGTTACTTAGTCACTAAATAAGTCAGAACGGAAAAATGCTATGAGACTGATAATTCTACCAGCTAAATGGAAGTAAAAAACCAAGACAAGGTTAAACTTGATTACTTTAACAAAGTTAAACTGATTTCAGGTCTTTAAAAACAAGACTGAAAGTCAGAATGTAAACTTGGCAAGCATTTTTGTTAGCAATCAAAATCTGTTATGGTTTTAAAAAAACAAAAATACACTGAACAAGATAACAAGCTTTTGAAAACAACTGGCTTTTCATATGGTAATGCTGGTACTTTCCAGCTAGCTTTGGGACTTTCCGCCCAACCCCCTCTTTCCTGCTGACTTTCAAACTCGCGGTTGTGAGCAGGCGTTATTCTTTTGTAAACAGACAAAATATTTATTAGTATTAGGTTATTTGCTTAGTTATTGTGAAGTTATTTTCTTAACTGCTGGGTTTAGCTTGAAATATGTTCAAAGTCACTGTGAGGCAGCCTATCATAGTAGTTGGCATTTAGAAATAAAGAACATTCAATATGACAAGCCAGGTGAACTATGTTCTTACCTCATAGTCTTTCAGTGTACCAGACCAACTACAACCATCATTTGGGCATTTGGCAGGCAAGCTATCAATTTCTCTTCGTGCTGCATTATCAGGAAATGCCTATGGGGGAGTAAAACACCATGGATTTTTTCATTAATGAATACCTTTTGAAATTTTATTCCGGTAACTGCTAAACATTTTCCCAGAGCCAGTAGGTACATGTCATTTTGGAGTTTTTTTTTTTTCTTTCTTTCTTTTTTCCCCCCACTGAGTAATTCTACCTTCACAATGTACATTTGGCAATAACAGAAATGTAAACATTAAATAAGAGTTACGCGGAAGTAAAAACTATGATAGATTTCCAAGAGGTATAATTTAAGAAACATAGCTTACCACTGTAATATTGAGCATAGACATTGCCTCTTCAAATATACCCTCAGCACGACAGGCTTCGCAGGGTATGGGCCCTGAGCTAATGAAGAGGAAAGATTTTACTTTAACAGTGCAGCCTCAAAGGAGAGCATGGGAAAACAATAAGCAGACTTTAAATGCCACAATTTTGGGAAACCATTAATATATAGCCTTCTCTTTCCTCAGGCTATTTAAACAAAAAAAAGAAGTGCTCTGATAATGGTAAAATTGAAGTGAAAGCAGCATGTGTGCAGTAATAAACAGAAGTGAAAAAATTCTGAAGAAGGGTAGACCCTAAGTGTTTTGCAAGAAATGTTGTGTAGCATTTCCTTAGAATCTTTAAAACAAAAATGGGAAAAAGAAATGGAGGATCAAATATCAGATGATGCTTGGCAGGAAGCAATCCAGAGAATACATTCGTCTTCTGTCAGTCTTAGGCACACGATTGTTCAGTTTAAAATTTTACTTCGTCTTCATTGGTCCAAGGACAGATTGCCCAAGATTAAAATTGATGTGGATACTACATGAGACCAATGTAAACAAGCACCTGCCACTTTATATCATATGTTTTGGTCATGCCCTAAATTGCTAGAATACTGGGGTTTCGTTTTTGAGACCTTTTCTAAAACGTTTGGCAAACCCATTGCTCCAGCCATGTTGACAGTAATATTTGGAGTTGTTAGTCAAAATTATAATTTAAGCAGATTAAGAAGAATAGTCTGATGCTATTGCTTTCTGTTAACTTCTTGCCAGGAGGCAAGAGATTCTCTACCACTTGGCAAACTTTTCTGACCTTTGCGGAGAACACTACTGCAAATGAATTGTTCTGAATGTACGTTTATGTATTATTAACATTACTTTCCTCTTTTATTTATTTATTTTTCTTAATGGTCTGACATGTTACATGGGGTTGGGGTGGGGTCCTTTATTTTCTCTTCTGAAATTGGTGGAGTGTTCTGTTTTGTTGTGAATGTTTTTTTTCTTTCAATAAAAAAACCTTGAATAAAAAAAAAGAAATGTAGTGTAGCATTCAAGAATGTTTACCCATATTACATATCTTCTCTTTTTATTAGTGTTGTACGAAATACCCTGCTTATATCGCAATACCTCATTTTACTGTACCGGTATTTTAAGAATGACAGCATTTTAATAAGAGCCATATTTCCTGAGTTGCATTGATGTGCGACAGCAAAGCAATGTGTGTGCAGCGCTCTGCTTCCTCTCCATACAGGCACACTGGCCGTGCACTTTATACATATCGGTTCAGTAGTAGTATCAAGACATTTTAGTCAAGTAGCTATCATACTATCGAAGTCATAATTCTGGTATCATGACAACAATACTTTTTTGGCCACATCCTATACTGGGGTACATTTCCCATTCCCATACAACGATGTAATGCGCTGCTCAACTACCATAATACAATGCATCGCTGAAGAAATTAACTAGATAGTTATGACTGTTTCTTGAATCCGCATTGCCGCAAATTTATAATAACTTTTTTCAATTAATTTGGCATCTGCAGACTAATTATTTTGCTTTATTTCCAGATTTAATCATAGGCTCCTTCTTACTTACTAGTGCACTCTTCAAAAACAGCGCTTTAAATCTCTTGACAAACTAAAAGACATAAATGAAATTTGTACATATTCGAAATGAATGATATAGATTGTACTGAATGTCAGCTTGCTTATTTTGCTCCAGATAAGGATTTATTAAGGATTTAAGAAACTATGCTTCTAACCACAGGTCTGTCATTCCAACCACACAACTTTGCGATGCTGTTTGCAAATGTTCATTGGAACTATGGTTTCAAGAATCACCAACTCATTGAACTATGCTGATAACAACAGAACTTGCGACCATAGTTGGCTAACAATGCTTCTGGGAAATGCACCTCTGGCTGACATATTATAAAAGGCTTCAAGGGCTATATACAAACTGACATTTATCTGAGCCACAAGTAAACGAAAGATAAGTAAATTTATCAGACTATAGTAGTCCACAGGCACAAGTAAAGTCAATAAAAGGGGTAAAACAAACGCATATATTTAATGCCGACATTTCTTGCAATTGAAAATGAGACTTTGAAAAACTTTTCTTGAAATTTAAAGACTTTTTTGTATTTTTGAAAAGGACAGTGAACATAGACATTTTGTTAAAATGCAGATTCTAATATGTTAATACACTGATATTTGTCATTCAACTGAACAAGGCATGTCAACGAACTAAATAATTCTATTCGTGAACAAAAACCAATGACTGCACGAAAGGGGGCATGTGATATATGCATGTTAAATGTAAGCTGATGTCATAGCATGTTTTTCAGTTTCCTTTCGCAGTTTCTTGAGTTTTTTGATCTGTAGACATTTTAATAACATTTGTGTCAGTTGAACGACTCTTTGGAATGACACTTGGTCACCACCAACTGGTGTAATCATGCAACTTACAGAAAGTCACTGAATAATTCAGCGAAGAAATCAGATCAAATTAGTTCACAAAAATGGCAAGAGCTGGAGAAAACCGACAGGAATTTTCTTAGGAGACTGTGCCGTGCTGACTATGCATGCACAAACCAGCACTGCTCTTTGAAACCACAATCACCAGCACACAGACTTCAGACAAGCTCCTGCCCCAAACATTACACATTCATCCTGGTATGAATGGAGACCACAGATTTTTGATGGCCATTCCCTTCACCAGGATTCCTCACCTATACCTTAACCATATTCTTTAATAAAGTGCCCCTCTGGTTTTATTCAAAATTATCTCATTGTCTGCACCTCATCTGCTCCACTATAACTAGTGCGGGCAACTTACACAATGGAAATATTTCGTAAATTTGCTGACATCACTTTCCACAAGAAGAAACTGGCCAAGCATCTTGTTACCAGGCCAAAAGGTGATGGCGCATGAGATCATGCGTTATGAGTTGAAACCATGACGTGCACACCAGTGAATGTCTGATGGCAGAAGCACATCTTGTCTTCAATCAGCCAAAGATGACCTATATCGCAATGTGCCCCGTCACCGCCCAACTCCCACCTAGGGCTGGGCGATATATCGCATGTGATTGTCACGCGCATTTCATCAGTAAAGTAGTACTGACAAGCCACGCAATATCGCGTTCATATCGCAGATGAATCGCCTTCGATAATGAACGCGATATTGTGTGGCTTGTCAGTGAACTACGGCTCTGTCTATTAAATGCCGCTCCATTTGAAAGCAGGTGATGGCGATTTAGCGGCAATCAGGGAACCGGCTTTACTGACGAAATGCGCGTGACAATCACATGCAATATATCGCCCAGCCCTACTCCCACCCTACCCACTTAACACTGAATAAGTCATGACTTGTTCCTTCACAACAAGGCACAAAGTCACTTTCCAAAACCTTCCCCCTCTCTGCTCCTCTCTGGTAGATCTGCTAACCTCCACCCAAACTGCTGAAACTTCAAACTTTTCAAGAAGCAGCTGTAGACACAACTTTTTTTGTGCCAGCACTAAGCCACTCCACAACTCTAAACCAATTTACTTGCACAAAAAATCCTCTTCTCTCTTTTCTGTATTTCTCCTCTGCTTTGATTTATTTCCTAATCTAGCTTTCTAATAAACATGGCATTGTATACAGTTAATATTTTGCCTCTGCCTCTAATATATTGTTGTTGCTTTTGTCAATCTATTGTAAGTCGCTTTGGATAAAAGCATCTAAAATCTAAATTTGAAATGCTCAACAGCTTCTCAATTTCTCACCAAACTCACAGAAGCAGGTGATTTTGGCAAAATTACCTCATCCTTCCTCGCTTCCAAAGCAGTGGGGATTTGGAATCCAGGAAATCAGAGAAACTCTGAATGCAACTTGTGAGCCAAGACAGGAACCACATTTTTTTTTTTTTTCTTTAGGATTAGGACGCTGACATACCACACCTTATTCGGACAACAGGTACTTAAAACACATTCCAATCCATTCATCTCCAAGCTGATGTCAGACCTACAGTATGTAAGATGTTATGAGTAAGACAGCTTCGCAACTGGGTTTACATTCAGATTGCTTAGTGCAGTACTTCTCATATTGATCCTGAATATGTCCCTTATCAATAATGCTCAATTCAGGTTTTCAGTCTCTATTAATAAACTGTCAGAGATGATATGTTGAATCAGGAATCAGGTGTGTCAGATGAGGAAGACATAAAAAAATGTGTGGTGGTCAGGTAATGCATCAGGTGATGACTTAGGATGGGTTTGACAGGGACATCATGCTCATGTGTTGTTAAGCATCAAAAGAAGCATCAAGAAAAAATCCTATCAGTTTGCATTTGATTTATTAATCTCTTAATTTAAAAAAGTTGTTTTACTCCACATAATACATATTATGTATGTATCCAACATATTGCCAGGATCTAGACAAATAACAGGCTTTTCAAATTAAATTAAATTAAATTTAATTAATTTAATTCAGTCATGGACAATTAATTCAACCACTTTTAATTTTTATTATTATTATTATTTATTTTATTTGCAATGGTTGTAATTTCAGCATGAAGGCTACAAAGTGGGTAATAAAATATCCATTCATAAATAAATAACTATAAACACAGCATTAGTTGTATCTAGGGCTGTCATGATGCCTCAATTAAATTTTAGTGCTAAACTAAAAAAAAAAAATCCTTGATTGCAAATAACCCATGCCGATTAACACGACAGTTTTAATTATTTACATGCGGCTCCATTCACAGTAAATGCTGCTCCTCATTAACTCTGTCTCTGCATGTGCTGTTTGTTTGGGTTTCCAATAATGTGCATTTGGGAACACATTTTAAGTCTGACTTGCTTTGTGTTTCATAAGTGTTGCACTGTTATCATTTACATGCGTGGAGCATGTCTCGGCAGCTCAGTTAATAAACTTCATCTCTGCATATGCTATGAGATTGGGTTGTTCATCGTTCAGTTGTTGTTTATCACGATTTTTAAAATAAAAGTTTAAACCTTAATTTGCATGTTTTGATGTCCAGTGTCAACATATTCTTGTTTAAGAAATTACATTGGCTGTAGCATTTATATCATAAAGAAGTGGACCAATAAATATTAAGTAGACATTTGAATTGTTTGAAGACCAATATTAAACAAGAATTTTATCATGCTGTAAAGTGTTACATCATTTCATAACTTGATTATGTTTATATTATATATATTAGGGGTGCAACGGTTCAAACTGCTCACGGTTCGGTTTGCATCACAGTTTTAGGCCCATGGTTTTGGTACAGTTCGGTATGTGCAATGTTCAGGGAAAATAGGACTACTGTCAAACAAAAATAAAGAAAATAAGAACAAATAATCAAACTACAAGCAACATCAAAAACAGTGCTTTTCAGGTTTTTCAGGTATCCAACAGTAGGTTTCAGGTACAGAAAATGGATAAAGTAATCAAATATAAAATAACACTGCATATTATCTTCACTGTATAAATTAAATAAATATTAATCATTATTTAGTTACAAAAGCTATTCAGTCAAGAGCAGTGAGTGATTTCTTTGTCATCTGTTGTTTGATTTAACATTAAAAACACAGGCAGCAGGAATAGTTTTTTTCCAAATAAGACATGCACGATCCAGTACACATACTGTTACACATTCGTTGTCTTTCTCTCGACTATTACACTCAAGACATAACCGACTATGTTTGCTAGGATACTCGCCAAGCGCAAGACTTGAAAGATTCGGATGAGCGCACACACAAATCTTTTAACAGCGCGCGCGAGTTCTCTTTCAAGTCTTGCTCTTTAATGTTTAAATTAGCAAGGCTTAAATGAGTTTAGTTTAAACACAGATAGCAACGTGTGCTGTTCAAGTCTCACCTGTGCTCGCGCGCTATCAACACCCGGGTGATGACGGTGTAAGTGACTGGACATTAGAGCACACAGGACTCACACTGAACAAAGTTTACAAAGAGTGACTGTTTTGTCCACGCTTTCTGATTATCGTTGTTGTAACATTTTTAGAAGCCAGAATGCGCATCCATCGACTGAAACATACATTATCTGAACTCTGTCTGTCAGTTTTCCACGTTGCTATTTTAAACAAACCATATTAGCCTATAGATGCGTCATAATTCGAGATGGACCGCGGTGCAAGTGCGTGCCAAACCGTAAGTTGAGAATGGTACGGTTCGATTTTTTACCGAGAACCGTTGCACCCCTGATATATATTATGTATTTTAAGTGTTGTTGAATAAAACCAAATGATTACTTGCTTTTGATACTTTATTTGAAACAATTATTACTGCCTAATTGTTATTATATATGTAAATTAAGTCATTTTAATGCTGCGTTCACACCAAACGCGAATAGAGCGTCAAATTCGCGTCTACCGCGTCTAGTTTGCCGCTTGAACATTTTGAATGCATTTGCGCGTCTAGAGCGAAATAGACGCGCGTAAAAAACAAGCGTTTGAAGCGAAATTGACGCGCGTCTGAGGCGAAATCCGCTTCTTGTGGGAGGGGCAAGTGCTAGGCGGTTGTCTGTTTGCAAGATGGCTGATGTTGATCGTGCGTTCATCGAGAGAGCTACCGCTTTGTATTTGCTCTGGAGAGCAGAACAGCGGCGTAGGGGTCAGCGTCGCGGGAAGGCCGCGGGTCGATAAACGTGTACGTGACTCAAAAGTAAAATGTGTATTTACAACTTACCATGTAGCCCAATCTCCTCACCGACACTCTTCCAAGCGAGGTCCTTTTTATTCCTGTCTGAAGTATGAACTTGTGTCATAAATCTCTGGGTGACTGCTCACTGATAATATCAATCGTTCCTCCATTTTGAATGAGTGACTCCGGGCGGGCCTGCCGCCACAGCAGCAAGCAGGCTCCTGATTGGTTAACGCGGCGCGAATTTACGCCAAAGTTCAAATTTTTCAACTCGGGCGTCAGACGCGAATTCGCGTCAAACGCTAAATGCACAAAAAGCACCATTCGCGCGTAACGCGCGTATCGCGCGAAACGCTCAATTCGCGTCATTCGCGCCGCGCTAAACGCCTCATTCGCGCCGCAAGACCTCCAGACGCGCGTAAACGCGTCTTTACATTGACTTAACATTGAAATCATTCGCGCCAGACGCTCTATTCGCGTTTGGTGTGAACACAGCATAAAGGCTATTGTTCACTTAGGTGTATTTTATTACCACAAAAACAGTATCAGATTACTCGATTAATCGTCAAAGTAATCAATCACTTACTCAATTACCAAAATAACTGTTAGTGAAAGGCCTAGTTATATCATATAAATACTTGTCCTAAAAGGATAACAACTAAACGTTGACAATAATTATAGCCAAATGACTGACACCCAGGTAAAGCTCACCAAAGACTGAAAATATCCTAGGACATATCCACAGAGAAAGTATATTCAGATGCAAGTAGAACCCTCTGGGTTAAGATGCAAAAGAGTGGATCAACATCAAGCAAAAGGTGGAATAATTTTCCATCTAGCTACAGTGCAGAAGTAGATTAAAGAGATTGGGAATGTCCATGGAGAGGGTGGCAATTAATGCAGAGCATGAGGCAGAGGGTTGCCCTGGGTACCTGGTGAGTTGTTTGAAACAGAACACACAGAAGCGATGTCCACACTGTGCTTGGAAAGGTTTCCTAAGAATCTCTTTGCATTGCTGGCATTGATATTTTGGTTCCATGGACACTGACAACACTTCTCGAGATATCCCAGGCAATGTGGAGTCCAATGAGGATGGTAAAGATGGACGTGCCATTGCCTTCCATTTACCCACAGTGGCAGTAGTGCTGATCATCTGTAAAAATGTAGAGCACAACTTATAAGAACAGAACAATTGGTAACACTTTATAATAACGTTTAGTTATAAGTAATTTATAAATTATTAGTAAATGATGAGCTAATCATTTACAAAACATGACTTTACATTCATAAATGTTTAATAAGTGATGTTAACATTTTATTAATGTTTTATTAATTCAGTTATAAGTCACTTATAAGTTATTAATGATGAACAAATCATTTACGAAACATGACTATACTTTCAAAAATGATTAAGTGGCAAGCTAACTATTTAATGTGTTGTAAATTATCTTTAAAAATGTGTAAATCATGAAATAAATCAAACAGATCATTAGTAGATGGTTTATAAATTATTAGTTGATACATTATTTACAACTTATAAATCATTTAAGTATTTGTCAAAACTGTTTTAGTATCATTATCTCAATAAACAATTGTTCATCATGAACAAATGATGAACAAACCATTAGTAAATAATCAGTTTAGTAAATGATCAGATATGATGTATTAATGATGTTGTAAGCTGGTCAGTGTTCAAAAGCACAAACATGCAGGTATGCTAAAGCACTATTTTTAAGAAGAGTAATTTGTTTGTTTTGAAGTGGATAAACAACATAAAATTACATTTAAAACTCATTTTACTTCCATTATATGAAATATTTTGTGAAATATGTCAAATGAGGGAAAGAGTATATACAACAAGTCAGACCATAATGTGAATTTACAGTTGATTGAGGAGGATTACTCTGCGATTTCAAAGTAAGAGAAAATAATTATTTATCAGCCTAAATAATTTTGATGAAAGGTTACAAAATGTGAACTGATTAATTGTGTACAGTAAGATCAAGAAGGTGTATTGAGAAAGTAAATAGGCTCCCTTTTAATTTCATGTTGTCTTGAATGCATGTAAGAAGATAATTACATTAAAATCAAACAAGCACAAATTCTGTTATCATCAGTGTATATATCATATAAGCCCATCAGAATTTTGGCATGGACAAAAATGCAAAGAGACACTAAAAGAAAACTGGACAGGATATGCGTCATGGATTGTTCAACCATATGTAATCAACCTTTTGATGAGTAATAAAACAAAACAAACAAACAAATAAAAAAAAAACAAGTCACCATTACAGAGCAAAAATGAAAAGCAAAAATGATTGTTTTATGTTTTTTTTTTTTTTTACATTGTACTTATATTTAAAAAATATAGTTAAAGACACCTAATTTAAGTTGTGACCAAGTTGTACATATAAAACGTATATGTATGTTACTTTTTTCCAGTTGTGTTACCAGGATGAGTACAGCTAGCCAGGTTTTTGAATAACATATTTTAGTTTTTAACACTTTTTATTAGTTTTATAATATACTAAAACTGAAGCTTTATTTAGCACCCTATTTTCTTTGAAAATGTATTTTTGACAATTTCTTTAACACCCAATTGTTAATCTTTTAGCTGATTTGTTGAGGTAATGCAACCATGGATTTCTCTGGGATTTTCAAAGTGGTGTCTGTGACCCATTGCCTGGGGTCCGCAAAATAATTTGCTATACCGTACCGACTTCAAGTCACTTTTTTTTTTTTTTTATCTGAAACGTGCTACTCTTTATATTCCAAAGTCACTTATAATGCATTTAATGTCAAAAAAGCAAAAGGTATACACTTAAAAGTAGGAACTTCAAGGTTTCTGTAGATATATTTTCATGCCTGTTTGAAAAGTAGGCAACTCTGCTGAGTTTTGGTTCATTTTTGTTACATGTTACAACATTTTGCTGTTATTTTGAAGGTACACAAATAAAAATAGGCCTTTTAACTAGGGCTGTCAAAAATAGCGCGTTAACGACGTTAATTAGTTGTTTGTTGTTAATTACGTAAATTGTTTTAACGCATTTCACGCATGCGCAGTGTGACAAATTATTCAGGTCAGGAAAGTCGGAAAGTCAGGGAAGTGGTTGGGAGCTAGAGGCGAAATGGAGTAAGGTGAGCAAAGTGGGCCTATTGACGGATTCAAATATAAAAAGAATGATGATGGTACAGTTAACAAGTACTAGGTTATTTGCAAGATTTGTAACAAGGAGTTTCAATTTCACCGGAGCTGTTCAAGCTTGTAGCCTATGGTAAATCCTACCCATGCAGGTAAATCAGTCTGTAACTTATCAAATAACATTGCTTTGATTATTTTCTGGAATGAATTAAACCAAGTCAAGTGTTAATTTCGTCAGACAAGACGAAATATGTTCGTCAACGACCTTTTTTTTCATGACTAAAACGAGACGATGGCAAGACTGCACCACTGTCCAAAAACGCTCACTAAGACTAAATTAACATGAATTTGACGAAAAAAGACGAGACGAAAATGTTTTGCATAAAATAAAAACTAAGATAACTACTCTCTTAATTTTCGTCTACAATCGTCTCTGCTTTTTCATCAGCTGTTACACCTTTAAAATATTCAGAACGAGTTCGGATCCCGTTTATTACATTGCTACCTACCAAATAAATCAATAATTTGACACAAAATTATGATTTAAAAAGGAGTTTATTGATTTAAAAACGATTGTATTGCTTCCGCTAAAGAAAATAGTGCGCTCCGTCTCTACGGTTAGAATCCTGTGTGTCCATGGCAACGCTCTGTTTTTCATGGCGACGGTGTGTTATAGTTAGCAGCGGTCTGTTATCAAGAAACTAACAAAAAAAGATATGTGAATGACTAAATATGACTAAAACTAACAAGGACATTTGGCACAAGACTAAGACTAAATTAACTGTTATTTATGTTATTTATCTTTTGGTATGCATTTCAGAAAAAAAAATGGTTAGGATTCAGGTGTAATTGCAAATAGTGATTAATCCTGATTAATCCACTGAAAATTCTGATTAATTTGATTAAAAATTTTAATCATTTGACAGCCCTACTTTTAACATTTTGAATGATGCCTTACCCTTATCTGATGGGAGTATTTTAAAGGTCCCGTTCTTCGTGATCCCATGTTTCAAACTTTAGTTAGTGTGTAATGTTGTTGTTAGAGTATAAATAAAATCTGTAAAATTTTAAAGCTCAAAGTTCAATGCCAAGCGAGATATTTTATTTAACAGAAGTCGCCTACATCGAACGGCCAGTTTGGACCACATCCCTCTACTTCCTTCTTTAATGACGTCACTAAAACAGTTTTTTGACTAACCTCCGCCCACAGGAATACACAAGAGTTGCGTTTGTAGAGTGTGTTTGTCGCCATGTCGTCGAAACGCTGTTATTTTCATCCCGAAGTCCAATCAAATTGATAGGGTAAAATTAAAGACATGTTTACAATAAAACTGAGTGCATGCATCTCCACGTTATGGTAAGAGGCGTGACCTTTCCGGGCAAGATGCGCCAAACTGCTGTCGAACCACAACACAGGAACCGCTGGCACAATCAGAACTCGTTACGCATTTCTGAAGGAGGGACTTCATAGAACAAGGAAGTCATCAGCCCGTTTTTATGACAGTGGAAACAGCAGTATACAGATAAGTAAATTATGTGAAAAATACTGTCTTTTTTACACGCGAAACATGAACACGCTATATTGCACACTATAAACACAATCAAAGCTTCAAAAAAAACACGAAAAACGTGACCTTTAAGTTTTAAAGGGTTAGTTCACCCAAAAATGAAAATTCTGTCATTAATTACTCACTCTCATGTCGTTCCACAGCCATAATACTTTCTTTAATCTTCAGAACAAAAATTAAGATCTTTTTGATGAAACCTGAGACCTTTCTGTCCCTCCGTTGACTTCGCAACTACTACTTTAAACTTTAAAAAGTTCATAAAGAGATCATAAAGTTTTAAAGCAATATAAATTGAGTGGTTTAGTCAAAATTTTCTGAAGAGACACAATCGCTTTATATGATTAACAGATTGAATTTTGGCTTTTATTCACATATAAACATTCATTATCGCACACATCACTTGTGGTAAATGGAAGCTCAAGCATGTTTGCTTGACTTGCAGAAACCAATGAGGTTCATTCTCGTGTATTATGCAGCACGTTTGCGCTTCCGGAAGAACCAATGAGGTTTGATTTCGCGCATCAAGCAGGTTCAGTTGAGCTTTTCATTTTGTTCACTGATCAATGTTTGAAAGTAAATGTTTATCATATAAAGCAATTGAGCCTCTTCAGAAAATTTCCAAGGACTAAACCATTTAAATTCATATAAATTAGTTTCATGTTTTCTTTATGAACTTTTTAAAGCATCAAAGTGGTAGTTGAGTAGCTGTCCATGGAAAGTACAGAAAGCTCTTAGAGTTCATCAAGAAGATCTTTAAGATCTTTGATGAACTAAAGTCTTGCTGTTTTGAAAGGACATGAGGGTGAGTAAATGACAGAATTTTCATTTTTTGTTGAATTAAATCTTTAAGTATTTTAAGGAGTATTTCCACTGATTTAATCCAGTGATCGTGTCGGCGCCTCACGCGCACACAAACATATCAGTTCTTCTCACATTGTTAACTTGACATCGTAGCCTCTTATGAGACAACTGAACAGAGAAAAGTTATTTGGTTACTGAATTTAATTTGTGTTTTGTACAATATGTTACACCGCGACTAATGACTCATTCATGGAAACAATTCATGCCGAACATGAGCCCACAACGGGGTTCAGTTTCAGTTTTGCTCTAAATGGGACTAGTTTGTTATAGGCTCGGCATTTAAAATAAATGTTTATAATGAAAGGCACTATAATTTATGTTTATTTTATACATATATTTTTCATTTTTTCTCTGTTCTGAATAGGCCTACCTAGGATTTAGAGCAGGGTTCCTCAAATCTTGCCCTGGAGGGCCAATGCCCTGCAGAGTTTAGCTTCAACTCTGATCAATCACACCTGACCAAGCTAATTGACCAAGCTAGTCTTCAGGATCAGAGTTTGATCAGGATTTGAGTTAAAACTCTGCAGGGCAGTGGCTCTCCAGGAACGGATTTGTGGAACCCTGAAGTAAAATACATGTTTACAGTGTTTAGAGTTTTTTAACGTTTTGTCTTATTTACCAGTATTTTACATTATTTCTGAATCTAATAATAAATTGTGACTTCTACACGAATCAACTTATCTGTGTTTTTCTCTCAACAATGCAAGTTTGACCTGGTTCGACTTATAAGTGCGACTTATTTTCTTGAAAATACGGTAAATAATAAACTTGAGCTGTAGCCTATTTTTAAAAAAGTACATTTGCAAATGGGGACCATTTTCACCAATAAAACAAGCACATTACTCTCACCCACATCAATTTTGGGTTTAATCAATGTAATAATTACAAGGGGGTCCTTGGAAAAATTTCTATCCTATTAGGGGTCCCTGACTCCAAAAAAAAAAAAAAAAACTGACTTTTTTCAGTCATTCTCGCACGGCGAACGGCAGTGAGCATTTTACAGTTGTATCTATCTGCTAGGACCTGAGACAAAGATCTTATCACGCACATGCGCAGTTCATTACAAATGGCAATGACTTTTGCTTCAACTATGCATTAATTTGCAGGAATGCACTGTGTTTAAGGGGCCGTTCACATGTCACGTCTAAAAAGGCGTGGAAAACGTGGCTGCGCCAATCCTTTCCAAAGCGTTGCGCTTTTTACATTAAAAGTGATACTTAATATAATAGAAACATGATTGATTTGTAATATAAGATACAGAATTTACATTTAATTGTTTTATAGATTCAAATGTCTTTGTATTCCCCTACTGTTGTTTCAATAAAAAAAATAAAAATAAAAATAAAAAAAAAGTCAGCAGATTAATGTATGTGGATCTGAACTTGAAAAAAAGGTGTGTACTGATGCCTTTCTGCAATTAAAACAACATTCCTTAATTTCCTTATGATGTTCATTCATGTTTATTTGATACTATAAATTAACTAGTAGGAAGAGATGATCGGTTCCACGATGTATTTTTCACTGCGTGAGAACATGATGTGTGACATGATGTGTGGCATGAGTGGCAAGGCTTGTTGGAGCAACAGCAACAGAAGGGGGCGTGTCTTTGCGAACGGTCAACGGTGATTTCTAGCCCTTGCATTAGCTTTACTACTAGATATATTGGAGATGAGAAATAAAACCCGCCCTGTACAGCTATGATCAGCTGTTCGGCTGAGCTTTCGATGTTGTTACGGAAAGACAGAAGCTGACTGGTTGGTTCAACAGCTGTGCTACTGAACAGTATTTAAAATGCTTCAAACTGCCATTCAGTTTTTTGTATTCACAATGTTGTTTATCACAGCACCAAATACTTATGCTGCGTTCACGCCACCTCATATTTACCAGAATCTTGAGATGAGATGACAACACGTGACGTTATATTTGGAGCTGTTCACGGCCTAAATGAATCTACAGCGGTCAGGTGGTACAGCGGCCACGTGGTACACGTGGGAGCTTTCAGAAAACTCCCAACTTACAAACTGTAATTATGAGCTCTGACAGGACGTGAACACTTTTTACAAGTTACAATCTCATAATTACAGGAATTACGAGGTGGCTCGTAATAGGTTAGACTTAATAGGTTATTTAATTTCAAACTTAAACATTTTTATATTTAAGTTGGCTTGAAAAAGCCAACAATTTACTGATCAACTAGCTTCACAAACTACTTCTTCTGAGCCTAATTTTAGATTATATCTCTAGAGCTTTAAAGCTACAACCACCAAACTCGGCTCAGACCTTCAGACTATTCTTCTGACTTGAGTTGCTATAACTGCGCCCGAAATCGAATACTTCTTTATGATATATGTGAACAGAGTAGTATGTCCGAATTCCTAGTATTCGAAAAACAGTAGGCGAAAAGTACCCGGATGATTTACTAATTCCGGTGAGATTCTGAAATGTGCATACGATGGACACTTTAGCTGCGTTCCATTCGACAGGGTCCCTACGCAGTGTTCACTGCTCCCTACTCCCTGAGCACGGTATATCAGTTGAAGTGGACTTCGTTGACAATAATCGTTCATTTGGAACGCCCTGCAAACGTCATCAAAGAAAGTCAACAACAGTGTCGCACAGATTGATAACATAAATAAATAAATAAATAAATAAATAGATATTTTAATTTACTTTCGAATTTAAAATTGACTCTTAACAGATTTGAAGCTGTAACTGTCATGCCATATGAAAATAAATTCTCATTTGGTTAACTGTATAAATGTATTCTTAATCCATGGTCTCGTGCGCTTTCTTTTCCACGCGCAGCCGCATAAACACTCCTGAGGTAACGTTAAATAAAATAAAATAAATTATAGAGCCTTAGCTGCTTTTCAACACTTTTACTTTGTCATGCCTATTCATACAATGAAATATGTAACACTCATCGCCATAACCATTCATACTTTCGTTCGTATAAAATGTATGAATACTCAAAACCAGAGAGCCGTTAAACTCTTTCAATGGCTCTGCTTCATCGTAGTTCTGACTGGTGACGTGGTGCGAAATGACAGTTGGGTAATTTGACCTCTCTACTTCCTGAGAAGTGATGTATCGATGTTCCCTTATTCCCTATGCCGTTCGCAGTGCCCTTCGAACTGAACATGTTCGCTCCCTTCGGAATGGAATCTCACTTAAGATGGCAGAATACCCTGTGAAGTCCATTTCGCAGTCCACTTACGGTCGAATGGAACGCACCTTTTATTATCCCCTGAGGCCACAGGAAAGAGGATATGTGGGTGCTTCTCAATATCCCTCCTCGTCTCCTCGCTCCTCCGTCCTCCATCCTATGACCCGGAAAACGATCGAGCTCAGCCATCTTGAAGGACATACCAATTCTCTAATTGCACCGCGAGGAGGCGAGGATCGAGGAGTGAGGAGGCTTTCTGAGGAGTCATGAGCGAGGATACACCGGTGCATCCTTTGCGGAAGTCCTTCTCGTCGAGAAACCTGACGCAGGCATAAATTCTCCTCCCCCTTCATATCTGTCACAATAATTTAAATGTATGCTTTACTTTTACAGTTTAAATAAACGTTATACCTCATATATTTCAACGGGACATCTTCCCAGCCAACATGTATATGTGGGCCCCACATGGTATATGCTTGGGCTACATGGGTACCAAGTGGGCATGGTCTCATAATGGGCATCTTATCTGGGGCCCACATGGGTCAGCCAAGTAGGTCGCACATGGGCAAAAACATGTGGGCTCCCTATGTAGGTCCTAGCTGGGTCATTAATGGGAAATGAGTACATGGGCACAAAATGGGCAACACAAATGGGACCCTCTTGGCCAAACCATATGGGTCAAACATGGGCAAACACAATAAGTCCCATGTAGGATGTCTACATGGGCCCAAGGTGGTACCCACATAGGTAATCTCTATATGGGATCTGAATGGGGAAATACATATGGGGCCCGCATGGCCAAACCATATGGGTCACACATGGGCAAACACAATCGGTCCCATGCAGGCTGTCTTCATGGGCCCAAGGTAGAACCCACATAGGTAATCTCTATAGGGGATCTGAATGGGGAAATACATATGGGCCCGCATGGCCAAACCATATGGGTCAAACATGAGGAAACACAATCAGTCCCATGTAGGCTGAATACATGGGCCCAAGGTAGTACCCACATAGTTAATCTCTATATGGGATCTGAATGGGGAAATACATATGGGGCCCGCATGGCCAAACCATATGGGTCAAACATGGGCAAACACAATCGGTCCCATGTAGGCTGTCTTCATGGGCCCAAGGTAGAACCCACATAGGTAATCTCTATATGGGATCTGAATAGGGAAATACATATGGGGCCCGCATGGCCAAACCATATGGGTCAAACATGGGCAAACACAATCAGTCCCATGTAGGATGTCTACATGGGCCCAAGGTAGAACCCACATAGGTAATCTCTATATGGGATCTGAATAGGGAAATACATATGGGGCCCGCATGGCCAAACCATATGGGTCAAACATGGGCAAACACAATCGGTCCCATGTAGGCTGTCTTCATGGGCCCAAGGTAGAACCCACATAGGTAATCTCTATATGGGATCTGAATAGGGAAATACATATGGGGCCCGCATGGCCAAACCATATGGGTCAAACATGGGCAAACACAATCAGTCCCATGTAGGCTGTCTTCATGGGCCCAAGGTAGTACCCACATAGTTAATCTCTATATGGGATCTGAATAGGGAAATACATATGGGGCCCGCATGGCCAAACCATATGGGTCAAACATGGGCAAACACAATCAGTCCCATGTAGGCTGTCTTCATGGGCCCAAGGTAGAACCCACATAGGTAATCTCTATATGGGATCTGAAAGGGGAAATACATATGGGGCCCGCATGGCCAAACCATATGGGTCAAACATGGGCAAACACAATCAGTCCCATGTAGGATGTCTACATGGGCCCAAGGTAGAACCCACATAGGTAATCTCTATATGGGATCTGAATAGGGATATACATATGGGGCCCGCATGGCCAAACCATATGGGTCAAACATGGGCAAACACAATCGGTCCCATGTAGGCTGTCTTCATGGGCCCAAGGTAGAACCCACATAGGTAATCTCTATATGGGATCTGTATGGGGAAATACATATGGGGCCCGCATGGCCAAACCATATGGGTCAAACATGGGCAAACACAATCAGTCCCATGTAGGATGTCTTCATGGGCCCAAGGTAGAACCCACATAGGTAATCTCTATATGGGATCTGAATGGGGAAATACATATGGGGCCCGCATGGCCAAACCATATGGGTCAAACATGGGCAAACACAATCAGTCCCATGTAGGATGTCTACATGGGCCCAAGGTAGAACCCACATAGGTAATCTCTATATGGGATCTGAATAGGGAAATACATATGGGGCCCGCATGGCCAAACCATATAGGTCAAACATGGGCAAACACAATCAGTCCCATGTAGGCTGTCTTCATGGGCCCAAGGTAGAACCCACATAGGTAATCTCTATATGGGATCTGAATGGGGAAATACATATGGGGCCCGCATGGCCAAACCATATGGGTCAAACATGGGCAAACACAATCAGTCCCATGTAGGATGTCTTCATGGGCCCAAGGTAGAACCCACATAGGTAATCTCTATATGGGATCTGAATGGGGAAATACATATGGGGCCCGCATGGCCAAACCATATGGGTCAAACATGGGCAAACACAATCAGTCCCATGTAGGATGTCTACATGGGCCCAAGGTAGAACCCACATAGGTAATCTCTATATGGGATCTGAATAGGGAAATACATATGGGGCCCGCATGGCCAAACCATATGGGTCAAACATGGGCAAACACATTCAGTCCCATGTAGGCTGTCTTCATGGGCCCAAGGTAGTACCCATATAGGTAATCTCTATATGGGATCTGAATGGGGAAATACATATGGGGCCCGCATGGCCAAACCATATGGGTCAAACATGGGCAAACACAATCAGTCCCATGTAGGCTGTCTACATGGGCCCAAGGTAGTACCCACATAGGTAATCTCTACATATGATCTGAATGGGGAAATACATATGGGGCCTGCTTTGTCAACGTCGTCAGGAGTTTTTATAATTCTGAATAAATCAGGAAATGTCATGGTCATCTTTAACTCTGAGGAACGCTTTCCTAATTCCTGCTCATTGTGGATCTCACAGTAGGACACATAGCCCTGAAAGTTATATATTATTTATATTTTAAACAAACAATGTTGAAGTCTCTGCAGTCACAGCTTTTACATGTCAACTCCATCATCCCATTGCAATAGTTTCTGTAAATAATCTTGCCATTTTTTAAATATATTTATTAAGCCAGGTACAACTGAGGGGGGAGCTAAATTTCTCCACTGTATAACGTGTGTGTCACGAGGGTGGTTGCATACACATAAACGAAGATGATGATGAAGGTAAATAGGTAATATTTAATAAATCCAACACATAATCCTAGTGGAACAGGAACAGAGCAACATACATGTACAACACATTTGTTTAGTGATGACACTGGACAGTGAACTGAAACAAAGCCAAACAAATATACAGATCCAAACAAACGTGATTGTGACAGCATGGTTAAAGGGATAGTTCGGCCAAAACTGAAAATTCTGTTATGAATTACTCACCCTCATTACCTAATTTAATTTAGGCTTTTATTCACATATAAACATTGATCAGCGAACATAAACAAAAGCTCAACCGAACCTGCTTCACACGCGAGAACAAACCTCCTCCGAAAGCTCAAACGTGCTGGGTAACACACGAGAATGAACCTTACTGGTTCTCGTACTTGTTCATCATATAAAGCTACTGATTCTCTTCAGAAAATTTGGACTAAACTGCTCAATTCATATGGATTAGTTTTATAATCTCTTTATGAACTTTTTGAAGCGTTGAAGTGGTAGTTGCTTAGTATGGGGCCCCACACATGGCATGCAGGGAAAAAAGTAAATTGTGTGCACATTTACTAATTCGTTCCTTCGATTTATAAATTGTGCACACAATTTAGTAAATCAAGGGAATTAATTAGTTAAGCGTGCACACGATTTAGCCTACTATTTTTCTCCTTCATGTCATGTGCTGGGCTCCTTAGCTTAGGCTGTCATCAAAAAGATTAATTTAACTTAATTTGTGTTTCTAAAGATGAATGAAAGTTTTACAGGTTAGGTGAGTAATTAATGACAGAATCTTCATTTTTGTGTGAACTAACCCATATTCTAAATATTTTATCGACTCCCGATTTTGTCTGATGGTTGACAAGTGCTCTCAAAAACGCTATTGAAGGAATGGATTCATGAATCCACTGCTGCGTCAATATATATATTTTAAGTTATTAATCAAAATGTATCTTTCTGTTAAATTATTTGAATGACTTCTTCAATGTATGTTAAACCATTTATTTTCTTTTTCAAACACTATAAAATAATTTTGAATATTGTCTACCTCTGACTGAGAGAAAAGAACATGTTATAAGTATGTTTTGGGAAAGTTTCCTGCTGAGACCAGAGCTCAGATCAACTTCAGCCTTGAAGAAGCTGTGAATCATGTATCTATGTATGTGCGCTAAGTGTTCTGTGCAGGACCTTTATTATGTTTTAATTCTTCAAATTTTGTTTCATGATTCTATTTACATGTACTGTATATTAGGCCCCAGCTGGACCTTTGTCAACAAGTTACAAGTTAACACTATCAGATGAAGGTTTTTGTTAATTTTGAAAGATATCTTTTTTCAATTTATTGTGTAAAAATGTTAAAACATCAATGGAACTACATGATATTATGTATTATTTACCTAAGAACATTGGGTAGATGTGTAATATTAAAAGGATGGAGGGGAATTAAGGAAAACAGGAACTGGATTGTTCATAGTGTGAAAACAGGGGAAAACAGAATTTATTTTATCATTATAGCTCCTTTATTGAACATCATTCTTACATGAGTGAAGACTTTCATTGTTTGATGGATTAAATTAAATCAGCATGCTTTTTAGTGTGTCTGATGGAGCTGACACAAATTAAGTTATGAAGTGAATAAATGTTAATATTTAGAAAAAAATATTTCCATGAAAACCTACCACACATGGTTCATTATCTGAGACCAGTGAGATCAGTGTTGGGGGTAATGCATTAATTTGAGTAACATAATCAGATAACTTTTTTTCAAGCAGGCTAACTAGTAAAGTAACACATTAGCCTACTTTTAAATTTACAACAAAATATATGAGTTACTTTTTCAAATAAGTAATTTTTCACATTTATTGACAGGCAGCTGTCCCAGTGTTGATAGAAATCGGGAGTAAGTGCAGAGGCGTTATGTGCGCTGTGTAAATATGATGGTTAGTAATTTTAGAATAAATTTGAGCAGACATTTACTCATCTCACTTGCAAAAACAACAAAAAACAACAAAACAAAAAAACAGATTCAATATTAGTCAAATTTAATAAGAACAGTGAAATGCATTCTCAAAATTATTGTTTGTGTTGTAGTGTGTCACGTTGTGTTTCGTCTGACTTTGAAGATCTCAATTTTATGACAATGCAGAAAACCAAACTTTTTTTTTTTTATTTATGCAAAGGTAATATAAAGTTATATAGTTTTATAAATGTACGTACCTTTAAAAAAAAAATGAAAATATAAAAAAAACTTTGCTGGATTTACATTGCTGATGACGGTTGAAACGCATCATCACAGTCTGTGAAAAGGTCAATTTATTTGTGTTCTGTAGCTTTCAATAAAAATTAAATAACAACAAAGTATATATTTCTGCTGTTTGCCAAAGGCAGTATATTGTACATTTAGTAAGAAATGTGTTCAGCATTATGCGTCAAAAAAAAAAAAAAAAAAAAAAAATATTGCGCCATTTTGTGATGGCTTAGTTGGCAGTCTTTTTCTAGGAGTGCTGGAGTGCGCTGCAGCGGGCTAAGTTACAACTGCGGTGAGTACATCTTTAATTATATGATGTGATGATGTAAAAGTGTTTTAAACTAATCATAACAGAATAGAATACAGGTATTTCATAATACGTTTCTTCAGCTGTAAGGGGGAAGTGGTCAGTTAGCTAATTAACTAATGGTTAGATTAATCGATTAGTGAAATGTAAAATACACGTCATTTGAAGCTACGTTATCTCATGGCGCGGAGAAATAGTCAGGTCAAATAGTTAAAAGTTTAAACACAAAACGTTTGTTTATCAGAAGAATATTAGGCTACTTTATATCATTTGATCTTCTAAGCCTTTTATGATTTAATTTGATGCCCTTTTGTCTTTTTTGGCGCACATTTCTTTTCTTTATTTGCATTATTTAGACAGATATTTATTCTACTTTACATGTTGAGATATAGACTTCTAAGGCAAACACCCTTTCCGAAATTTTTCTATTTTTTATTTACGGAATCGCATTGAGAGGTGAAATATGCGTCCCGTATCAATCCCTTTTACATAGGCCTACACATAGCTGAATAAACGCATGGATTTTGAAGTTTGGACAATAATAATAGCAAATAAAAATAAATCGACATAAGAATACGTAGTAGAGAAGCCCATTTGCACGTAATTGCATTTTAATGTCTTTGTTTCCAAAGCAACAGAGTCTGGAGATCATGCATTGTAAACCCGCGCTTTTTTGAAACGCGTCCGCCCGTTATAGAAGTGGAGCCTTTCCAAATATAAGTTGTCAATGCGCCTGTCCATTAAGGTGAACTGCAGTTTGCCAAAAACCATAGTCACAAACGGTGGACAAATATTAATACCTATAATATCCCATACATTATTGGAGCCTAGCCAACATTTGTATGTGGAGCCCATATGGGATATAAAAAAGGTTGAAAAATGGGGCCCATGTAGGATTGTATGCAGGTTCCATAATGGCCCCATGTTAATTGCCCAGGGCAGCATTTCCCAAAAGCATCGTAAGCCTAAGTTGATCGTAGCTCCATTGGTTTCATTGAGAGCATATGTGTCCTTAAAGTCTGTCATGATTTTTATTTATTATTTTAGGGCCATTTATGGGTGTCCTTTATTTTGCCCCACTGAAGGTGGCAACCCTAACTTCTAAACAAACATTAGTTTAACTTTAAAAACCTTTTCTACAATGATCATTATTACATGTACTTCTCTGGATTTTTTTTCAGATCCTGAATAGCTGGCAGGTGTTCTTCTACCATGTAAGTAATTTGAATTTATTATTTCGCCATATGCAAATATAAAGTTTCGCTAAGGATATTAAAATCAGATGATGTAAATCATGTTGCATCACATCTTGTTAGAAATTAAGTTGCAAATTGTCCACCATTGTCTATGTAACGAGTAGTCAGAAGCCATGGGGTCGTGTCAGGGCGCCGGTCCTTCGTCTCAGCTGGATACGGCCCGGATCCGGTTGAATACGGTAAACCTCATTCATTCATTTATGATCCAAAGCTTCCTGAATCAGTGTTTTGAAATCGGCCGTCACTTAATAAGTCGTTATTTTGGTTTTTTTGGCTCACCAAAAATAGTCTTGTCTCTTTATAATATTAAAGGGATAGTTCACCCAAAAGTGAAAATGTGATGTTTATCTGCTTACCCCCAGGGCATCCAAGATGTAGGTGACTTTGTTTCTTCAGAACATAAATGATGATTTTTAACTCCAACCGTTGATGTCTGTCAGTCTTATAATGCGAGTCAATGGTCACACAGATTATAAGAGTCAATAAACATGCAGAGACGAATCCAAATGAAACCCTGTGGCTCGTGGCGGCACATTGATGTCCTAAGACACGAAACGATCGGTTTGTGCGAGAAACCGAACAGTATTTATATCCTTTTTTACCTCTCTTTCTAAGTATACAGCCAGCATAAAACATTGTCAGTCAAACTAAAGTGGTGAAACCATATTTTAACATACGTTTTACAAATAATTTACTTTGCCAAGATGTAGGCCTGGTTTCACTGACAGGGCTTAGATTCGGCCTTAGTTCTATTAGGCCATTTAAGTGGCTTTTATAAAAGTACCTTAGATAAAAATCATCACTTTTGTGCATCTTTAGACAAAACAATGGCGCTTACATATAAGATATGTCAGTCAGTTAAAACGGCTCAAACATGCATTTTAGTCTAGGACTAGCTTAACTCCCTGAGGTCTGAAAACGCGCCGTCGCGTTTTGCAGGTTTTTTTTCACATTGCAGCAAAACAGACTTAAAATACTCCGTCATTTCTTGTCATAGAGACATAAGTAATATATCAATTGAAACTATAGAATATCTTCTTTTATTTGTGTACACTCAGAGTAAAAACACAATGTTGTGCTTTTTGTAAAATAAAGAAAACTAACATGATGCGTGATCTCTCCTCTCCCTCTGAACGAAGTTCAATCTGATAGTTCTCAGAAAATGAACTGTAACTTATGAATACTAATGACAAAAAAAAAAATGACACTTACGTCTGAAGAAATGTTGAAATGTCAGGTTTTAAATCGTGCAAGTCAAATCGAAAACAAACATTCTGTGTTTATGTAATCTGTATGAAAAGAGAGCCATGTCAGAAGTCTGTGATTCAGCTCATTATCCGCTAATGCGGTCACGCTCACAAAGCCAGCGCTATTCAGACGCAAATTCAGAGGCAATACATGCATTCATCGTCTCAATCGTGTATTTATTGTCTTGAAAAGTGTTTATTTGGATGTTAAAGCAATGGTTAGTGATCTCTAGAAGACATGCCGTTAGTTCCTAGTTCCTTTTCTTCTTTATATTATGAATTTGTGGACTAAAGGTGTAAAGAGCGCCCTCCGGCTGCAAGTATGAATTAAAAACACAGTATCCAGCACTCATAGTGATGACAATAAATATTATTTCTCAATATAGAAAATTTACATAAATATATTATTATAATAAAATATATAATATAATTGTTCAGACACTTTGCACCACAGAAATACATTATATTTTAAAGAATATAATAGAATACCATTATTTTAAATTGTATATTTCACAGTATTGCTGTTTATGATGAGCTGAGACATTATTACAGAGGGTTTTTTTCACAGCCTATCTGACTGATAGGCCTCATTAATATGCAAGTCATTTCAGATCATTACTATGTGATTCTTTTGTCTTCTCAGGTGTAAATGGCCCATTATTCATGCAAATTCACGCCCCCATGCATACTGTGTTTCTTGACAAAAAGTGTCTTACAAAAACTAAATCAATATATTGTTTTATATGAAGGAGTAGGCAGCATAATTTTTACATAATTCTGAAGCAAAAACTCTAGTCTACAACCTCCAATACCCAAAAGTCTTGTGAACACAGATTTAATATACTTTTTTTGGCCTTATTTCAGTGACTTAAGTTTTTGTTTTTTCAATAACCATGCATAAACATTATTCCTTCAAAAACACAAACATGTACATACATGTTCCTCACATATTATTGTAGCCTAGTTTGTGCTGAATACAGTGTAATGACACTTTTGACATTTATATGTTTATGAACAACTGAAAAAAGCACAAATGTCAGGGCATGTCAAAACTTCTCCAAGCCCCAAATCAGCCTCAGGCCCCGTTTACACGTACATGGTTATTTTGAAAAACGGAGACATTTCCCTTCGTTTGCGCCCTTCGTTTACACGCAAACGGAGAATTCGCCTCTGAAAACGAGTCTTTCTAAAAACTCCGGCCAGAGTGGAGATTTTGAAAATCTTCGTTTGCACGTTTGCATGTAAACTGAGACAAACTGGTGTTTAGGCAGCCAACGTCACAGTATGCGCCAGAGCTCGCACCTATGTCAAAAAGTGCGACCTATGTTTACATGTGATCATGAAAGCGTTTAGAGTAACAGTCGCATTTATGTTGGTGCAAACTCTTCTCGTGTGTTTGCATTTGCAAATACAGCTGTTCCATTATGTCGAGGAGCAGAGACGAATGAGTGCTCGGAGATCAGCAATTTTGCAACAACTTCGAATCACTTCAAGAGGAATTCGGGATTCTTTTTTGGGATTCTGATTGGCTTACGTGGGCTTGAGCTGCTCGTTACACTCTTGACGTCATATATACACGGGTACGTGTAAATGAACACTTTTCTGAAAACTGACATGTGTGCACAATGTTATTTTTGAAACCCGGAGAGGTTGAAATATCTGTTTATGAAAATAGCCGCCCATGTGTAAACGTAGCCTCAGACTCCAGAGGGTTAAGCCTTTTCTGTGAAACCGGGGGTCAAATCGGTTGCAGCAGTGCCAGTCGCCCATTGGTTTACAGCCTGTTAAGACTTTAAACCAATCACTGAACTTGCCTCCAAAACCTCTTTTTTTTTTTCCTACGTCCACCTGGAAGGGTAAACGAGGCCCGCCATTATTATTTAAAATAAATAAGTAAATAAAATAAAACGGTTTTGTATACTGAATTTCAACTTAGAAAACCAGTAAGTACATGAGGCAATTAAATGTTTTCACACGTTAAACATTGTAGAATATTCCTTAGCTCTTTTTTATGATTTAAATTTTGCGCTCAGAACACACGTTAAAAAATTTTAAGCTTTACAAAAATTACTTACTATCTAAAAGTTTAAATGTTTTTCAAATAAGTTACTAATGTACTAGTTAAGTACATTTTCTAACTGTGTTACTTAAGTACATTTAATATAAATGCACTAATTGAGCGCCAACACTTCAAATGATTTTAGGTGTAGTCAGATAAAGTATACCAAATATACAGTGTTTTATAAGTGCATTACTTAAAAGTGTGCTATGAACGCTTTACATAAACATTTACTGTATTTTTATATATTCTGTCACAAGATCTATTTGAATGGATTTTCATGAAAAATACAGTACAAATGAATTAAGTAAACTCTATACCCAGGTGAAAAAGTGCAGTAAAATACACTTTATTTTAGTACACTTCCATAATATACTTAAAGTGCTCTATTTTCGTGCACTTATTTTGTACATAATATACAAAAATTTCGTCTTTAGTAGTTCTTAAGATAATCTTAAGAACATCTACGTGTACTCAACTGTGCTATTTTGAGACACCATGAATATAAACTAAAACTTATAGTATATTAAGTACAAAATAAGTGCACAAAAATAAAGCACTTTAAGTACATTATGGAAGTGTACTAAAATAAAGTGTATTTTACTGCACTTTTTCTTGCACACCCCTAGTAACTACCGATTTAGTCATACTGAATGTGATTATCTACAAACACTGAACTGCAGCCAACCGATCAGGGGTGCGTTTCCCAAAAGCATCGTTAGCCAACTAACATCACAAGTTCCGTTGTTACTTACATTGTTCAACGATTTGGTGTTTCCCGAAACCATTGTTCAAATGAACATTCGCAAACTGCATTGCGAACTTGTTGGTTGAAACGACAGCTCTTGAGCTGCAGTTAGAATCATAGTTTCCTGTTTTTATGACATGTGGACTTAATAAATCGTTATCTTGAGCAAAATAAGCAAGCTGACATTAAGTACAATGTATATATTTTATTTTGAATATATACAAATGTCATTTATATATTTTAGTTTATAGCAGAAAATCTAGCATTAATTCAATCTCAAACGGATTCATTTAAAGAAGTTATAACTCACCAACTTTGTGACGTCATTCACCTACGTGGTTGAACGACAGGTTTGTGACAATATGGTTTCGGGAAACAGTCGTGACTAGCTAGTTGGTTTGTTCATTGATGCATCATACTATGGTAGTTCAGCAGCGAGTAACATCGTTGTTCAGGAAACGCACCCCAGACCATCCCTATTTGTAATATTAATTAGCATGTATATTGTTATTTGTTTTTGCAGAGGCTCTTAAGAACAACCCCCTGATGGGGTTAACTCCAAGGTTAACTTGCAAGAAGCGGAGAGGGCACTGTCGAAGTGGTTTACTGGAGCAAGAGACAGAGGGCAGCGAGAATGCACCAAAAGTTGGCTGTAGCTTAAAGGGATAGTTCACCCAAAAATGAAGATTCTGTCATAATTTACTCTACATCAAGTTGTTCCAAACCTGTATAAATTTCTTTGTTCTGCTGTACAGAAATGATGTTTCGTAAATGATGACAAAAGTAGATGATAGCAAATGATGACAGACTTTTCATTTTTGGTGAACTATCCCTTTATGGTTGAGTTGTATGGCTTCTGTTGTAGTTCTTGTATTGAAGTACTTTATTATAGTTGTAGTTTTGTGCCATTAAATAAAACTGAAATTGAAAGGATTTCAGTCTCACTGTGTTCTCTACTGCATTCTGCCCTGGTAATTTTTTGCTATTTTATTTGTGTGGTTTTGCTATTCAGATTACTATTCGGGTAGAAAATAACATAAAAATAAAAGTTGTGCATTGTTAACATGGTAGTTTGTCTTAGTGAGGAATGCATTTATCTTATTTTGAAGATTTATTGAAGATGGGACCAGGATGGGTTTTGCATATGTTAAATAGTTGGGCCCTACCTAACACCCAGTGAAATCCTGCATATAATCTACATGGGAAATTGACAAAGGGCCAACATGGAACCCATGGACAATCCCACTTACAACCCATATTTCAAGCCCATGTAGTACCCACATAAAACTTAAAACTGGGACCCATATGGGTCTTGCACAAGTTGCCCAGTTATGGCCCACCTTGTGGCTAGTGCAATCCTGCATGAAATCCATCTGGGCAATTGGCATGGGGCCATTATGGAACCCACGGACAATCCCATATAGAGCCCATTTTTCAGCCCATTTCAAACCCACATGGGCCCCACATAAAAGTAGTATCTGGGTTAAAGCTGGGACCGAGATGGGTCTTGCACAAGTTGCCCACTTGGGGCCCACCTATTGACAAGTGCAATCCTGCATGAAATCCATGTGGGCAATTAACATGGGGCCATTATGGAACCCACGGACAATCCCATATAGAGCCCATTTTTCAGCCCATTTCAAACCCACATGGGCCCCACATAAAAATAGTGTCTGGGTTAAAGCTGGGACCGAGATGGGTCTTGCACAAGTTGCCCACTTGGGGCCCACCTAGAGGCAGGTGCAATCCTGCATGAAATCCATGTGGGCAGTTAACATGGGGCCATTATGGAACCCGCGGACAATCCTACATAGGGCCCATTTTTCAGCCCATTTCATACCCATATGGGCCCCACATACAAATGTTGGCTGGGTTGCTTTATTAATATTTATTATAATTTTTTAAATAACCAAACTTTAACAACATGTGGATAGATTCCTCGAGTGCAACTGATGACGCTTTGAAGTGACGCTAAAGAGAGCGAGGATATATCATTTCACTTGATTCAATTCCTCCATCCTCGCATCTTTTCCTTGCGTCCTTCCCTCGCATCCTGAAGGGGTGGAGCTAAGACGCGAGGAAAGGAAGCGAGGAAAGGAAACGAGGATGCACAAATAAGGCTGCGTTCCAGTTCGGTTTTTAAATTTTTTTTAAAAAAATATACTTTGGACACAGGCTCATTTGTTTGTTAGATACGATCGCTGCTCAGATTGCATCCTTTCTTGAAGAACGATGACAGAGAGCAGATCATTCAGAAGAAATGTGACATGTTTTTTTGTTTTGCAATGGACATTCATATTTTACCCAAGTGCCACGGATTGGATTCATCTCGCGATCTCTATTTCATTATAAAGGTATGAAGTCCCATTTGATTTTCCATGTTGTTATTTGCACAACCAACACTACTGCTGTTGGAGCATCTATATCTTAAAAAACACCGTAGATTGACAGTAAACCTTTAGAACGTTCTGATGATAAAACTTATCTTCATTAATATTTTAGATCGTATCTTAGATAGATATATAGCTCCTTTGCTGCTAACATGGTCACGTCGAGCTAGGCAGGCGTGGTTTCAGCAACCAGTCATATCAGCTCAAACCACCTCCCCGCCTCTTTGCCCATTTTCAGTTATCCGGGAGTGACGTGCGGTGACGCGCAGCTAAGATGGCCGCGGCCTCATTTAGGCGTCAAAACTGCTGTTCAGAACTCTATGGGTGACGTCACGGACGCTACGTCCATATTTTTTTTACAGTCTGTGGTTTTAATATGCTCCGGTTCATAGAGATTTTTAGATTTTTAGTCCTAAGGCTTTTTAGGTCAGGTAGAATCTGCGATCTCTGACCCAGTTTGTTCGCTGGCTTCCATGGCTGCAATTTGCTGCATGTGTTTTCCGCCAACTGGCAACCTGGGGTGGCGAAATACTATTGGGTAAATTGGCAATGTGCGGTCTTGCACAAACCAAAAAAAAAAAAAACAGAAATTTCGACACGGAACACAAATTTCCAAGTAAAATAACTGGCTGCAGCAATGGTTTTCAGAGAAACCAGTATGTGAACTAAGCATGTTTAATAAATATCTGCAAACATATGGTATTTTTATGTTTTAGTACAGTCAAAAACTTACATAGAACACCTTTAATATATGCACTGTATTAGCCTATATAATCATTATATTTTACTTAACCTTTTAGTGATGTCCTATATAATGTATGTTTAAATAAATCTGTTGAAAATGACAGCCACTATGTAGAAATGATTATATTTCAACAACGAATTGGAGTAAAAATATTTAGAAGTTAATGCAAAAACTGCCTTAAGTGCAGCTTACATGTTTGCATAGGCCTACAACTTGTTATTTGAGTGATGATTATTTTATCTAAAAATAAAAAGCAACTGAATTTAGGCTAATAGTTTAAGCTCAGTTGTTAACCTTTAATATTATAGTAGCATAATGTTCAAGTAAGGGCTCCCTACATAGTTTATAACATTATCAGAGATCATTTTTTTTATCCTTAAGAAACTTTTAGTTATAATTTAATTTAATACAAAGACAAAAATGCAGTTTGTTCAGTAAACCACTGTTTAATAAAAAAAAAAGGAGTTTTATGTTTAGTTTTGTCCCCACCTGCTGTACGGAACCATTATCGAACCATGACTTCAAAACCGAGGTACATACCGAACCATGAGTTTTGTGTATCGTTACACCCCTACATTCTAAAGCAATTTAAACTTATAAACTCATAAATTCAACCACTCACACACTCACTCACTCACATACTCACACACTCACTTATTCACTCTCACACACTCACATACATACTTACTCACACACTCACATATACACTCACATACTCACTAGGGGTGGGACAAAATATCAATATGGCGATATATTTTCGTCCTTTTCTGTGCAACATGAGAACCGATACGCTGCGCCAAAAATCAATATTTTAATTAATAAAACAAGGCGCTATAAATAGATTTCTCTGCTCAAAGCGTCACTACTTCAAGGCAGCGCTCAACACATGAATGAATGAGGGGAAATGTGAACATAAGTAAACTACCCTTTAACAGGATGGCATTCAGCTGTCACAGTCACCCTCAGGTTCTGTTTGTTTTGGTTCTGTCGTCATACATGCTTCCTTGTTCCATGTTCCCGCCACTCATCAATCACCATGGACACTAACCACCATCACAGCTGCATGTCACTAGTTAATCTCCCTTTGTGTATATCAGTTCCTGTTTGTGTTCAGTTCTTTGTCCGATCACCGTCCATGTATGTTGTGTTGCACCTGCTCTTCTGCCCGTTGGATTCTTCATTAAACTAGTATTTGAATTTGTTATCTTCATCTTCATCTGTGTCTGCGTTCCTGCAACCCAGCGTGACAGATGATCAGACCGCCCACAATGGACGATAGGGCTAGAGTGATCGTCCTGGCTCAGGACTCGGACTTGCGGTCCATCCGCTGCACCTCAGAATCCACCTCAGCCCTCGGGTACTCTGGCAACTCCGGTCGTTGCCGCGGCATCGCCTGGGTCTCCAGTACCTGGGTCTTCAATACCTCTCCGTCTGCGCCTGCGGATCCATCGGCCACGCCTCCGTCGGTCGTCCCCCAGCTGTCGTCAGCCACATCACCATCTGGACTCCTCCCTCCCTCATCTCCTCCGCAGGCTATCAGCACTGGGGAGCTCTGGGTCTGTGCCATCAGCTGTTTACCACCTACGCCGCCAGGGGATTGTCATCCTCCCTTCACCACTCCTTCGTCACCATCACCTCGCCCACCTCCAGAACCCCCTCCGGGGGGGGGGATGTAACGTCACAGTCACCCTCAGGTTCTGTTTGTTTTGGTTCTGTCGTCATGTGTGCTTCCTTGTTCCATGTTCCTGCCACTCATCAATCACCATGGACACTAACCACCATCACAGCTGCAAGTCATTAGTCAATTTCCCTTTGTGTATATTCAGTTCTTTGTCTGATCACCATACATGCATGTTGTGTTGCACCTGCTTTTCTGCCCGTTGGAGTCTTCATTAAACTAGTATTTGCATTTGTTATCTTCATCTGTGTCTGCCTTCCTGCAACCCAGCGTGACAACAGCAGTGTGAGTAAAATAGATGCCCCAGCCATGTTTAAGTTCAAAGTCTTGACACACTTTTACACAACTTTTATGACAAACGAAGACATCTTTGACGTTCTTCACCGAGCACTTAGATATACATAAGAGCGTTTGAAAGCATATATTAGGGATCCGCTGATAGATGCCTGCTTTCGAACGCTCCCGTGTATATCTATGCAAGCGCTCAGTGAAGAACGTCAAAGGGTCTGTTTGCACCTGGTCACTTCATGCATTTTCTCTGATCGGATAGCTATCCAATCGTGAAAAGACCAGGTCTAAACTCTAAATGCTCTCCGAAACGCATTTGAGATGGATTTAAATCCGATCGCTCAAACCACTTCAGGGCCCCGTTCTTCATACATTGCTAACTCAGTTAGCTGGATTTGACTGATGACGATTTGGTACTATCTTGGATTGTTTGGTTCTTCAATGCTCATCCTGGACTTGCTGTCATAGCAACAGGTCCGTAAGCTTAAACCTGCTCGGGAGCAGGCTTATTTCACAAACAGGATTAGATTGCATCTTTTTAAGCGGAAGTGATGCTCAAAGTTTGTCCCACCCACTGCTACTTTCCCACAAGAGTACCCTAATGTAAACCAGAGACAATAATGATTTAAAAATAAATTTGTAAATATTATAATGTTGTGTAGTATATCATAATAGACACAGCCAGTTTTACTCATTGAGAGATTCAATCGTGAGGAAAAAAATAATTACCTAATAATTTTATTGGAGTTTCACACACATGATGAACAGATAGTCTATGCTGTGCGTGCATTAATTTGAATCGCGACAGCTACTATGGGAGTAGCTTATTGAAGCGCAGGAGATGCAGATAACTTGATCTTGACCCTTAAGAAACTTTAATGCTGTCAAATCTGTTTCAAAGGTAAATTAATTGCTAATTACAACATTGAAATAAAAAATGCCTGTACAAATACTAGAAATCGTGAATATAGCCTAAATAATTGGGTAATCATTTTTTTAAAAACAGTGCACATTTCATTTATCTATTATAGCATTTATGTCGTTCTTCTGTCATTTTATTCGTATGGCTGTTTCCTTATAAATGTTTATAAAATTCGTCAAGTTTTTCATCAGGTGTTTTTTTTTTTTAAATATATGATGTCACATTGCCATCTTGACTCTAGCCAATCGCTGCATTGCTGATCGTGGTTTGAGTATCGATACATCTACCCTTTTCAGGGAACACGAGAACGCGCAGTAATCTTGAGTTCAGTTATCACAATTAGAAGATCTAGCATTTGTCAAATCATCTCAGATGTATTAAGCAATGTACAAAGAACAGACCCCAGGAGGTGGTCTGGGATGCATTCCAGTCAAACTGTATATGCATCAGTCTAAATGCATCTGGTTGTTGAAGCTCCATATGTAAATTTTACTTCTCCCAAAAATACTAAAACTGAAACGTGTGAGAGTTAAAGTAATGACACCTTACCAGTGCTGTTGCCGCTCTCTCCTATTGCAGTATTTGATTTTGAAATTAGCTGATGGTCAATAAAATGCACCTCATATTTGTTGCTTTCGGTGACTTGAACCCAATTAAATCTGCACATAGCGTGGGAACCGAAGATCGGATTTATCTGTTTTGTGAATAAAGAGAGAAAACCTGCACTTAACCTGTTCACTGGCATTTTGTTTTGATAGACAGATATCATGATGTATCATTATAGGATTATATAGATATCGATTATCGCAAAATCCCAATATTATCATTATTGTGAGCCATGTATCGTGAGGTACCCTGTAATTCCCACCCCTAATTCTCACACACTCACTCACACTTACAATACTAACTCTCACACACTCACTTACTCACACGTGCATACTTACACACTCACTCCCTCAATCACACTCACATACTCACACTCACATGTTTGTTTTTGTGAATTGTGGGGACATTCCATAGGCGTAATGGTTTTTATACTGTACAAACCGTATTTTCTATCCTCCTACACTACCCCTACCCCTAAACCTAACCATCACAGGAAACTGTGCACATTTTAACTTTCTCACAAAAACTCATTCTGTATGATTTATAAGCCTTTTGAAAAGTGGGGACATGTGGGACAAATGTCCTCATAAGTCAACTCTTCTTGTAATACCTATGTCATACCCATGTCATTATACACATTTGTGTCCTGATATGTCACAAAAATGCACACACACACACACACACTCATTCACACACTCATACCAAAGTCCCTTTAAGACAAGTCATTTCACTCGGCAGCCATCTTTGAAAAGCCTCTCAGGCATGCAAGAGCAGCTCCTATCTCTTTGAATGGGGAAACATCAAATTCTTCAAAGCTGTTCGCCAAGCTTTGACTAAATTTCATATTTGAAATCACCAATTAAATCTGACAACAACTGTCTAAAATTTTGTTTCTAGACACTCGAATTATGACAAAAAACTGCATTTTTCAGGCTAGCTCAAGCTATTGCGCATGCACCGTCTCTATGGGAAGCGCGGGTCTGACTGTTTCTATAGGAACCAGAGCTTCTAATGGCCGCTGCAGTGACGCGATGACTTTACCAATAGGTCCGAGGTGAAAAAATACTATAGTAAATAGTGTTTTTGAACCATACTAATATGGTAAATTGTAGTATACTATATAAATTATAGTATTTACAACAGTTTGGTAAAGAATCCTTCAGCATACTGTAATATTAACTACAGTGAACTGATAAACTGTAATAAATACTGTAGTATACTTTATTTTTTACTACAGTAAACTGTAGTGTATATTCCTGAGTACCCTAGCGACCACATAGCAACACTCTAGCAACCACCCTGAGTACCCTAACAACTGCATAGCAACACCTTAGCAACCACCCCAAATACCCTAGCAACCGCATAGCAACACCTTAGCAACCACCCCAAATACCCTAGCAACCGCATAGCAACACCTTAGCAACCATCTATCTATCTATCTATCTATCTATCTATCTATCTATCTATCTATCTATCTATCTATCTATCTATCTATCTTTTAAACTACCAAACTGAAACTATTTCAAACTGAAAAGCTTTTAAAACTACTCCAAACTTTCTGGCTAGGCTTTTTCAAGCCAACTTAAAGTTTGTCTATGAACTTTACTCATCTAGTTTAATGGACTACAACTTGCCCTATAATAATTGAAAATGTTCTGATGTTCTGAACAATTTGTTATTGTTCAGTAACACATAAGGCTTCATTAGTTAACATGTTCATTCATTATTACCAAACTGACAATGAAAAATTGTATTTGTGTTATCATTTGCAAGTTATTTTAGAATTTAGTTATTTATCTTATTTAATTATTTAACCTGACTTACTACTGTTCCAAATATAAGTTGCTTAAAAATAGAATATATTGTGTTCAATGGAAGAAAAAAAAAGTAAACACATAAATAACACTTTTTAGAACTGTTTTTACCAGTTGCAATTTGCTTTTAGTTATTAACTTCAAACCTTCCATTTTAATCCTTTTATTATCTGAAGCTCTGTTAAAGTAGGAAGTATGATCAGCTCCACATATCAACTGAGACATTTTGCGCAACTTTAAACCGCCAACCTTATTCAGTTTAAATCATCTCGCACCAAATAATCCCGTGTTTGTCAAAAGTCATCTAGTGTAGGCCTCAATTGTAGCCTGCGAGTGTTCACCTTGGTTTAAACAAAATATGTTGCAACTACTAATCCATTCAACGGTATTAATAATCAAAACCAACGTATTATACTAGATATTATATTTATTAAGTGCCTTTATAGCTACGACAAAAACCATATAAACCAATTTTTAAAAAACTGACCTAGCAGTTGAAAGCAGTGTATCAAGACTGCTTCCTGACTCTCCGAGTGAGAGAGTAAAATGGCAACTGGCTTGAGTTTGCGCACACACTGTCCAACTACACTGTCGCGATTTCGGCACACTATACGCTCAACGTGAATACAGAATCAACCAAGAAAAGATGTAAAAGTTACTCACCAAAATACTACCAAATACTGTGGGGGAAAAAAACTAACCGTCAGTGTTCTTGCTATGAACAAATAGCTGTGCCCTATAAAGTCACGCCCACGGTGCGCATAAGCCAATGGTGACAAGCAAGCAGACAGTAAAACCCCTGCAAACCATGATGCGGTATCTCCCGGGTTCTTTCCTTAGTATTTTAAAAACCTCTCGAGGATATTATTGTCGACGTTCATATGGAGGTATTTTTAATACGTTTTTAGAGTTCAACTACGTCCATAGTTAAATGCAGTCTGTTAAATTGCACGGTGTAATGGGGTAGCAAGCGTGTTTTATTGCAAAAATGTCTGACCTTGCAAGTAGCTCACTGGCTAAGCAGTACTGTGAAAGCGTTTAGATCAACAATATGCTGGTCAGTCTGTCATCCAGCACAACTTACTTGATCGTCTACAAAATGTACTAGTTGAAATGCAGTGTTTGGGGTTGCCTTTCATGTCAACAAGCGACAGCTTTAAACTGCATCGTACCGATTAAACTACACCAGTTGACGGCTAGCACCATATAATTTATTTCATCTAACAAACCGCATATGCACGACCACGTCTGTCATGCTGTTTGATAGTTATCTTTTAAGACCATTCGCGCGATCGTCGCTTATAGCTAAAAATGTTATATTTTCACGGTTATAGAATATAAACGTGTTGAGCGATCTGTGCTGGTTCTGCCGTTGGTTTACAAATATCTAAAAAGCAAATGTCTGATTTTTAATGTAATGTTTTAGGTTTTTTTAATGATTTCATTAAGCTATTTTATTCGTTTATTTTTGTTCATCTCCTAATGACTTAATATTTCCTTGGTACTTGCTTCGGTTTATAGCAACGCCTGTCTCTTGTTGTAGGTGGGGAAACGTCTATGGTTAATTGGAGACCATAACAAATTGTTCTAACATCAAAAGGAAAAAAAAAAAATGTTTTGCGTTTCCATGACTTTCCTGTATGTGTGTCTTTCTTATGAGGAAAATAAAAGAAGATATTTGAGAAAGGTCTGTGGTGTTTGTCCATCCAGAGGAAGTCACACCCAAACTTTTACCAGCATTCTTCAAAATTAAATATCTTCTTTTGTGTTCTGCAGAGGAAATGCATACAGGTGTGGAACAATGATGTAAAACAACACACGTGTAGTCTTATAATTGTACATTACAAAATGAAAAATGAAAATATTAAAAACTTTGCTAGATTTAGAATGTTAATATTTGCGGAAATGTGTCATCACATGCTTCTGAAAAGAATCCATGAATTCTGTTGAGAAATTTGTTGCTAAGTGTTCCAACATAACTTTGTAATTTGATCCTCAAAAAAGTTAACACATTACCACCCTAATACAGAACGCATACTGCAGACATCCATTTTTTAATATAAAGCTACCTGTAATCATACTAGAGTTTACCTTTTCAAGAAAACTTTGAATTATAAGAATTAAAAAAGTTTTCAAAGTGTTTTATTTACTATACTACAAGGGATTTGTTTTTTTAATCCAAAGTGTAGCTCGGTAAAACAGACTAGGCTGCATTTCCCAAAAGCATTGTAAGGCCAAGTATATCATAATGACACTTGGTGCCAGTGGTTTCTATGATCTGTTTGGAGTTACAGTGTTTTTGGGAAATGCTAGTCAATTCAACTAGGAAATAGTCATACCTCACAACACCAATAAATCTGTGAATCATCAAAACAATTTTCTAAAAAATATATATTTATACAGAAAACAATTTAATTTGAAACTTAAATTACCTCTGATGTAACTGACTCATTTTTATAAGTCATGCAAAGTTTTGGGATGCACTTTTTGTCCATGAAGATTTTGAGTTCCTAAGTCTCTATGGTGCCCTGTTGGCCTGTATAACCAGTACAAAATTCAAAAAGTATTTATTACTTACACTAGATAATGTTGCATAAACATTACACCATCACTTCAAAAGTATTATACTGAGTAAGACGTATGAGTAATACTGAAAATATTAAATTGCAGCGCAACATCCCCATTTGCCCTTCAGATGAGGCTCATGTTTATAACCGTAATCTTAGGGGGTAAACTCATTTAAAGTAATGTAATCATCTGGTTTTAGCCAGGTATCTGTCAAACAGAGCACATCTATGTTATGGTATGTGTGTGATTATATGATTTACAAACAGAGCTTTTCTAGAAAATGATCTAATATTCAGCAAATCAAGCTTTATCATTTTTATCTCTATTCTTTTTTTATTTGTTGAACATCAATTAAATAATTACACTTAAATGGGTTCAGGAGTTTTTCGTATTTACTAGTTTGGGGAACAGACACAGTCTCTGCTAAAAAAGACAATAGTGTCATTATTCATTAGTCAGTTCAGTGTTGATTCGACTCGGTTCAATAACTGTGTAAAGTTCTACAATTATGAAATGAGTTCAATTCAGCTATAAGCATCTCTGCAGAAAACAGTGATGCCAAATCAGTAATATTACTGAATATTAAGTGTCCCCAACTAAGCAAGCCAAATGGTAACCGACCAACATCTTATTTTGAATATGAGACAGATACCTTTTTTGTGTGTGTCAAGAAGACGCCTGGGTCATTATTTAACCAAAATCAAAAAATAAAATAAGAAATGATGATGTGGACCATTAAGATTTTTTTGTGTAGTGTCATTATTTTCCTGACAAGAAAAATAAGAAATTAAAAAAATATATAAGCTCAATTTTGAAAAAAGTTGAGAGGAAGAGGAAGATTATCATTATTGCATTACAGTAACTGGAAAGTAATGCAAATTATTGAGAAAAATTAAAATCATTTAAAAAAAGAAACATCCAGACACATTACAGTAATGACATTTGGAGGATATACTAATTGTTATGAAAATTATTTTACTATGTAAAAAAATTAATTGTTTTAAAATGGGCTTTATTTTCTTTCTACAAAATATATGTTTTTCCCCCTTCTTTTGAATTTGGTTTGAAATGTAATCTGTTACAACCTGTAACTCTTTAGGGCATACCATGTACCCTCAGCAGCAAGTAGGTTTCTGAGAAGTTTAAGCTTCATGTCAATGACAACAGTAAAGTTGCAGGCATGATACTTAATGACAGGACTATGGATTTAGAGTACTTGAGTCTGTTAACTATGATCACTGTCTCAGGATTTGTTCAACTTCAGAGTCATCACTCTTTCTCTCTATCTCTCTCTCTCTCCTGTACTCAGTACTCACCGGACAGCAGTACACAAGCTCAGACTCACAGCAGTACGATGGAAGGTTGTATCCAAGCCACATCCCAACAAGCTCTGTCCAAAAGGCTATTTTGGCTGTAGGTTCTGGAGTGGCTGCTCTAAAGAATCCCTACAGACATGGTGAGGCTGTAATAACCCTGCATGATGTCAACCTATAGTGATGACTGCATATCAGGCTTCTTGATCACTCTTTCTGTAAAGAACAGCTAGTTAGTTTCTTTTTCAGTCTTGGTAGGTGGAAAGTCCACAGTTTTTTGGTGAAATCAATACTTAATAACAAAAACAACACTTTGTCATTCATTTTCATTCATTTTCTGGGTGCCCTGAGTCTTGAACCTGAAATGCTACAGTGATGTTAGCAATTGACACACCACCAGACCCAGATGGAATCTGCAGACCTTTTTGAGGGAAAACCTGCAGAATCCATTCTGTGGAATGGATTTAAATATGGTAGAATGGGGAGACATTTTATTGGTACCTATACTGAATGTACATTCAAAGTGACAATATACAAATTTAATATACAAACACAAGAGATGGGTAATGTGTAGAACATTGTATGACGGATATTCCAATTCTGTGGAAATTTGCGACGCTTTCTGTGGATAAGCATATTGTTGGCAGTAAGCATGCCATTTATGTAACCAAACATCACTCCCCAGTAGCCTTTGAAAAGGTTGAAAGGTGTTTTTTGTGGATGGTATTTCCTAAATCATGTGAACTGGAATTACTGTAATCCCCATGATTCAATACTTGCATGTATATTAACATATTTTACCGAAACAGATATGGTTGCTGTGCTCGGGGAAACCACAGGGCACCAGGCCCTGATCAAGTTAAGAGATCGGATGAAAAATGACTCTGAAGGTTGCACTATTCTTGTGTATGTCACATTTGTTTTCTTTGACTACTGTTAAAACTGTTTATGGCACATTATCATCATCCATAACGGACATCAAATCTCCTTGGTAATCCATACTACTTTAATACTGCACCTTTGTGTTCAAATTTTGTCTCTAGAGAGCGTCCAAGGATCCGCTTATCTACATTAGACCTCACACAAATGTCAGCTTTGCCAGATGGGACTTTAGGAAGAGAGTATCTCCGTTTTTTAGAAGAAAATGTAAGACAAATGAAAAAACACACATTTTCATGTAACATTTGCGAATAGGCCAAATTAACCATTGTCATCTCACCTTTTTTCAGAGAGTCACCCCCGACTCCAGGGCTGATGTGAAGTTTGTTGACAATGAAGAGCTAGCGTATGTCATGCAACGATATCGTGAAGTCCATGACCTGTTGCATACCTTGCTTGGTATGCCCACCAATATGCTTGGTGAGAGTTTTGTACGATAACACAAAACATGTCCACTTTTACAGGTGTTTAGAGATTTGATCTATTGTATGCATCCCCTTAGAGGTTTTAGGTAAGTTCAGGTTTTAGGCTTTTGGTTTTATGTAAATAAAATGCTGTATTGGAGCTGTTTTGCCACTGAGGTACATTGAGCTCCCTAGATCATCATCAATAAAATCTCTTTTTGTGATCTTTACCATCCATTAGCCATATTCCAGGCTGACAGCCAGTACACAACACAAATGCTGGAAGCTTCAAATAATAGAATGAATTTTTCATCTTTTGAAAGATTTTCTTGCTGTTCTTTACCCACAGGTGAGGTTGCTGTGAAATGGTTTGAAGCTGCACAGACTGGCCTGCCCATGTGTGTTCTTGGGGCAACGCTTGGACCCCTCCGATTGTCTGTCAGGTGAGTTCAATGTTCTGAGTTCATTACAAATTTTCTAGCTGTGTGGACAGCAACTGTACATGTTGTCAATTATTAATATTAATAAAAGTAATAATTATTAACATAAGTGCTTTAATTGTTAACATAAGCCCTCCAGAATTATTTGTCCTATAGACTTCCATTGTAAGTGTGTTACTGTCAAAGCGATTAACATTATTGGGAGTCAACATTATTGTCTGTGGAAACTGACCGAAAGTTAGAGGTCTGAAGTGCTTTTTTCTCTGAAGAGATTTTTTCCCCCCAAAATTAAAATTTTGTCATGAATTACTCATGTCGTTCCAAAGATTTTTGTTCATCTTCGAAACACAAATTAAGATATTTTGGTAACACTTTACAATAAGGTTTCATTAGTTAACATTAGTGAACTACTTTAGTTAATATTAACTAAGAGTGAACAATGTTTCTACAGCATTTATTAGTTATCTTAGTTAATGTTAATTTCAACATTTACTAATACATTGTTAAAAATCAAAAGTTAAATTTGTTAACATTTGTTAATGCACTGTAAACTAACATGAACAAACAAAGAATGACTATATTTTTAACTAACATTAAAGTTGCTCTAAGTGATCCTGGGTGGAGTAACTTCCTGTTGACGTTCAAAGTGTTGTCAAACAAAACAGAGGCTAGCTAGACCCTCCCTCCTCTTCCTCCTCCCCCTACCCTCCATGCTTCCTGAAACAGTCATGAACGCGCATTTAAAATCATTCTTGTCAGTTATTGGCTGGAGCATGTTTATTATGTTTTGTGGTCCAGGCTGCACCAGTTTGTTTTTATTGCTGTTTTCGGAGCTTGTGGCGACTACAGAGACCGTGTTTTTTACAGTGTGTTCAGGGGACAGGCAGCTAGTGGATAGTGAGGAGATGTTTGCTGTATGTGACAAAAAATGATTTGGCCTAAAAACGCGTGACATCATTTAGAGCACCTTTAACAAAGATTAATAAATACTGTAACAAACGTATTGCTCATTGTAAGTTCATGTTAGTTAGAGCACATCAAATATGGTAAACAAAAGTCAACTGTACTGCTTGACACGCAAGAATAAACCTCACTGGTTCTCACACTTCATTAAACCACTTAATTCATAAGGGTTTATTTTGCGATCTTTTGATGAACATCTGAAGACCAGAGTTATGGGTAAATAGACTTTCAATGGAAGGACAGAAATCTCTTAAGGCCCCCGTATACTTCAAACGAAGTTCTTATTTGTTCTTCGTTTAGGAGTAAAACGAAGTTCAAAATGTGTTACCAGCGATATACTGTAATTGAACATCTGACGCCGCCCTCACTGCTGAGTGCGACAGTTAGATATATGTAAATACGTGCTGTATACTTTCTACTCAGTAATAAAATAACCAACAAAAATGAAAAAACGGCAAGCCTTTTTTTATAAAAAGCATAAGAAAAGCATCTGATCATAATAACATTGGTATGTTAGCACGAGCTCTGCAAGTTAACACTCCAGTCACTTTTATTTTTATAGCACTTCATTCAATAGATTGCTTAAAAGCAAGAAGCTTTACAGTATCAAATATAGAAAAACGGTGTAGGTGCCTCATTTTATCATAAGCACAACTTCATTTTGTGCTATAAGGCTATCCAGTGTGTTCATGTTTTCACCCGCGGAGATCTTACTTCAACAAACTCTACAAACGAAATGAGTCAGAGAACAGTTCCACGCGAATGAAGGCGGAGCCTCAACGCACACCTCCTATTGCGTTATCGTCATGGACCACTGGTAGTACGAAGGTGTTTTGCCGCTGGAGTGAACTTTTCCTAAAAGTTCGCTTTGGCAAGCCGTTTCGAACTTCCAAAAAGAACACAAAACAAACTTTGTTTTGGCCTGATTTTGTTCGAAATGATGTCACATCAGTTCATTCTTCAATTTCTTTTGAAGTATATCGGGGACTTTAGATTTCATTAAAAATATATTCATTTGTGTTCTAAAGATAAACCAAAGTTTTAAGGGTTTGGAACGACATGAGGGTGAGTAATTGGTAACAGAATTTTTTCATTTATTTATTTTAGGTAAACTAACTCTTTAAGTTGTAATGAAACCACAAAAATTCCTTTATGTAGATGTACAACCAATAACAAATTAAAATCAGATAAATGTATTCAAATAGCACAGTGATCATTTGGACTGATTTTGAAGTGAAATTATTAATTGAAATGTTGTTGTAAAATAACAGGAATACATAAATCTGCTGAAATTTTCCATGATTACAACCAACATTTGTCCTCGCTGAGTATTTCCCATTCTTATGTCCATGTGTCATTATGGTTTAGTTCTTGTTTCATTATGGTCATTTTGAAAGGTTTCATTATGATGACTTCCTAGCACTTTACTGGCTCTGATGTCACCACAAGGAAATTACATACATCCTACTGTTAATTTTCTGCTTCCTCCTAATGCAGGAAATTATGTCTGTAAACCAATTTAGAAGATGTCTTTTCTAAAGACCCTTAGAAAGATATTTCTGTATCTGGGCAATTAATTATGATGGCTATTTTAGTACATTAATTTGATTTTAATTAGATTTTAAGGTATCATTGCATTAGTCTAAAAGGTAATGTACCATGGAAATATTTAATGTTTGGCATGAATATAAGAACTTTCAATCATATTTCACAATCATATTTCACCCCAAAATCATAATTTTAATGACATATAAGCACATTTACTGTAATGCAAGAAATGTTTAAATTTTGATAGTATTTGTTGTATTGCCTTTAACTTGTTTTAATAAAAAAGCATGTTACAGTAATGAATAAATGTGTCAAATTTGATATTTTTTGGAGTCAGTCGTCTACAGTTGCTGGTTCAGTCTCTGGGACCTTGGGCTCTGCGCAGTGGCAGTCGTGCCCGATGTGTTCTGAGCATCTTTTATGAACGGCGCTGGGAGCAGAACCTCGATGAACTCAGAGACCAGCTGAACATTGAGCCACCCCCTCTCAATCTGATCCCATCCAGCAAGAATACTTCTTCAAACTCATAGTACGGTCTACTCATAGACGGTACCTGTCTAACTGAAATAACTGTTGGAAATTTTAGCTTGTTGTAGAGCCCCACAAGGAACCTACATACATCCCATTGTTAACAACGATCACCTTTCTTTTCCTTCTTCCTCCTACAAGGGGAAATGATGCCTAAAAATAAATGTCACGTAACGAGAAAATACTATGGCAAGCATAGTGAATTCATTAGTTCATTCAGGAAGAAGATGAAGGAAGTTATTCTGTTTAATACTGATGTTTAATAAAAAAAAAAATGTAAACATCTATTTGTTATAGGGTATTAATACAAACCCCATTTCCAGAAAAGTTGGGACATTTTGTAAAATGCAATAAAAAACACAATTTGTGATTTGTTAATTCTCTTGAACCTTTTTTTAACTGACAAAAGTACAAAGAAAAGATTTCCAATGTTTTTGCTGACCAATGGTGTGATGGTGTGAGGACCCTATTTTAATTGCTCAGTCAATTATTCTTCTTCTCCGAAATGAATCACATTTTTGAGGGCCTAAACATGCTCGAAAACTCATGAAACTTTGCTCCCGCATCAGAAGTGGTGAAAATTTACATCTGATATGGGTTTAAGAATTAAGTGTGGCAAAATGGCTTGATAGCGCCACCTACAAGTATGAAATTCAGTAGACACATGTAACAGTCCAATACCTACAAAAAAGTCCCTGGGTGCAAAATCTGTAAATCCAACAGGAAGTGAGATATTTTGAGTTTTCTATGCAAAATTTTTGCAGTTTTTGCTATTTCCAGATGTATTTTAACGAACTCCTCCTAGAGATTTTATCAGATAAACATCATATTTGGTCATCATAAAGGCCTTTTCGACGTTAAATTGCAAAGATCTAGAGCAGGGATGGTCAACTTCAGTCCTGGAGGGCCACTGCCCAGCAGAGTTTAGCTCCAACCCTAATCAAACACACCTGAACCAGCTAATCAAGGTCTTTAGTAGAAAGTTATAGGCAAGTGAGTTTTTATCAGGGATGGAGATAAACTCTGCAGGACACTGGCCCTCCAGGACCGGAGTTGCCCATCCCTGATCTAGAGTTTTCGCTGAAGGGCGTGTCCGTGGCGGCCTGACAAAGTCTGGTGATTCGCCATGAAATAGGAAGTTGTTGTAACTCGGGCATACAATGGCTGATCTGCCCCAAACTTCACATGTTTTATGAGTCATGACCTGAAGAGATCTATATGGCAATATTCAGTAACAGTCATAGTGCCACCTGCTGGCAACAGGAAATGCCTTGCTTTGCACTGTAATTCACTCCCACAAACACATTTAAATATGCCATGAAGTACGAAACATGCTAGAAACACGTTAAATCATGCAACACTTGGCTAAGTGCTAAAGTATGCAATTAACGCCACGAAAAAAAAAGAAGTTGTTGTAACTCAGGCATACAATGTCCCATCTGCCCCAAACTTCACATGTTTGGTAAGAGTCCTGACCTGAATATATCTACATCCTCGCTACCTGTTGGCAGCAGGAAGTGTGGCACGTCGAAATGACTTTGCCATATTTCATGCTGTCTCAAAATAGTACAGTTGAGCACACTTAGATGTTCTTAAGATTATCTTAAGAAGTACTAAGGCGGATTCTTAGTATGTTAAGTACAAAATTAGTGCACGAAAATAGAGCACTGTAAATACATTATAGAAATGTACTTTTTTTTCACCTGGGGCTACCGGGTGGCGGTGGCCCCAGGTGTGAGGGCCCTTTCATCGCTGCTTGCAGCTTTAATTGTATTTTGTAAATATAAACAAATTTTGATGGCTGCAGCATACTCCAAAAAAGTTGGGACTGAGGCAAAATAAAAGTGAAAAGATTATATAATAAACTGTTTTTTTAAACAGTCCACAATTAGCAGATGAATTGGTAATAGGTGAGGGTATCGTGTTTGGGTGTAAAAGCTTCTCAGTCTTTGGAAGCAAAGATGAGTCATGGTACACCACTTTGTGCCAAATGTCATGAGAGAATCTTTAACCATCTACCATACATAATATTGTAAAAAGATTCAGGGAATCCAGTGAAATCTTAGTCCATGTAGGGCAAGGCAGGAGACCTCCGCTGAAATTGTATGACCTTTGAGCACTCACTGCATGAGAAACCGTCATGCTGCTGTGTTAAATATAGCCACATGTGCTCAAGAGTACTTTGGAAAACCTTTGTCACTTAACAGTCTGACGCTGCATCAAGAAATGCAACTCGAATGTCTGTTACGCAAGGAGAAATCTATACATCTGTTCATTGCAGAGTTGCTGCAGAGTTCTCTGGGCCTGAGATTCAGCTGTTCTGTTTTTGGAAAAACGAGTTCTCAGTTCATCCAGATTTTCATCAGCGACAGGTGCAAAAGCAAACATCTGTCATGGTATGGAGATGCATCAGTGCAAACAGCATGGGTGGCTTGCATATGTGTGAAGGAATCATTGATGTGGAGGCGTATATATTGGGATTGTACAGAGACATATACTACTATCAAGATGACATCTTTCCTGAGAAGCCAGACAATGCCAGGCCTCATTCTGCACATGCTACAACAGAGTAGTTTCTAGACACTCTGCACAGTAGAGTGGATGTACCTGACTGTCTGCCTGCAGTCCAGATCTGTCTCTTATTGAAAATGTATGGCTTATCATGAAAAGGAGAATCAGACAACGATGACCACAGACTGTTCAGGATCAGGCGAGATTCCACTTGCCAAATTGCAACAATTAGTATCCTCAATTCCCAAATGTTTAAAAATTAAAATTAAAAGGAAAGGTGATGTGTCACAATGAAAAACATGCCTTTGTCCCAACTTTTTTGGAGTGTGTTGCAGCCATCAAAATCAAAATTTGTTTATACTTACAAAATACAATAAAGTTGTTCAGTGAAAACATTGGAAAACTTTTCTTTGTACTTGTGTCAGTTAAATAAATGTTGAAGAGAATTAACAAATCACAGATTCTTGATTTTATTGCATTTTACAAAATGTCCTGACACCCAACTTTTCTGGAAATTGAATTTGTATTAATATTCTATTAGCACTGGCCTCTTGAGTGTTCATTGGTGCTTTTACTTTGGAGTTTAACCAGTACATGTGGCATCTTTAATTTTTACTCAATACAATGCTCTGTTCAATTTTGTATTTTGGTAATTTGTATATTTTAATTTTTGTTTCATATTATTTTACTCTCGTTAATTTCTCTATATCCTTCTGAGTATTATTTTGCATCTATTTCAAATGTGCTGCAGCATGAGTGAAGTCTGTTCTCAGATTGTGAACCGGAAGAAAAAGAATATTGTCCTCTGCTTCCCTCTAGTGTCTCAATCTGAAGGTGCCTGCTGGGCAGTGTTGAGTAAATAGTTATTTATCTGTTGCAAAGCTGGAATATGCTTGGTTTTTTATGCTGTAGTCATAAAGTTCCTGGAATGTGACAGAGACCTGCAGTATTTGTGCTGGGAATTTCAAGACTTTTTGTTTTACTAATGATGGCACAATTAACAGTTTCACAATAGAAAATGTAAATATTACATTGAAATTACATAATAGCTTATTATATGCATTGTGTGTACATTGTTAAACAACAAAAGTTACTATATTTTAATTTATTATTTTTAATTTATCAATCTATTACTATTACTATATAAATTAATTTATTAATTTATTTTGCACTTTGCCTGTTTACAAAAAAAAAAAAAAAAAAAAATCAATGTGTTCCCCAATGGTCTGAAATTGGCTGTACATGCTTTTCTTTTCTTCTTATCTTGTGTTTCCCTTCCTGTGTATTTTTTAAATGCCCATTTTTATACACAGCAGAATTGTTTTTTGAATATGGTTGTAAACAGACTTAAAAAAATTCAGCTTTCCTTTATGAGCTTCAATACTATTGTGCCAAATCATTAATCCGTGTATTCTCTATATACCGTGTCTCCTGAAGGGCTGTGGAAGTGCTGGAGCTTATCCTGGCATCTCGAACCAAAGGCAGGAAAATATTCAGTGGAAGGGTGGTCAGTACATCACAGGACTTTCTACACCATGTGTTTTTTATTGTCTTCGGAACATAAAAGAATACATTTATTAGACTTTGGCTATTGAGTTCCCAAAACTGACAACAAAGTACCATGGACCATACAACTCATGTGCAATATATGTGTTCTGAAGACATGCAACACTTTTGTGTTGTTATTTGATGAAAATCTTCTCCTCTACTGTAGCTGAACAGTCATACTGGTTTGGAATGGAGTACATTAGACTCTTTTACATTAAAAAAAAATCAAAATTCCTGAAAAGTTGTACTCATTTAACATTCTGTTCTGTTTCATTTCAAACAATTCTATAACTTACTTTAAACAATTTAAAGTTGTATATGCAATTATGGATGTAACTGATTGAACACTCAAGGTATAAAATTAGCCTATACTTGCAGCTTTTGAGAAATAGCTGTAGATTAGTCTGGGTAAACCCAGCCTGATCTGCCGACGATTTGATTTCGCTCAGCAACTCAGTCTGGAAACCCGTGCATTCATTTCTGCTGTGCTGTTACACTTTTGCGGGAACCAATCACAGACTGGCTTATCCACCTTGCTCACTATTGGCGGGTATAACACGATGACGATAGAGAAGCGACGGCAGCAGCTTTCAAACTCTATCTGATCTACCCGTCTCTCGCACGACCGTCACTCCAAAATAACAATGCACAATCACAGTGACGCCGATTGTGTAAAGTATTTACCTTATCTGAGAGAAATGTAGCAGAGCGTTGATCCGACAGTCTCTTCATAGGAAGATTACAAACGGCGATTAATGACACACAATGATTCTCTGCTGTTATTTTGGTGGTTTGCTTCACGATGTGAGTACAGGACTCTTTTACTTCAATGCCCCTTGATGGTAGACAATATTTTTATTATTTGCTCTATATAGACCTTATTTTCCAGAGAAACGTGCGCCGCCATCTTTAGAATATTGTCTTTGAACTTCCGTTTTAGCGGTAGCCCTGTATATTTCTATGGCATAGTTGTTGAAGAATAATTAGCTGGTGAAGTGGAGTTAATGAAAGTTATCATGAGCGTTGTTATGTGTAAAGCAGATGTCTTAACAAATGTCAGTAGATCGGGAAGATTTTAAAATGAGCCGTTCATTCATAAATACATAAGATAGCTGTGGAAATACAAGCCGGAAGTCAAAAGACAACGAGCGCAGCGCTGAAAAGGGGCGGGGCTACATAAGGTCTATATGTTTCGTCTCCCTGCTTCTTGAATCTCGCGCCGCCTGAGCTGACTGGAATTCTTTTTGGTTGTCATGACAATGACGTAGTTTAGGGCGGCTATATTCCGCGTTCATTTACACTGAACCAGAACAGTATCAGAGTCACCTTTTAACCTCTCGACGATGCTGAATGACTTCTTTAGTTAGCAAACAAATTACTCGAGTGGGTGTAAATGCCGATCACTTTCATGTTTTTTGGCAAAAATCGCTTGATGCCATTGCTACTTCTGCAAACCGCGGATCAATGCTACAAACCAATACAAACTAACCCTGCGTCTCAATCAGCTCCCTAGTTCCCTAGGTCGTGAATCAGTACATCATGCAAGTGAATGTGGCTGATTCCCTGATCAGTGCCCTGACTACTGAACTAGGGAGCTGATTGAGACACACAGTAAACCTGTCTGGAGTTTTCGCATCGCTCTGCAAAGTACGTCACCCGGATCGTTGATCTGATTGGTTGAAGGACTATCCAATTGCGTGACTAATGCTCGTTGATCACGCCTCTTGTGCAGTAGGAAATACATAGCAAACTCCCCAGACCAATGTTCAATTTTAAATTGAGCTTGGTCTGGTGATAGCCAGACTAGCTGTAGATAATGATAATGGCAAATTATTGGAGTGTTTTTCCTTTTCTACAGGGAGAAATTCTGAAGACATTGTAATCAGAGATCAAGTTTTTAGATGTTTAAGACAGTGATAAGAAGTATACAGAAAAGTATATAAAATACATTACTGTGTTGATTTGAAATCATGTAATTCCTTTACCGGAGTATCTGTTTACACCAAGTGCAAACAGACACTCCACCTAACTCTGACTCTGCCCGCCATTATCGGATTGAGAAAATTACAAAAGAAATCCCAATGACAGTATCAGTGGTGTGATGAGTAAGATGGGTGTCTTTAGCTTTTGACGCGACGCACCCTAGTTTGAATCCAGCTTTTTTCCAAACTCATTCTCTCTTTTTCCATCGCATATCAGCTCGTAGTAGCGTTTATTTTAAATTAATTAAGAAAGTAGGTAGAGAAGGAGCACCAGCCATTTATGATTTCAATAAATATAATCATATACACTGAATATGTTGTTGTTGTTGCATACTGTTATAATAAACTACAATAAACTGAAATGCTAATAGTATCTGCCACTATTTGCACCAAGCATAAATAGCATCTAACAACTATTTACACTTAGTGCAAAGAAAAAATTTTATGAGTAAAATATCTCTGAAGTATATTCCCATTCATATTTACATTTTTTTAGCACACCAGGGTGATCATAAACATTAAATTTTCCAGCCATGACTTCCTGTTCCACAGGAGTATAAACATGAGGAAACACAAAGGCCAAATTCCCTTAATCATTCATCACAATGAGTAAAACCAAAGAATATAGTTCTGATCTGCAGCAAAAGATTGTTGAGCTTCACAAAATAGAAAGTGGCTATAAGAAAATAGCTAAAGCATTGAAAATACCCATTTCAGAGTTTGAGTGGCCAAAGACTCTCCAAGGATCACAGTTGGAGAATTTCAGAGATTAGTTGAGTCTTGAGTCTCAGAAAGCGTAAAAAAAAAAAAAAAAAAAAAATCAAACAGCACCTACATCCTCACAAGTTGTTTGGGAGGTTTTCAAGAACAATCCTCTGCTCTCATCCAGAAACAATCTCCAGCATATTCAGTTGTCAGACAAGACTGGAACTTCAAACGGGACCGGCTTCTATGGTCAGATGAAACTAAAAAAGAGCTTTTTGGCAACAAACCCACCAGATGGGTTTGGTGCACACATGGATAAAAAGTACCCCATGCCCACAGTTAAATATACTGCTGGATCTTTAATGTTGTGGGTATATTTTTCTGCTGGAAGTCCTGGACATCTTATATGGTATCATGGATATCTTATATGGTATCATGGATTCTACTAAATATCAACAGATAAAAAATCAAAACCTGACCGCTTCTGCTAGAAATCCAATAATGGGTCGTGGTTGGATCTTCCATCAGGACAATGATTCAAAACAAACATCAAAACCAACACAAAAATGTGTTACTGAGCACAAAATGAAGCTTCTGCCATGGTCTTCCCAGTCCCCTGACCTGAACTGTAAAGAAAATGAGTGTAGTGAACTGAAGAGAAGAAGCACCAACATGGAGCTGGGAATCTGAAGGATCTAGAGAGATTCTGCATGAAGTAATGGTCTCTGATCTCTTGTCAGGTGTTCTCCAAACTCATCAGGCATTATAGAAGAAGAGTCAGAGCTGTTTTCTTGGCAAAAGGAGGTTGCAAAAACTATTGAATAAAAGGGTGCCAATAATTGTGGCCAACGTGTTTTGGATATAAACATTTTTCATAATGTGACTTTCCCCCCACTTTCAATTCTTTTTCTTCAATGAAAGGTTAGATTTTTGCTAATTTTATGAATTAAAGATTAAAAGGATAAACAATGCAGATTTATTTTTACAGTCATCTTTGATCATATTTACCAAGGGTGCCAATAATTCTGACCACCACTGTATGCTATAAATATGCACATACTGGATATGTCACCACTTTTAGTGTGTTTTATGCCAAAAATATTTTTCTCTTTTTCAGTAATATGGGACAGTAACAAGAGTTTGTATAACTGTAACTATACAGGCCATGCCCTTTTGACCAAAAATATGCAATGTTTAAGTGAGTGAGTGACCGAGAAGAAAAAAAGAGAGGGATAAAGTGACAAAAAATATTGCAAAGGCTACTGCAGCATGTTTGTGCTATTGCAATGCCTAAACATTGCAATAATTTGAAAAATATAAAAATAATTAAATGAATCTGAAACACTGAATGACCATCCCAGAATAGCCACACAACACAAGCTGATCACATTTTAAAAACTATTTAAATAAATGAGAGAGTGAAAAATGGTTGGAATGGACTATTTTAGTCCACATTTTATTGCATGAATACATTATCAGATAAAAGGTCAGAACAGAGTTTCCTACCCAACATTTCCCTGCTCTCCTGTGACATCAGAGCCTCCTGTGGTCACATGAAAGCTCAATATCAGCCATGTTGTGTACTGTTTCAGATAAATGTAAGTTTCACATGAAATGCAGATAATAAATACACATAGTCAACAATAACTGCACTAATTTTGACACATAAATTACAAGAGATAGAGAATTCATATTAAAATTACGTTTCAATAACTTAACAGGCATAAATATAAAAATATTTCAATTACTCACTTTTACACTCTTAAACAGGTTGGCAAAATCAAGGAATTGCTGATTAGCTTCTGATTAGTCAAATTGGTTTCTTTATAATTAAACAATGTTGTTTGACATTATCACACTTTCACTTCTTAATGCATATGTCTTTAATGGCACAGATAATGTAAAACATTAAAAAAAATATATATATATATTGTTGGTTCAAATGACATTGCATAACATTACATCTACCATTCCTTTAAGATCTCAAGATCTTCAGAACCTTCATTAACATTCTTCCGGTGTTCAGTGCACTATAGAGATGCTTTGATCAGCCACAGCACAGGCAGCCAGCAGTGGCTCGCTGAAAGCATGTCTGACTACATGCAGCACAGACATAGATTCAGGATCATAGAACAGCAGGGTCTGACTGGACCAATCCAACAGCAGTCCCACTCTCCTGAGCTTCTTAGCCACTGCAATACCCACACTGCATCCAGCATGACAGAAAGACATGTCTCCATCATAATGAGAGAGCACCCATGATTTTGAGTTGTAGCCCAGCCGTGCACCATTGCCGGACCCCTTGCGTTCTATGCTGGCATAGCATACACCCACTTTGAAGGCGGCACTCGTGCCCACGTCAAGTACCCAGCTCTGAGTACCAGAGGACATGGGAGGGGAGCAGAGGGCATTAGGCCAGCTGTCAAAGCGTGCCGGATCATTGGGGGGTAACTGACGCTGACGTTTGGGCAGGAAAGTTAAGGTGCGCTGATCGTTGGAGAGGGAGAGAAGAGGACTGACCGTTTGATTTTCAAAGTGTAGCATAGTTGAACTGTGGGCTAAAGAAAAGAAGGATATGTTAAGATGTTCAGAGTAAGAAAATGAGAAGTTTTAGGAAGGGGGTCATCGTATTTTGGGTGATCATGGAAATGCTATATACTGAATCTGTCTTATGTAAATGTAAATTGAAGTACACTTACCAGGTGGCCCAAGCAGCAATGCACTGGCCCATAAACCCACCATCAGTTTACTGTCACTGCAGCCTCTGTTCAAACTCAGTTGCTCTGTGTCTCTAGGTTCACCAACACCCTCCGCATCCTCAATCCTAGCACAGTCATGTACATGATCAATGATCATATCCAGCCTATCTCATTTTGTGTATTTACTTATTCATTTATGTGGACTTATTGTTGCGTTTATTGCAAACTGAAATTACCTGTCATTAATTTCCTCATTAGAGCTCTAAAAACAAAGAACAAAAATACAAGAATCAGTGGATTATCACACAAATGTAATTTATATAAATATGTATGTTTTATCAATTGACTATTAACATCTAAACATATTAGTTTTCAGAAAAACAATGAACTGAAACTGATACTACTAGATTTTAAGTATTATTTTGGGAAATCAGTAATTTACTCTGTGGTGTACTATTGAAACTAAATACTCAACTACATTTCCAAAAAAAAAAAAAAAAGTACTCTATTTATAACTTCTCAAATGTCAGTTATCTGCTGATGAATTTGGTGTGCAACTCTATGCTGTCAGGACAAATTACCTTTAATTTGACTGACTTGTTTTCCTTAATAAGTTTGAAAATTGAAGCATTGGGAAAATTGTGATTAAACAGGTACTTTAACGAAATCAGCTCTTCTGGGGTAAATTTCATCAGGAAATGTCCAGGTCATATTTCATCAAAAATCAAAAGGAAAAAAGAAATGGCATTAAATACATAGAAAATACTGCAAATATGATCAGTTTTGCTTTATGTTTATATATTTTGAGAAATGTTGACTTATGTTGAATGCGCAAGTACAATAATTAATTCAATAACTTCAAATAATTATTCTCCTTACTGGCTCCATATGTAAGCAAGATGATCATAAATATTGTGTGAATACATAAAGTGAAGGAAGCATAAATTGAGATTTGGATTGTAATAATATTGTGATATATATCTTGCCCAAAGGTCTCATTGCTGTAAGGCAAAAAAAAAAAATATATATATATATATATATATTCTTCTCATAAATCTCATGAAACTTGACAAAAACATTTCACACTCTGTCTTTTGATTTCATCAATCAGGTTACTTTTTAATTTCTAATTCTTCAGTATGATGTCTTCTTTGACAAAGTATCTATACTTTAAATTTTCCTAATTTATCTGTACTTTTTTTTTACCCCTGACATTCACTCACCACAAGCATGGCATCCGTCGAGTTTGTGAGTGAGTGCACCAGGCTGGTGCGTGTGTGTGCGAGTTTCTCCAGAGTTTGAGCCCAGTGTGCTCTCTGGGTGAGGAGGCACTGCTCCACTCGCTCTTCTTCTCTCTGTATGGCCTCTAGGAGACGCTGTTCCTCCTCCTCGAGAGCCTCACGCACCACTTTCACCTGAGCCAACACTCGTTCTCTCGCACTGTTTGCATCTGTCTGTCAATTAAATGACACAAGAGGCAATTACTATAACATATTACACTGTTATAACTACAGTTCATCTGAACACCAGGGACATTAAAAATCATTTGAAATCATACAGTATGAGTTGCCATGACCAAAAATATAGTAATATCACAGTACATTGTCCAATTATGGTTGATAACATAATATTAACATGGTACATGGTTTTCATTGTGTGAGTTTTGCTGACTTAATTTATGTAATGCTCTCTCTCTTTCTCTCTCTGCATGTTTGGAACTAGTGAATATTTCAGGTACCTGTACAGCTTTCTCTCTTGCTGTAAGTGTACGGTCAATGAATCTTTCAATCCGCAGGGCTTGCAGCTGCATTTTTTCACAGACATCCACCAACTGATTCTGTTTAATACAAAGAAGAAAAATGATTCCAAGATCACCTAAGAGGCATTAAGCCAGCAACTGAATGGTATGCAGTGGCAGGAATGTGGATATGATCTGAATTTTTCTGTTGAAAAGGTTTCACCACATAGGCAAGAATTTTAAAATCTACTGGCCCTCAAAATATTTGGAAGCTTACAAATGTGTGAAATTTATTTCAGCTTCGTTCTGTGCATTATTTGCTTGAAAATATTTATGCTATATAAAATTATTTTGCATTTTCAAGTTCAAATACTTTTTCTGGCCACTCTATAACACAAGTGAGTCCAGTGTTGATGTAAGTCCTCAGGTTTTTTATTAATGCAAAAAAGAGAAAGCACAGCATTGAAATACATATTCAGTATTTAGTCAATAATAAATTAATATAACATCATAGTTCTTAAGAAATTAGTTATTAATCTTTTTATTTATTAAAGTTTTTTACAGTATGGGAAACCTCAGCAAGAAAGAGTAAGTGAATAAACAATTTGCAATGCAAAAACACAAAACAAACAAAGAAGAAGAAAAAAAAACAGTAAGTTCAACAGAATGGTTACTGCCAGAAAAACAAATTTTATATAAGGGTATATATAACAAATTCAATTCTCCCAAATGGAACATATATTTTGTCAATTTTACTATATTACAATTTTACAATATTACTCAATTTTATTGAGCCTTCCGTAGCCTACTGATGTAATGAAACTGACCACAACCTCTCCATGTGAACATACACAAAGAAACACTCTTACATGATTATTCTAACAGTAGAGATATATTTTAAGTGAAGAACGAATGTGTTATAGCTACTATAAATTATTTTGTTAATGTTTTATACGTTGAAACCTAATTATAATGTTATTTAACTAATAGAGACTCACCCTTACTACAGTTGCCCGGGTAACCAGCTCTGTCACTGTATGACCCCGGCAAGCTCCATCCAACACACATTGCGAGCATTTCAGTGTTCCTTCTGTATTACAGTACAACTGTAGTTCGCATTCATGTTCTGGACACAGTTTCGCTTCTTCTGAAGCCGATAAGGAGTCTGTACCGCTGCCTACAGGGGTCTCCACAAATTTGCGCACAGGTTTTGTCGACGATTCTCCGTTTGCTGTGACATTGGTGTGTAAAAACAGCTCTTCGCCTTCACATACATTTATTCGATCTTCATGTTTTGGATGGTCGGCCGGTCCAGGGTCAGTCTCCGGGTCATTGACGTGCAAGGACACCGTTGCCAGTTCACAAAGTCTATATTCCATACTCATGGCACCAAGAGATAATATGTTTAGTTCCTTAGCAGAATAAAATATGAGGGGTTCGGCTGGTTTCGCTGATGTATACTGTAAAATACCCGTGGCGCAGGTGTATCCAGTTTTAAAGCCCTGCCTACCTATCGCAGGTGTATAACACGGAAGTGGCCTGGTTGAAGAGTGCGCAAGTCTGAAATTAAATTTGTCTGCAGTTGTGGCAACTGGCCAGTCACTCACGTGAAACTTGGGACTGTTCTTGCAATATGCTAATTTGTCGTCTGATCTTGCATGTAGCATTGGCTAGAATCGGACAACACTGCTCTGTTAATGTGTAACTCGCACCAACGGAACTGTACTGAGCCCATTTGCTACACACATTGCTCTTACCATATTCCTAGTCCACCGCAATCTAAAATATGGCACAAAATAAATAAATAAATAAATCAAAATCACGAAATATTACGGTGGTGTTTTTTTTAATACATTCAAGCAATGAACGTGCAATGGAATTTGTAAAGTTACAATATGCTACACGAGGGGTTAAACAGGTCGTTTATTGTTAAATGGGTGTTAGACTCAGAGACTCAAATCTTTGGAATCACTGCAAAGATTCTTTCAGATTGAGTCAGTGACCCTTTCTGAATTACATTGTTAAGCCAGAAGGTGGCAACAATAATTGTCTTTATGAGTGAGTAATTTAATTATTTATTCCACTGATGCCTACCGCAACAAGTTTAAAAGGATTAGTTCACCAAAAAAAATGAAAATTCTGTCATCATTTTCTCACTCTCATGTCATTCTAAACCCCTAAAACTTTTGTTCATCTTTGGAACATCAATGAAGATATTTTAATGAAATCTGACCGATTTCTGTACCTACATTGACAGTCCATGCAACTACCACTTTGACGCTTCAAAAAGTTCATAAAAAGATTGTAAAACTAATCCATATTAAATGAGTGGTTTATTCCAAATTTTATGAAGAGGCACGATTGCTTTATATGATGAGCAGATTTAATTTAGGCTTTTATTCACATACAAACATTAATCACACACACATCAGTTATGTTAAATGGAAGCTCAATCATGCTTGCTTGACGTGTGCAAGAACCAATGAGGTTCATTCTCGTGTATTACGTAGCACGTTTGAGCTTCTGTTTATGTTCGCTGAGCAATGTTTATATGTGAATAAGGCTAAATGAAATCTGTTTATCATGTAATGCGATCTTGTCTCTTCAGAAAAGTTGTACTAAACTGCTCAATTCATATAGATTAGTTTCAATATCTCTTAATGAAATGTCAAAGTGGTATTTGCGTGGACCTTCAGTGGTGGGAGAGAATATCTTAATTTGTGTTTCGAAGATGAACAAAAGTCTAACAGGTTTGGAATGACATAAAGGTGAGTAAATGATAACAGAGTTTTCATTTTTGGGTGAACTAACCCTTTAAGCTTCAGTGTCATACTCAACTTTGGCTATGTGAAATTTCTGCAGACGCTGCAACGGTTGTAACACTCTGCAGCATCTTTTTTTAGGCACAGTTCAACATTTTGTCTAGAAATAAAATAAAAAGATCTATTATTTCCCTCCATCTTGTTAACTGGTGGTTAACTGTTAACTGACTTCTATGCTATTGGAAAAAAAGACAACAATTGTCTAAATAAATCAAGAATTTTAATTACAGCCTTAACTGTAGTTATGTGGTCATAAGACATTTTCACACATTCATAATTGTTAAGACATTTTCACACATTCATAATTGTTTGCCCCCACCCGCTTATCTTTTTGTTGTTAACTGATTCACATAATGAACTGAACTAAGGACATTCCTTGGTTGTGTCCGAAATCATTCCCTATATACAGTGGCCCTACACAGACAGGGTGCCTTGCGAAGCACCCTCCAATGAAAGCAAGAGCACCCTCAGTTGATACTGTAATAATATCATATTGGTGAAAGAGTTTTGATAAATACTCAGTGTGTATTTGTGTTTGCGCTCTGAAGAACGTCAAATTTTTCTATTGTCAATGTTTGTAGCAATGAGCAATGTAGCCAACAAACAAATCTGTTGATCTCTCAAACACAATGGCCAATCAGAGGTGTTTAAGTTAGAACTGCTCAAAATGCTACTGTTTTTGTTCAGTGTTGCATGCTCGCCAATCCTCTCAATAATAAAACAAGTGTAGACACGGTGTTAGTGAGAGATTCATTGTGCAGTGTAGACAGCTTCATTTATTATAATGGAATTCTGTGAGATTACAATGAACTGAGATGAGTGACAACTTTATAATGATTATAATTGGAGCACTCTTTGCATGCTTTCAAGGCTATATAATTGTCACGATCTCCAATTACCATGCCTGTCACCACAGCTCACTACATCTCCCATAATTCTCTTTAGCTACCACCTGAGCTCACTTCACAATCACCACACCTGTCTGCCATCATCCTCATCAGGTCCTCTTCATAAAAGCCTGCACGACTCTCACATTCCTTGTCTGGTCCCATTGTCATTTAGGACTAGGACTGTCAAAGCATCTGATGTGTTATTACCTACAGACGTGGACAAAATTGTTGGTTCCCTGGATAAATTTGCTAAAAGATGACTGTAAAAATAAATCTGCATTGTTTATCCTTTTGATCTTTAATTCATAAAATTAGCAAAAATCTAACCTTTTATCACATTGTGAAATAAATGTTTATCTCCAAAACATGTTGGCCACAATTATTGGCACCCCTAGAATTTTTTATGAATACAATATCTCTGAAGTATATTCCCATTCATATTTGCATTTTTTTTAGCACACCAGGGTGATCATGAACATGAAATTGTCCAGCCATGACTTCCTGTTCCACAGGAGAATAAACATGAGGAAACATAAAGGCCAAATTCCCTTAATCATTCATCACAATGAGTAAAACCAAAGAATATAATTCTGACTGTAAAAATAAATCAATGCAGATTTATTTTTACAGTCATCTTTGAACATATTTATCAAGAATACCAACAATTTTGTCCACGTCTGTACCTTTGTGTGATATTCTCTGTGCTCCAACTCCTGTGTTCTCCAATTCCTGGTATTCTGGGACATCTGCTTCTTCTAGCTAGAAGAAGAGCCCACCTGCAGCCATCTCAATGAATGGTTCCTGCAGCTGGGATGCTGCCAGGCCCCCTGCCAGTGACCAGCCTCATTCTTCCCAAAAGTTTGTGAAGAACTAACAAAGTTGTGGCACGCCCCCTATTCAGGGCACGTCCACTATTTCTCTTCAGTGGCCTTCTCTACAGTTGATAGTGTGGAGGAAAAAGGATATACCAAGCTTGCTTCCCTCGCTAGAGGAAGCTGTCTCTGTGCACCTCTGCCCAACAACAGCACTCGTACCAGAGGGTATTCCACGAATGTCCAGGCTGGCTCCGCCGTCCACATGATGGCAGTCCTCCAAGTGTATCAAGCAAAGTTCTTCCGTGACATGGATGTGAGCAGCCCTGACCCAGCGGCCTTCAAAGAGCTGAGCAGCACAACTGACCTGGCCCTGCGTGCCACTAAATCTACAGCCCAGGCAATCAGGCGGGCCATGGCCAATATGGTAGTCCTCGAGTGCCACCTTTGGCTCATCTTGACTGAGATCAGAAATACTGACAAGACAGCCATCCTCGATTCTCCTGTCTTATCTGGTTCCATGGTGGATGGCTTTGCTGAGCTTTTCACAGAAAAAATCCCAGGCGATGCGCCACTTTCTGTCGACGCGTCCAAGCACCCCTGCTGCTTAAAGTTGCCCTAAGACAGCGTTGACTCAGCAGCATGCCAAGCTGGCTCTTGCGTCCACTTAGCCCCAGCAAAAGACGGAAACTGAGGTGAAGCAGCGCCTCCGCCCAGCAAAGTGCTACCCATTCCTAGCCAAATCAGTCCTGTGGAATGAGGCTACTCACTCCATTTCGCTTGAAGACCAGCCCACTTCATGGGTGTGATTCACACTTCGATCTCAGACGACAGTTCTCATGTCCTTAGAGCTGAAGTTCAGTCTCTGCTGGAAAAATGCACCGTGGAGAGAGTCAGGCTTTTACAGGTGCTACTTCCCTGTGCCCAAGAAGGGGCAGCCTCAGGCCCATCCTCGATCTGAGATGTCTGAATCATGCCATCATGAGAGGGCATTTCAAAATGTTAACTATAAAACAAATCCTTGTGCAAATTCCCACTGGGATTGGTTTATATCAGTGGATCTAAAGATGCTTACTTTCATATCCAGATAGCCCCTATCACAGACCGTTCTTGAGATCCATGTACGAGGGGGTGGCATATAGGTATATACATTCCTTCTGTTTGGACTCTCTCTAGCACCGCATGCTTTCATGAAGTGTGTAGATGTGGCTCTCTCCCCTCTGAGACAGATGGGAATCCGCATACTCAACTACCTTGACGATTGACTGCTTATAGCCCAATTGGAACAACTTTGGCAAGAGGTCACTGCTCCCCAGCCAACAAATTTCATTCCTGGGGGTGGTTTATGACTCAGCTCAATGCGGACTGAGGAGAGACCTTCTCTCCCAGGCGAGGGGGGCAATTTGTCACCCCAACCAAAGTTGTGGAACTTGCATGTTTGGCTCCTTGATGGGAGCCACCAGGCCTTCCCAAGGGGGTCAATAAGAATGATCTCAGAGGCAAGGGCCCCTTCCACAAGAAGCCCAGAAATGGTCTATTTTCTCAAGCTGGTGCTTAGCTTGGAAACTAGACCCTACTAAATGTGAGATTGTGTCAGTTCTCATTTTTGTGCAAGAGATGCAGGACGGTGGGCGCGCCCCCTCCATGCTCAAGGTGTATGTGGCAGTCATTGTGGCGAATCATGCCCAGATGGCCGGCCAATCGATTGGGAAACACAACATGGTCGTTTAAAGCTTTTAGAGGGGCTATGAGAATGTATCCTCTCCGCCCTTGCTCTGTCCCATTGTGGGACATCTCAACAGTTCTTAGGGCCCTCCACTAGAGGCATGGCCTCCTCTTGGGCATGGTCCAGCAGAGTCTCTATCACAGATATCTGTGCGTTGGCCTGGCTGGTCCTCACCGTCCACTTTCATCAGATTTTACAACATGGACATCCCTGCTCTTCACGCATGGGTGTTGTCAGTCTGAAATGCTTGTGTACTGGGTAGTCAGGCTCTGACCGCAGTCTAAGCCTCTCCATATGCAGCTGATTGAGGGGCCCTCAATAGAGCGCCCTTAAGATGTCGGCTCACAGAGCGGTTTCTGTTCTGCGCTTGTAGCACAGCGCTGTTGGATTAAGTTCCCCATAACTGTCAGTGAACTGATACAATGCGAGTGAACCGTAACGAAAGGGAACATTTATGGTTAGTCACGTAACCCTGGTTCCCTGAGATAATGAGAACAACTTCGTAGCTTGTCATGCTACTACGCTGCGTAGCTTGTCATGCTACTAGCGAGTCATTCTTGCCACTCCTCAGTTGAAAGATTCTGAGGATATGTCTTATATAGGCAGTAATATTCTGCATGACTTATATAGGCAGTCAACCCAGGTGAAAAAATTACACTTCCATAATGTATTTAAAATGCTCTATTTTTGTGCACTAATTTTGTATTTAATATACTAAAAATTCTTCTTTAGTACTTCTTAAGATGATCTTTTATTTTTCTTATAATTATCTTTTATAATTATCTTAAGAAGTACTGAAGAACAATTTTTAGTATATTAAGTACAAAATTAAAGCGCAAAAATAGAGCACTTTAAGCAGGGGCTGAATTTCCACTGGGGATAGAGGGGACATGTCTCCCCACTTTTCAAAATCCCGTTTGTGTTCCCCCCACTTTCAAATGTGTTGAGCAGGTATCGCAGTTGCGGCACAGTCAGCGATGAAACGCCTGAGACAGCAACAGATGACTTTAATTCATCATGGATGAAAAGAAAAAATGAGATGTGAGTTGGTTGATTCAGTAAATTAGCTCAGGTCAGGATAATCATATTTTTTGTCTGCTCAGAATTGTAGGCCGTGGCAATGAAATACTTCACACTGAACCAAACACTCGCTGAACTATAAATAGTCTGTGAAATCACTACCAGGTATTGTGCAATCAGGCCAGGTATGAGTATTCTGGGAAATGGAGTTCATGATTCAAAACTCAGGGGAGGGTGACCTCTGGTGGCTGATGTAAGGATCTTCATGGGTGACACTTGTAACAGAGCCCCCATGTAACCGGGCTGTTCCTCAAGGTCGAGGGGCAGGTCTCTCCGGATGGGTCCTATGGAACTCTGCAATAAGATTGGGGACGAGAATGTCCTCCGCATTGACCGAGGACCTCTCCTCCGGGCCATACCCCTCCCAGTCCACCAGATATTGCAGCAAACTACACCAACGTCTGGAATCTAGAAGGTTTCACATTTGATACACCTCCTCGCCATCCATGATAATGGGTGGGGGTCTCTGGATATTGCTCTCCTCCTCCCCTCTCGGACCACCAACAGGTTTCAGGAGAGAAACATGAAAAGTGGGAGAAATGCGAAAATTAGTGGGTAGTTGAAGACTGAAAGATACAGAAGTTATTTGCCCCCTGGAAATCGAAATTTCATTCGGATCGAGCTCAATCAGATCGATTAAGGTGCTTACATGAATGTTTTTCAATCCAATTGAGCCGTCAATCCGATTACAATTGAATTATATGGACTGAAAACTACTTCACACAATAACCTAGAATAATGTCTAACACTTGATGGCTGCTCTGTTAAGTCTTTGTCGTCAGTTAGGAACCTGGGTGTGCTCTTTGATACTAATCTTTCATTTGAAGGCCATGTTACTAGCATCTGTAAAACCGCATTCTTCCATATTAAAAAATATATCTAAACTACGACATATGCTCTCAATGAAAAATGCAGAACAGTTAGTTCATGCGTTCATGACCTCAAGGCTAGATTACTGTAACGCTCTACTGGGTGGTTGTTCCTCCCGCTTGATAAATAAACTACAGCTCATACAAAATGCAGCAGCTAGAGTTCTTACTAGAACTAGGAAGTATGACCATATTAGCCCAGTTCTGTCATCACTGCATTGGCTTCCTGTTAAACATCGTATAGATTTTAAAATCTTGCTAATTACTTACAAAGCACTAAATGGTTTAGCTCCCCAGTACCTGAGCGAGCTCTTAAATCATTATAATCCTTCACGTTTATTGCGATCTCAGAATTCAGGCCAGCTGATAATACCTAGAATATCAAAATAAACTGCAGGCGGTAGATCCTTCTCCTATTTGGCACCCAAACTCTGGAACAATCTTCCTAGCATTGTTCGGGATGCAGACACACTCTGTCAGTTCAAATCTAGACTAAAAACACATCTCTTTAACCTGGCATACACATAACACATTATCAATTTATATTTTCAAATCCATTAAAGGATTATTAAGCTGCATAAATTAGGTCAGCTGGAACCGGGAACACTTCCTATAACACCAGATATACTCGTTACATCAGAAAAAGAATAGCATCTACGCTAATATTAGTCTTTCTGTTTATCCCGAGGTTTACCGTAGTCGACCGGATCCGGGCCATATCCAGCAGATACCAAGGACCTGCGCCTTGACACGACCACAACGCAGACCTGAAGTATCAGCAGAGATCGATTCGACTAGATCATCCATTGTGAAGACATCATCAACACGACAGCCAGTGCCACAGTTCCTCAACAGACCGTTCATACAAGCGTGATGAATACGATCCTCAACTGGACACAACCACAACGCAGCCCTGAAGTATCAGCAGAGATCGAGTCAACTAGATCATCCATTGTGAAGGCCTCATCGACACGACAACCAGTGCCACAGTTCCTCAACAAACCGTCCATACCGGCGTGATGAATACAATCCTCAACTGGACACAACCACAACGCAGCCCTGAAGTATCAGCAGAGATCGAGTCAACTAGATCGTCCATTGTAAAGGCCTCATCAACATGACAGCCAGTAGCATAGTTCCTCAACAAACCGTCCATACCGGCGTGATGAATATGACCCTCAACTGGATGAAACTGAAATAAATACTTTGATTGTTGCGATCCTATCAGACTTATGATAGCAACCTGATTCGTAACAAAGCACTGTTCGCCAGAGGAGAACTGGCCCCCCGACTAAGCCTGGTTTCTCCCAAGGTTTTTTTCTCCATTTTAACACCTATTTGCCACTTGTTTGCCACCTGATGTCACCTGTTGGAGTTTGGGTTCCTTGCCGCTGTCGCCTTTGGCTTGCTTAGTTGGGGACACTTGACATTTGACTTGACATTTGATATTCAACAGTATTCTTGACATTTATTCAACAGTGCTTTGATCTGCCTGGATTGACACTATTCTTTAAGAGCTGCTGTGCAGCCAAAATTATGTACCAGTTATCAATGTAAAGCTGCTTTGACACAATCTGCATTGTAAAAAGCGCTATATAAATAAAGGTGACTTGACTTGACTTGACATGTTCACTTTGACTGCAATCTGCTCCTTACTAAAGCGCATCAAGACCCCTATTAGCTTGTTGTTTAGATATAGTCCACAAAGAAGAATGCTATTCAACGAGATGCCTTTATATTGCGCACTAGAATCTAAGACCCTAATCTTCCCAGTTTTCAGAGGGTGGTACACACAAGATATTGGTAAATACCAGCATTCTTCATCAGTGGTTCGACTCATCTATGTACATTTCTCTGTTCATAACATCAAGGAAGATGTCATCCTCAACAGACAGTGACATGTAACAAATGTGGTAGAAATATTACTTCTACCACTAAATATTGCTTTTAAATAATCTTCCTGATCAGTTTCATCTCCTTAGCATACCAGATAACTTAGAAGAACTCGATGTTGCAACACAAACTATTGATTCTTTTTTTTTCCAGCACATTAGACACAGTTGCTCCTTTGCGGATATAGAAGATTAGGGAAAATAGTCCAACACCGTGGTACATTGAGCACACTTGGCCCTTAAGAGAGCAGCCAGAAAAATGGAGCGCAGCTGGAAGAAAACAAGTGTAGTCTAGTTTACTTAGTACTTAGTGGGTATTCGGTAAGACAGCAGTAAACTCTCTCTTGCGCTGGGCACTGGAAGGGGTTTCGTAACTGTGGCGCTTTATTTGGGATCCCAATTCGTCGGTCACTACTGACGTACGTCGAACGTGACCGACTGAAAGGGAACGTCTCGGTTACGTATGTAACCCTCGTTCCCTGAAGGAGGGAACGGAGACGTACGTCCCGTCGCCACAGTTTCTGTACCCTCGCTGTAGTGCGGACACAAGTTGTCTCCTCAGCGAAAAACAGAGTGCGATTGCATCTGCTTCCTATTCATATACACCTGTCGGAGGCGGTGCGCATTATGCAAATATCGCACGCCAATTCCATTGGCTTGTTTTAGTTCACTCGAAGCTGATAGGGCTCTCTAGCGATATCCCAATTCGTCGGTCACTACTGACGTACGTCTCCGTTCCCTCCTTCAGGGAACGAGGGTTACATACGTAACCGAGACGTTCCCTTTCAGTCGGTCACGTTCGACGTACGTCAGTAGTGACCGACGAATTGGGATCCCAAATAAAGCGCCACAGTTACGAAACCCCTTCCAGTGCCCAGCGCAAGCTCGGCCACCCATAGCACCAGCTGGAACGGTGAAGGGGGCGAGCTTACGCCGAGAGAGTTTACTGCTGTCTTACCGAATACCCACTAAGTAAACTAGACTACACTGGGGAAGCGAACCCGTAAGGGACGCTGCGGAGACCACAACCTGCCCAGTGGGGAGGAATTTACGTGGGAAATACACATATGGACTGGCCCGTAAGCCGTACGCATATGGAGTCCCTGGGATGGCTCTGCCTGGTAGGGGGAGACTCATCTGACAGGTGACAGCAGAGCTGGCTCTGCTAAGGGAAAGACACGGACTCACCCGTAGGGAGTTTTAAACCGTGGATAATTACACATATGGGACTGCTCACGTAGAGGAGTCACGACATATGGACCCCAGCCAACAGACAGCGTCAGCGACGGATGTAGGCCTGGCATCAGACACTCCGCAATGTCCGAGCCGAAGGGGGAGGCGGAGGAACTCGACAGGGTTCGCCAAGCGGGGAACACGACTGGAGTGAAAAGTATGCACGTATCCGGCCCATGGGGCGGGAATGGCATTGCAAGCCGACACTTAGAGCGGGTACAACACGTCTACCGACTAGTGGATGCGAGTACACGTGAAGATACCGGCTCTACACGTAGGCTATAAAACCTAGCGAATGTGTTAGGTGTCGCCCAGCCCGCAGCTCTACAGATATCTGTCAGCGAGGCGCCATGAGCCAGCGCCCAGGAAGAGGCCACTCCTGGTGGAGTGGGCTCTCAACTCGAACGGGCAAGGCACGCCCTGGGATTCGTACGCCAGGACGATGGCATCCACTATCCAGTGGGCCATCCTCTGCTTGGAGACAGCCTTTCCCTTCTGCTGGCCTCCGTAACAGACAAGAGCTGATCTGAGGTCCTGAAGCTTTGCGTTCTGTCTACGTACACACGCAGAGCGCGGACGGGACAGAGCAAAGCTAGGGCTGGGTCTGCCTCCTCCGAAGGCAGCGCTTGCAGGTTCACTACCTGATCTCTGAAGGAAGTGGTAGGAACCTTGGGCACATATCCGGGCCGGGGTCTCAGGATAACGTGAGAGTCACCGGGCCCGAATTCCAGGCACGATTCGTCGACCGAAAATGCGTACAGATCCCTAATTTGCCAACAACTGCATGGTGATGTGCGGCGATAGCGGCAACATACACCTTGAGGGTGGAGGGAGACAGCCTTCGCTCCAGGCCCTCATGCAGGACGGAAAGCACGGATCTGCCGAGCATAATCGGGGGTCCTCTCGAGAGAGGAGCACCATTCAACGAACCGGTTCCACTTCAATGCATAGAGGCTCCTAATGGAAGGAGCTCTAGCGGAAGCAATGGTGTCTACGACCGCTTGCGGGAGATCACTCAGAACCTCCGCATCCCGTCCAGGGACCACACATGGAGGTTCCACAGGTCGGGACGCGGGTGCCACAGGGTGCCCCGTCTCTGAGTCAGGAGGTCCTTCCTCAGAGGAATCGGCCAAGGAGGGGCTGTCGTGAGGAGCATTAGGTCCGAAAACCAGGTCTGAGTGGGCCAAAACGGAGCCACTAGCAAGACCTGCTCCTCGTCCTCCCTGACCTTGCACAGGAGCTGTGCGAGAAGGCTCACTGGGGGAAAACGCACATAGCGTAGACCCCGGGGCCAGCTGAGTGCCAGGGCATCCGTGCCGAGCATGCCGCCGGTCAGGGAATAGAACCACTGGCAGTGGGCAGTTCCTGGGGAGGCGAACAGATCTATCTGGGCCTCGCCGAAAGCTGCCAGATCAGCTGGACCGCCTGGGGATGGAGTCGCCACTCATCCGCAAGTGGAGGCTGCCGTGAGAGCTCGTCAGCTGCACGGTTGAGCACACCTGGGACATGAATGGCACGAAGCGACCTCAGATGCTTCTGACTCCATAACAAGAGATGGCGGGCGAGTTGCAACATGCGACGGAAGCGTAGACCACCTGATGGTTGATGTACGCAACGGCCGCAGTGATGTCCGAGCGGACCAGTACGTGCTTGTCTGACAGCAGCTCCTTGAAGCGGCCCAGTGCAAGACGTACTGCTAGCAACTCCAGGCAATTGATATGCCAATGCAGTTGAGGCCCCGTCCAAAGACCCGACACTGCATGCCCGTTGTACGTGGCCCCCATCCGGTGGCAGAGGCATCTGTGTGGACCACAGCGTGCCTGGACACTTGATCGAGGGGCATTCCTGCCCGCAGGAACGAAGGGTCCGACCACCGGATGAGGGTGCGACGGCAGCTCGGTGTCACGGGGATACGGAGCGTGCCGCGCTGCCACGCCCATCTCGGGACCCGGCCGCGGAGCCAGTGTTGAAGCGGCCTCATATGGAGCAATCCGAGCGGCGAGACCGCGGCTGCAGATGCCATATGCCCCAGGAGCCTCTGAAGTCTTTCAGTGGGGCCGCTGTCCTGCGCTTGAGCGAGCTCAGGCAGTTCAACACCGACTGGACGCGCGCCTCGGTGAGACGCGCAGTCCGTGTGACCGAGTCTAGCTCGAGACCGAGATAAGAGATCCTCTGCCCGGGGGCGAGTTTGCTCTTGTCCCAGTTGACCCGAAGACCCAACCGGCTGAGGTGAGCTAAAACCATGTCCCTGTGTTCGCACAACTGCTCTCGCGAGCTGGCCAGGATCAACCAGTCGTCGAGATAGTTGAAAATACGAACGCCTTGTTCCTTGAGGGGAGCAATGGCCGCCTCCGCAACCTTCGTGAAGATGCGGGGTGACAGGGCCAGCCCGAAGGGTAGGACTTTGTACTGACATGCCCGACCCTCGAACGCAAACCGCAGGAAGGGTCTGTGTCGAGGAAGAATCGAGACATGAAAGTACACGTCCTTCAGGTCGATCGCTGCAAACCAATCCTGGGGACGGACGCATTCGAAAATGCGCTTCTGCATGAGCATCTTGAACGGCATCCTGTGAAGATACCGGTTCAAAATGCGCAGATCCAGGATTGGCCGTAGCCCACCACCCTCTTTGGTACAATGAAGTAAGGGCCATAGAACCCTGACTTCATATCGGCTGGAGGGACCGGCTCGATTGCATCCTTCGCCAGGAGGACAGCAATCTCCGCCCGGAGAACAGGTGAACTGTCCAACGACACCTAAGTGAAGTGGACACCCCTGAAAACCGGCCACACCCTCTCGGGACCTGGAGGATCAGACAACAGTTCTATTCGTGGGTACCGCTGGACTCTGGAGAGCCAGCAGCGGAACAGACCAGAATTCTCCCCCCGGCCCTCCTCCGGGGAGAAAGAACTGTTTACCTCAGCTCCAGGTCGCCATATCTCCAGGACCGCTTCCCGCTAGCCAACTGGGTTGACTGCGGGCTAAGCGGGCTGGGTTTTAGGCCAGCTTGTGAGATGAGTGCATCGAGAAAGCGTACTTTGACGACGACACATCCCAGCAAGACTAGCCAGGGGTGTTTCCGGACCACTACGGTGGGCATTGTCTGGCCAGGGGCCTGCGCTATGACTTGCACCATGCGTAGCTCAACCCCGACTCAGAACTACCCAGATGCAATGAGTGCTTTGGCCTACCACGGACTTGCCGGTGACCAAGACCAATGCAGGGCAGAGGTGGTGTGATCGTAGCACTGCCACCCCACCCTAGAGGGTAGTGAGAGAGAAAAAACTTGTAATGCAGATTATGGCCCCTTTGGCGTTCCATATTTGACACCAAAAAAGGCTACAAACCCTTACGAGAAAGGCGAGACAGACAACGCGCCGACGTGGGCATATTCTCATAAGAGAATATGAACCACCCACAAACACAGTCTCAGCACGCTAAGCAGACATGAGAGAAAGTGATTGTGGCTGTCAGTGAGGATAGGAAACGACCGCCTCCAGAAACGCACAGACAGAATGACGTCTTGAAAAAGACGCAGTGTCTGTCTGTGAAGCTCTTTTAGAAGCTTTTGTTCTTTGTGCCGAAGCACACAGGGAACAGCCGCGATGTGACTGCAGGAACAGTTTTCACTCCCTGAGTCACATACACAGAGGAACCGGCCCAAATCGCAAACCAAACGGGGCAAATAATGCTGTGAAAACAGCAGTTGAGAGCTGAATAACAGCTCGGAAAGCTCACTCTGGAAAAGCTCGCAGCCTCGCTGTACGGTGCCATAATACCAGCACTGTAGAACGAAAGCTCTTCAAAGGCTTGAGAAGTCACTCTCAGTCTAATAGCAGGAACACACAGGTTGGCTCCGAAGCGAAAGACAGAGTGCGATTGCATCTGCTTCCTATTTATATACACCTGTCGGAGGCGGTGCGCATTATGCAAATATTGCACGCCAATTCCATTGGCTTGTTTTAGTTCACTCGAAGCTGATAGGGCTCTCTAGCGATATCCCAATTCGTCGGTCACTACTGACGTACGTCGAACGTGACCGACTGAAAGGGAACTAGAGTTTTTTTGCATTTCGTGGAAAGAAAACATTTTTGCATACAGAAAGGCCTTAAAAACTTCTAGATCTGCTTATTTTTCAAATCTCTTAGAAGAAAACAAACACAACCCTAGGTATTTATTTGATACATATGCTAAATTAATGAGAAATAAAGCTTCAACTTCTGACGTTTCCAAACAGCTGTCACAGACACGTCAGGCTCCAACATCCACCAATCACAGCGCACTCCATCTCCAGAGTACTGATCACAACCACCTGCACCTCATCATTGCACCAATCACCAGCACTACAAAGAGCACGCACACACAGCACTCCACGTCCGGTCTCGTTTGCAGATACTCACGTTAATGCTTACCTCAAGGAGTCCCCGCTTCATACTTACCTGTCTCCAGCGTGTCTCCTTCCCTCTGTGTGCCTCGTCTCCTGTGTGTGAGTGCTCAACCCTTCTCCAGCGATTTCCAGCTCCAGCGTGTTCACGGATTTCCACATCTGAAAAGAAAAGGACAGTAACTATCTCCATTCATCTCATATATCCATCTACATATCCATTACTGCTTACCTGTTCTCTGCCATTTGCTCTACTGGTGTCAATAAACGACCATTACCTGTTTACATCTGTGTCCGACTCCTGTGTACCGTAACAACAGCACAGCAGTAATGACTTTATGAACTTCTTTTCTTGCAAGATTGATAAAATTAGAGAGAAAATTATAACCATGCAACTGTCTACTGCAGTATCAGTGTCTAAACTTGTTAAATCATCAAAACCAACAACATGTATGTTAGACCCAGTACCAACTAAGCTATTGAAAGAGATGCTTCCAGAGTTCATAGATCCTCTTCTTAATATCATTAATTCATCTTTGTCACAAGTATGTGTACCGAAAACTTTTAAGTTGGCTATTATTAAACCTCTTATTAGAAAAATCCCAACTTGACCCTAGAGAATTAGTCAATTACTAGCCGATCTTGATTCTACCTTTTCTGTCAAAAATACTAGAAAAGCCAGTATGATCACAACTATGCTCCTTCTTAGAAAGAAATGGTATCTGCGAGGATTTCCAGTTTGCAGGACTGTCCATTTTGAGGATTTAGACCTCAGTACTGAGATTGCTCTCATTAGATTTACAAATGATTTGCTCTTATCATGGGATCGTGTTTGTATCTCTCTATTAGTGTTACTGGATCTTAGTGCTGCATTTGACACTATCGACCACAACATTCTTTTGAATAGACTTGAAAATTATGTTGGCATTAGTGGAATTGCACTGGCATGGTTCAAATCATACTTATCGGACCGTTATTAGTTTGTAGCAGTAAACACAAATTCAGTGTGGAGTACCGCAAGGCTCGGTACTAGGTACCGTTGCTTTTTACTCTGTACATGCTACCCTTAGGAAATATCTTGAGGAAGCATGACGATAGTTTTCACTGTTTTGCTGAAGATACTCAGCTCTATATTTCATCGCGCCCTGACGAAACATACCAAATTAACGGAATGCATAGCTGATATAAAAAACTGGATGAAATTTCCTACTACTAAATTCAGAAAAAACATAGATTCTAATTATTGGACCAAAAACCTCTGCACGTAATAAGCTACAGTAGAATACTGTCTAACACTTGATGGCTGCTAAATCTTCGTCGTCATTTAGGAACCTGGGTGTGCTCTTTGATACCAATCTTTAATTTGAAAGCCATATTTCTAGCATCTGTAACACCGCATTCTTTCATCTTAAAAATATATCTAAACTACGACATATGCTCCCAATGACAAATGCGGAACAGTTAGTTCATGCGATCATGAGCTCAAGGCTAGATTATTTTAATGCTCTACTGGATGGTTGCCCTGCACGCTTAATAAACAAAGTACAGCTGGTCCAAAATGCAGCAGCTAGAGTTCTTACAAGAACCAGGAAGTATGACCATATTAGCCTGTTAGCACTGCATTGGGTCCCTATTAAACATTGTATAGATTTTAAAATCTTGCTAATTACTTACAAAGCACTAAATGGTTTAGTTCCCCAGTACTTGAGCAAGCTTTTAACGCATTACAGTCCTTCACGTCTATTGCGATCTCAGAATTCTGGCCAATCAATAATGCCTAGAACAGGGGTACTCAAGTTCGGAGGCCAAGAGGGCCGCATTTTAACCAAATGAAATGCAAAGGGCCACAAATTATAACTTGGATTGTAAGACTTGTAAGAGTATTTACTAAAAGTGCAGTTTATTATCTAGCTTAGTCTTACTAGTACTTTAATGGCTGTCCTATTTAAAGTGTCACTGAACATGATAAATGGCATTTAAAAAAAAAGGATTAATAGCTTGTCTTGCTGTATTCTTAATGTAGAAATGCATAAAGAAAAACAAGAACTGATGAAAAGAAGTCCTTATTCATATTGAAATGTGTGCATTGTTTTCACAATTTCAGGTCTGGCTGTTGTTCACTGGCCGATGACACAGTTTGTCAGTAAGACGAACACATTGCACTTTTTTATTGTCTTTTTAAACTCCATTGTGTTACGTAATGGTGGTAGATCAAACACATGACAAGGAAGAGTAAAGTAAAATAAGTCTTTACTTGATAATCCACAGGTAGAAACACGGAATCCAGGGCAGGACATAGACCAACACATCACTTTCTACAGACGAGACCCGACAAACAACAGAAGTCAAGTCAAGTCAAGTCACCTTTATTTATATAGCGCTTTTTACAATGTAGATTGTGTCAAAGCAGCTTTACATTGATAACTGGTACATTATTTTGGCTGCACAGCAGCTCTTAAAGAATAGTGTCAATACAGGCAGATCAAAGCACTGTTGAATATCAAATGTCAAGTCAAATGTCAAGTGTCCCCAACTAAGCAAGCCAAAGGCGACAGCGGCAAGGAACCCAAACTACAAATGGTGACATCAGGTGGCAAACAAGTGGCAAATAGGTGTTAAAATGGAGAAAAAAAACCTTGGGAGAAACCAGGCTTAGTCGGGGGGCCAGTTCTCCTCTGGTGAACAGTGCTTTGTTACGACTCAGGTTGATATCATAAGTTCGATCGCAACATTCAAAGTATTTATTTCAGTTCCATCCAGTTGAGGATCGTATTCATCACGCTGGTATGGACGGTTGTTGAGGAGCGGCGCCACTGGTTGTCGTGTTGATGAGGCCTTCACAGTGGATTATCTAGTTGACTCAATCTCTGCTGATACTTCAGGTCTGTGTTGTGGTCGTGTCAAGGTGCAGGTCCTTGGTCTCACCTGGATACGGCCTGGATCCGGTTGACTACGGTAAACCTTGGGATAAACAGAAATTAATATAAACAGAGACTAATATTAGTGTAGATGCCATTCTTCTTCTGATGTAATGAGTACATCTGGTGTTATAGGAAGTGTTCCCGGTTCCGGCTGACCTAATTTATGCAGCCTAATAATCCTTTAATGGATTTGAAAATATAAATTGATAATGTGTTATGTGTATGCCAGGTTAAAGAGATGCGTTTTTAGTCTAGATTTAAACTGCCAGAGTTTCCCGAACAATGCTAGGAAGATTGTTCCAGAGTTTAGATGCCAAATAGGAGAAGGATCTACCGCCTGCGGTTGATTTTGATATTGTAGGTATTATCAGCTGGCCTGAATTCTAAGATTGCAATAGACGTGAAGGACTATAATGCTTTAAGAGCTCGCTCAGGTACTGGGGAGCTATACAATTTAGTGCTTGGTAAGTAATTAGCAAGATTTTAAAATCTATACGATGTTTAACAGGAAGCCAATGCAGTGTTGACAGAACTGGGCTAATATGGTCATACTTCCTAGTTCTAGTAAGAACTCTAGCTGCTGCATTTTGTACGCGCTGTAGTTTATTTATTAGGCGAGCAGAACAACCACCCAGTAAAGCATTACAGTAATCTAGCCTTGAGGTCATGAACGCATAAACTAACTGTTCTGCATTTTTCATTGAGAGAATATGTCGTAGTTTAGATATATTTTTAAGAAGGAAGAATGCGGTTTTACAGATGCTAGTAACATGGCCTTCAAATGAAAGATTGGTATCAAAGAGCACACCCAGGTTCCTAACTGATGACGAAGACTTAAAAGAGCAGCCATCAAGTGTTAGACAGTATTCTAGGTTATTATGTGAAGAAGTTTTTGGTCCAAAAATTAGAATCGCTGTTTTTTCTGAATTCAGTATTAGGAAATTACTGGTCATCCAATTTTTATATCAGCTATGCATTCCGTTAATTTTGTGAATTGGTAAGTTTCGTCAGGGCGCAAAGAAATATAGGGCTGAGTATCATCAGCGTAACAGTGAAAACTAACGCCATGCTTCCTAATGATATCTCCCATGGGTAGCATGTACAGAGTGAAAAGCAACGGTCCAAGTACTGAGCCTTGCGGTACTCCATATTGAACTTGTGATCGATATGACCTCTCTTCGTTTACTACTACAAACTGATAACGGTCAGATAAGTATGATTTGAACCATGACAATGCAATTCCACTAATGGCAAAATAATTTTCGAGTCTATTTAAAAGAATATTGTGATAAATAGTGTCAAATACAGCACTAAGATCCAGTAACACTAATAGAGAGATACAACCACGATCTGATGATAAGAGCAAATCATTAGTAAATCTAATGAGAGCAGTCTCAGTACTATGGTACGGTCTAAATCCTGACTGTAAATCCTCACAGATACTATTTCTTTCTAAAAAGGAACATAGTTGTGATGATACTGTCTTTTCAAGTATTTTTGACAGAAAAGTGAGATTTGAGATCGGCCTGTAATTGACTAATTCTCTAGGATCAAGTTGTGGTTTTTTAATAAGAGGTTTAATAATAGCCAGCTTAAAAGTTTTTGGTACGTATCCTAGTGATAAAGATGAATTGACGATATTAAGAAGAGGATCTATGACCTCTGGAGGCATCTCTTTCAATAGCTTAGTCGGTATAGGGTCTAACATACATGTTGTTGATTTTGACGATTTAACAAGTCTTCCTCTCCTAAAGCAGTAAATGAATTGAATTTTTCCTCTGGGACACTACAATGCACTGTCTGATGCGATACTGTAGTAGACAGTTGCATGGTTATAATTTTTTTTCTAATATTATCAATCTTGCAAGTAAAGAAGTTCATAAAGTAATTACTGCTGTGCTCTTTGGAAACATCAGAAGTTGAAGCTTTATTTCTTGTTAATTTAGCCACTGTATTAAATAAATACCTAGGGTTGTGTTTCTTCTAAAAGTTTTGAAAAATAGGCAGACCTAGCAGATTTTAAGGCCTTTCTGTACTCAATCATTCTCTCTCTCCACAAAATGTGAAACACTTCTAGTTTTGTTTTCTTCCAGCTGCACTCCATTTTTGTGGCTGCTACCTTTAGGGCCCCAGTGTGCTCATTGTACCATGGTGTTGGATTAATTTCCTTAATCTTTTTTAAACGCAAAGGAGCAACTGAGTCTAATGTGCTGGAAAAGACAGAGGCAATAGTTTCTGTTGCAACATCGAGGTCTTCTAAGCTGTCTGGTATGCTAAGGTGATGAAACTGATCAGGAAGATTATTTATAAAGCGATCTTTAGTGGTAGAAGTGATGGTTCTACCATATTTATGGCAGGGAGGCAGTTAAGCCACCTTGACTAAATGTAGTATACATGAGACTAGATAATGATCTGAGATGTCGTCACTCTGCTGCAGAATTTCAACAGCATCAATATCGATTACATGTGACAATATTAGATCTAAAGTAAGATTACGACAATGAGTGTGTCCTGACACGTGTTGTCTAACACCAATAGAGTTTAGAATTTCTGCAAATGCTAATCCCAATGAGTCTTTCTTATTATCTACATGGATATTAAAATCACCAACAACAAGGACTTTATCTGCAGCTAGTACTAACTCCGATAGAAAATCAGCAAATTCTTTGATAAAGTCTGTATGGTGTCCTGGTGGCCTGTATACAGTAGCCAGCACAAATGTCAACTTACATAATGTTACGTAAAGTACCATCACGTCGAAGGAATTATATTTGAAAGACTTTTGACTAATACTTTAAATATTACTATAAATTACAGCAACACCTCCCCCTTTGCCTTTCTGATGAGGATTGTGTTGATAATCATAACCTTGAGGACTAGACTCATTTAAAGTAATGTAATCATCCGGTTTTAGCCAAGTTTCTGTAAAACACAGCACATCTAGATTATTGTCTGTGATAATATCATTTACAATAAGTGATTTTGAAGAAAGGGATCTAATATTTAACAACCCAAGTTTTATCATTTGTTTATCATTATTATCTCTATTTTTTATTTGTTGAACATCAATTAAATTTTTACCATTAACCCTCTACTGCACACATGTTGATGGCACATGAAAAAAAAATATTCCACATCATTTTTTTGGTTAATTTGGGAACATTTTATCGATTAAAAAAAAAAAAAAAAATTCCCCCACCCTCCCCCAACCCCAAAATATTTTTTCGTTGCCTCAGGGCAACGTTGTGCGACAATGGTACAGAGTCATAGAGAAAATTATCATCAAAATCAAAAATTTTTCAAAAAAAATTCAAGAAATCATTAAGTAAAAAAGGAAAAACACCTGAAAAACATTGATATTGTCACGATCACCGTCTGTTCCTGTCAGTTCCCGGACTACATTACCCATAATCCTCTCTGCCATTCACCTGCACTCACTCCACCAATCACTACACTAATCACCACACCCAGCTGCCACGCATTACCAGGACTATAAAGGACTTTCACACACACCACCTCACCGCGAAGTCTTGTTTACTGTTGTAGCAATTCCAAGCATTTATACCCTGTCTGTCTGTTGTTACTGTTCCTGCCTGCTACCCGTTCTCGACCCATTACTGCCTGTCCTGACCCTTGCCTTGTCTGCCGTTCTGTGAATGATATCTGCCTGCCTCGATCTACTGCCTGTACCCTCACTACGATTCTGCCTGTCCCTTGCTGTTCCTGTTTGTTCCTGATTGACTGCCTATACGACCATTCTCACTGTAAATAAAACGCTGCACTTGGATCCCCTGCCTGAGTCTCCCATTCGTAACAGATATATTGAATTTGATACATGCATGTGTGCCATGCCATTCAATGTACTTCATGTAATAAGATTTCACTCCGTACGAAACTTCAAAATGTACTTCTCTGCTGTGACATAGTGGTGTATGTTACAATTTTTGCATTACTTTTGGTGTTCCTGCACACCCAGGAACCCTGCATCTTCCCTTCTTATAATACATTGTGGCCAATTTATGTACAGTTCATGTCGTTTTAAATAAGATTACTAAAGCAAATAATATTGCCTTCTTCTCACACAATGTGCTCCTGTGACCATGTGTCAGAACAGGACGTCCCACCTCTTAATGGTGCTTGATATTAACTCCAACACCTTACTGAACTGTTCTTTGGTACTTCCTCAACCTTTCTAATTGGTTGTAATCATTTAAAGAAAAATTTACTAAACATAGGGCTAAAGAAAGCTTTCCGTTGCCTGAGGGCAATGCTGTGCTGTAGAGGGTTAAATGGGTTTGAAAGTTTTTTTGTTTTTACTAATTCAGGGTACAGACACAGTCTCTATGTGATAATATCTAGGTGTAAGAGTTTCTATGTGTTGGGAATTATCCGACTTCTGTAACAGCTAGCAGCTAGCAGACAGTCGGTTTAGCCAGTCTGTCTGCTTCCTGACTTGGGCCCCAGTTTGTCATGTTACAGTTCTAAGACTATGTGCCATATTACTAGAGAGAAGAGCAGCACCATCCTGAGAGGGATGAATACCATCTCTTTTCAACAGGTCAGGTCTGCCCCAAAAACTTTTCCAATTGTCTATGAAACCTATGTTATTTTGCGGACACCACTTAGACAGCCAGCCATTGAGTGATGATAATATGCTAACTATCTCATCACTCCGATGAACAGGAAGGGGACCAGAGCAAATTACTTCTCCTGACATTGTACTTGCGAGTTCACAATCCTCTTTAATGTTATTTTTAGTGATCTCTGACTGGCGAAGTCGAACATCATTAGTGCCGACGTGAATAATAATTTTAGAGTATTTACGATTAGCATTAGCCAGCACTTTTAAATTTGCTTTGATGTTAGGTGCTCTGGTTCCCGGCAAACATGTGACTTTGGTGGCTGGTGTCTCTATTTTCACGTTCCGTGTAATAGAATTGCCAATAACTAGGGCACTTTCAACAGGATTCTCAGTGGGTGTGTCACTGAGTGGGGAGAACCTGTTTGATGTTCTTATTGGAATGGAAGAGTGGTGTTTTCCGCGGCTAGGCCGCCTCACCATTACCCAAGTGCCCTGCTGCACGGGTTCTACAGCCAGAACCGAACAATGTACAGAGTTCACTAAGCTAGTCATACTATCCTCGATTAAAGTTTGGATGCGTGTCTCTAATTCTGAGATTCTCTCTGTCAGCCTGACTATTTCCCTACATTTATGACATTTATCATCCCTCGCTGCTGACAGAGAGAGCTATGTTGAACATGTGGCAAATGGAACAGGTAACAATGCTGGGAGAGGATGACATGACTCACCATGTTTGTAGACTGATCCGAGTTACCACAGCTGTTTGATGAACGCGTTGAAAAAGGAGCGTGCGAGAGACTGATGACGCTAGCTATTAACAAGCTAGCGAGATGCAAACATGTTGTAACAGCGATTTAGATTCAAAGATTACAAGCTAGCGACGTCAGATTAATGTGGTAGGCAATATTATATATAAGGTGATAATAATAGAAGCAACAATGAATAAAAGTAAGAGATTCAAAACAAAGCTTTACAGACGCAAACCACTCCGAACAGTGAGTTATTGGCGATTCTATTACACGGAGTGTGAAAATAGAGACACCAGCTATCATATTCACAGAAGACAAACAGGAACTTAAATACACTGACTGATTAACTCAAATTACAAACAGCTGTGATGAATGATGATTAATGTCCATGGTAACAGATTGTGGTGGGAAAAAAGGAACACGTGACAAATGAAAACAAACAAACTGAAAGTCATGTGAACGTGACACATTGCACCATTTAAACACTTTTTATAGCGCCTATTTATACTCAGAGTCGCTCAAAGGTTTTATTATTTGTATTATTATTACCTACCTTTTAATTTGGTCAGAATCCAAAAATCTTTTTTTTTTTTTTTTGTTCAATCACAATCTCATAAATTCTCTAATTATAACCAACTTTGTAAACATGATAAATAAGATATTTTCCGTGAGCTCAATGATGTGATGACAGATTACAGATTTGTTTTTCATGCTGCTAAGAGGACTATTGGCAACTTACATACTGCAAAGTTTGAGGAATGTCAATTGCATTATTTGATGGAAAATTAAGGTTACTTACAAATTTAGCACTCTTATGGAAATATGATAATATTTTGTAATTATCATTTAAATCTAATTTTCAAATTGTTTGCCATAAATCAACATCTCAGGAAATTGTTATGGGGTTTCAAATCAGAATATGACTTTCTGTTACAAATACAAATTCATTATATTTATGAATTCATATATCCACTGTAGTGGACAACAGGACTTACATCATATAAATCAGGCATTTTGGGAGACACAACAAGTAAATTATATATCAATATATATCAATATTCCCATGAAATATTAGATATTCTTATGAAAATGTCGCCAATTATTACTCCCATTCTTACATTTCTTTTTTCATTATGTTGCCCCAAGAACACATTAATATTCAAATTAGAGACGCATTGTATACGCATTTATGGCCATTTTACACACATATTGCATAAAATAAAATAGTAGGCTCTATCAAATCTTTCTGTTACATATTTCATAACATTGTTGAGAATCCTCTTAATACAATAGGCCTATTTGGTTAAAGAAAATCCTGAAACCTAAAAATTGATTGGTGAATGAAAAAAAAAAAAATCCATTGTTTTCGCCTATACATATCTTTTCATGCTTTGTTATTTTTTAAATAACTGTGTCCTAATGTTCACTACAGTGGACATAGCATAACATATGAATAAGATTTTTTTTTTTTCCCCCCCATTTGTTTCTTTTGCTCCAAACAATAATGACAGTAAAAAAAAGAGAAAAACTAAATTCACAAAATTCACAAAAATGCAAAATTAGCATTATGTAAAAAACAAAAACAAAACATAGCCACAGCTGTCATGCCTATGCATTTCACTCAAATCAACATGTACTGTCCAGATAACTGTTGTAAATGGCACATCCAAATTAAGGGCTTCAATTGGATCTGGACCAAGTTGTTCAAAAGTAATCTGATCTGATTTCGGCAATCGGATTGGATCAAATCATAAAAAAGGGTTGTTCAAAAGAAAGAAAGAAAAAAAGGATTCTGAAATCGGAGAACACAAAATCCAATCTTGGTTTTGATCTGGATCAGATCATCAGTAAGCTATGTGTTGTTCAAAACTTTTAGTAAGATTGGGATACATTTGAAAAAAAAAGAAAAAAAAAAAAGAAAAAAAAAAAGGATTATCCTGATCCCAGCAGAAGGGTTGCTTTCAGGAAATAAAATGCAATTTAAAATGTAAATTGTACTTTAACACTGGTCAAAAATACAAAATTTGTATCATGATGTAATACACATATTTATATTTTTTATTTAATTACTATTTTTATTTATTAATAAATTAGAAGTACACATTAGGCTACTTATTAAGCCTTTCACTACAGTAAAGTAAAAAAAAAAAGATTCTGGCACCATAAAATAATCCTCCAATCCCCTTTACTTTAGAACAACTGGGCCGGTGAGCGTTGTTTCGCGCTAAAATGTCGTGTTTCAGTTACGAAAAGGCGTGGTTTCACTGGGGGCGGGCTTTCTCGTAAAATCTCCTATTGAGATTGGACAGAGTGGTGAAATACGTGCGCGTATATCCATCATACGTCAGCATAAGAATTGAACACCCAACACGAATGCGTCGACTATGCGCAGCTCTGATTGGACAATTCGCTGTCAGTCCTCTTTTACGATTGGTTTACGTTCAGAATTTGGTTAGTCCCTCCCCCGAAGCTGGCAGGTTTTTCCAACGCCTCTCAGCGGTGCATCACGGAGGTTTGGAAGCGGGTGGGGAAGACGCGGGCAACGACTGACCCTATTACACTAAAAATTGTACTCGGGGTTGGTTTGCCCGGACCGATTTCCAGCCTAATACCGGCATACCTGCTCTCACATTTCAACCCAGCCGTGACATACCCTCTAATGTCGGATTTCAAGCTTGGGATTGTTCGACTTGGCCGTGTGGCCGGGAAGGTGAGCTGAATCCTAGGGCTGCCATGTGCGACGCAAAGGGGAGGGGAGCCGAGATCCGTGAGCTAAATGCTTCTGTTTAACAACTAAGTTGTCCATTTTGATGTTGTCGACCTTGGTCAGAGGGTGATACATGTAATATATGCATGTAGTTGTCGTCGAAACGGTCGGGTTTTATATATAAACCGGTCAGCTCACCAGCCGAGTAGGTCTAGTCCCTTTTGAACCGCCTACTTTTGATGTGTAGTGCCGCTACCGTGGCTATAGCGCTACTAGACGGCTCAGGCGAGAGTTCGCTTTTTAACTAGGGAATGTAAAAGTTGATTTTTTTCTTTTATACTTTAATAGTGTTTTAAGCACATGACCGTTGCGTTTTCCGATGCTTGATCCACGTCAGTAATGACACTGGCATCCAATATGGCTCAGCCAGCTCGGAAAATGCCTCAACCAGGAACCGTTCGCAGCATGACAACCGGCATGTCGGCTGTGATGAGCCTTAGCATCGTCTTTACCAGGTTTATTTGTCAAACATTTCTAGGGTCAATGCTTAACCACCTTGCAATCTATCGCTAAACGTTCTGAAAAATGCTGCCAGCTTATTAAACTTAACTGTTTTGACCGGGTTCTTTGCGTCATCCTGAACAAATCCAAGCTGCCACTGGGATGACAGGCCGCTGATGCCATGACACTAGAGGGCAGCCGGTAAACAGATCTCTATGGGGTTAAACAACAGGACCATGTGAGAAGTTGCATGGAAAAGGGCGCACATAAGACGCAAGCTATTGTCACATGACGGAATACTATGTCGTTATTTTAATAAAATCGAGAGCGCATTTTTGTAATGCAAAAATGGTAAAATCTCTCAGCTCGCACGCAGATTTCCTTCGCTCGCGTACAACTGGACGCACGCTCTCAAATATAACGTTACAGTGAACTGCTTTTCCTCTCGCTCAGATATTGCGTGTGCAATTCAAACTGTCCTGTGCACTAGCGAATTTCTCCGTGCTCTTACACTAGAAAGCTCCTGGATTAAACGTTGTCAAAAGTTATCAACCAATCAGAATAGACTTCCACGACTGACCGATGAAAATGCTACATGAAATCTTATTGGCTGAGAGTGAACTGCACCTGGGATTTTTTCGATAATCAAAGATGGATCTTTAATTTCTTTACAGTTTAATAATATTTAACAATATTTAATAAAGTGTATCTTGGAAATGGATCTGAATTGGGCGCTTGGATGATTTGAACATGTAAATAAGATAGATTGTCTAACTTCATCACTACATTATACACACATTACTGGTTAAACCCCTCTAAATGATTTATCTAAAAACAACATAAGGCTCTTAAGACACACTGCATATAAAAGTTAAATGTTATATCACAGTTTAAATATCTAAACTGCATTTAAAATCATTTGCACTAAAATCTCAATTGGAACAATGGCAATAATGCAATTGTGTTTCCTATCAAATCAACATCAAATGCAGTAGATGAAAATGATGCACAAGATATTGTAACACAACAAATGCTCTGCTAGAATCACTCTTTGGACATTTATTATTGGGGTGTTTTTTCATCCAGTGTTTGTTCAATTCTGATTTTATTTAGAATTTTTTTTTTCACGAAAACCCACTTCATAGCTAGACATTAGAGATGCTCTGATCAGCTCAAATCCACCCACCCGAACCTATGATTTTCTGATTTAGACATCTGCACACGACCTGTACCCGATCATCACATTACAATTATTCTAAAATTCTCAGTGATAAGCGGAAGATCCTCCTTTATGCCCTTGTGCCAGAATCCTTTATCACTGAAGCGTTTTTTGATGGATTGTGATAGTTTGAAATCTGTTAGAATTCTTTATTATTCTGTTAACTTTTATGAAAAGATTTTTAATGAAGTAAGGCCAGATTTAGTTTTAGAATTTATCTAAGATCAAACTTAAAAATGTGATTTAATTTTTTCTTTTTAAAAATAAAATCTTGTTCTCGCCGTGAATATAGCCGAGGTAGCTCGCACGGCTTTAAATCATAAACGAACAAACAAAGTGATAAGCCTGATGATATAGTGACATTATTAGACTGAAGTAGGCTGCTTTAAATTAAATTAAAATTAAATTAAGGTTCTTTTCTGGCAAAATTATATTTCCTTAATAGTCTAAACAGAGGCATTACTTTAAACTTAAAGGATTAGTTCACTTCTGAATGAAAATTTTTACTCATCCCCATGTCATCCAAGAAAAGAAAAGAAATTAAGGTTTTTGTGGAAAACATTCCAGGATTCTTCTCCATATAGTGGACTTCAGTGGGGTTCTCTGGGTGGAAGGTCCAAAGCGCTCTACACGATCCCAGACAAAGAATAAGGGTCTTGTCTAGTGAAACGATCGGCCATTTTAAAAAAAAATAAAAATTGATATACTTTTTAACCACAAATGCTTGTCTTGCACTAGCTCTGTAAAAATCTTTTAGTGTGGGCCAACCTAAGTTTATTCGGATTGGTTGATAACTTTTGACAACGGTTAATCCAGGAGCTTTCTAGTGCAAGAGCACGGAGATTTCCGAATGCAAAGGACACAGTTTGAGCGTGCACACACAATATCTGACTGAGAGGAGAAGCATTCATAAGAGAGAGCTGCATATTTGAGAGTGTGCATCCAGTTTTGTGTGAGCGAAGGAAATCCATGGGCGAGCAGAGAGATTTGCTCTCGCGCATTACATGGATGTGCTCTAGCATTACAATAATGCGCTCTCGAAATTTGTCATTAAAATAACACCATAGGAATCTAGCTTGTGATGGATCAACGGTCATGGGTTATGTCTGGTTGTCTGACTTTGCACATGTGTCCCTTGTGATAATTGTGAAAGTTTGCTTAGGCACTGTTTCAACTGTTTTTATGCTTATTAATTCCGGAATTTATAATGACATGCATGACATTTAAATAATTTTTACATTATTACTTTCCAGACAGTTGTCGATATAATTTTACATTTAATTAAAACGCTATTTTAAAATGCCACAACTGCAATTAGCCCCGATTAGCAGAAACTGGTGCATTGAGTAATTATACTTGTTTCTCTGACAGTAGTGATGTCCTATTCATGAACGTCAGATATTTTCAATAAATTGGTTGAACTGGTTTGCAAAACCTGTCTAATCAATTTGTGAACTAATAATAGTAGCGTGATGGTAGAGCATTTGGAGTGAACCAAAAAAGTTCCTTTAAAAAAAGTTACTTTAATAGACGAAATGTTACAAATAAAATATACTGGAAATAAATGTTACTTTTTTTATTAAATGCATTCAAAGGAGAGAGCAAAGACCAGTGTATAGAAAATTTATTTTATTATTGTTTATTGTAAATGCAAGTATATTTTGTGTAGCTGTTCCTGGCTTTGTAAAGAGAGGCCAATGTGTAGGCCAATTAGAAACTTTAAGGTGACTCTGCCAATAGTGTGAATTTTGGGATAAGATTTGTAGACATAGGCCTACAGAATATACACTTTCCTAAATTGTTTAATTTGTTGTTTTTTTCTTTTAAATATTGATCTTGTAAAAAATTAACTTGATCTAAATCTAGTCAGTGAATTGTTTTAACTGTTGAATTTTTTTTCAATTAATCAGTCAAAATGGTTCACAAATATGTCTGAAAGATTAATTAGGGAATAATTCTGGATCAAAACAAACATTTCAAAACCCATATCCAATAATTGCTAATAAAAAGGTTGTAGTCAATTCATTTGACAAAGTGTTGGAACCCTGACAAAATTAAAATTGCATTGGTGATTCAAACATTGCTTATAGCAGTTTTAAGGAAACTTACAGGGTTAGTTCACCCAAAAATGAAAATTCTGTCATTTACTCACCCTCATGCCGTTCCACACCCGTAAGACCTTCGTTAATCTTCGGAATGCAAATTAAGATATTTTTGTTGAAATCCGATGGCTCTGTGAGGCCTGCATAGGGAGCAATGACTTATATAGTGATGGCTGATTTCAAAACACTGCTGCAGGAAGCTTCGGAGCATTATGAATCAGCGGTTCAGAGCGCCAAAGTCACGCGATTTCAGCAGTTTGGCGGTTTGACATGCGATCCGAATAACACTCCAAAGCTTCCTGAAGCAGTGTTTTGAAATCGGCCATCACTAAGTAAGTCATTATTCGTTTTTTTTGGCACACCAAAAATATTCTTGTTGCTTTATAATATTATAATATTGAAACACTGTACTCGCATGAACTGATTTAAATGTTTTTAGTACATTAATGGATCTTGAGAGAGGAAATGTCATTGCTGGCTATGGAGGCCTCACTGAGCCATCGGATTTCAACAAAAATATCTTAATTTGTCTTCCGAAGATTAACGAAGGTCTTACGGGTGTAGAATGGCATGAGGGTGAGTAATAAATGACATTATTTTCATTTTTGGGTGAACTAACCCTTTAAGTCTTCAGTGAGGAGACAAGATAGCTAGTATGTTTTTGAATTGTTTTTAATGGACTTTCTCTGCATTGTAACAACATTTTGTTCTTTTCAGACAAAGTACACTTTGATTGATGAGCAAGACATACCATTAGTGGAAAACTATGCCTTTGAGGTGAGAACCTGTTTTTTTTTTTTTTTTTTTTTTTTTTTTTTTAAGGGGTCCAATTACAAAAGGTGCTGGAACCCTGTTGTGTTTATACTGATTTTCTTCTTTATTTTTCTGCCCTAAAAATGTATAAGCAGAGAACGTAAATCGCAGAAAGACCCAAAACTCAGAAAAATGGTCCCCACAGTGCACAGCTACTCAGCCACACAGACACATATTTGTCCAACACTAGCTGGCGCTATAAGGCAATTTGCGTTTTGGATCACAACTTTGGAACCCTAAAGCCCAGGATACACTGCATGATTTTTGGCTGTCCCTGATTAAAGATTGCTATCGTGAAATTATCGTGGTGATTTCTGTGTTCGTGGCTCTTAATCAGTGGTCCTATGTCGTACAGGTTCAAAGATAGCTGTTTTCCCGGTCGTACAGGTTCAAAGATAGCTGTTTTCCCGGTCTTGCAACCAAAGATAGCCTATGATAGTTTTCTGACAGTGTCAGAAATTCAGCATGATCAACGCACAGTGTATCTGTTGCTACGACCTACGTCTACTGACCAGCCAATAAACCCCCGGGTATACTTCAGCCGTCCGCATGACATAATTTTCGTCATGCGGAGGGCTCGCGGCCAGCCGGATGGCGCACGTGTAACAGCGCATGCGCAAGCAGGAAAGAAGAGTCCACTAGGTGGCAATACGTACAGTACTGAGCACAATGTGCAGTCGTCGAAGAAGAGAGTGTAAAGAACGATTCAAAAACAAGACAAGTAAACACAGAGGCATGCCTTCTCCATCGTTTTTGATTCCTGTTCTCTTGGTGTATCTTCTGAACTATGTTGCAATGGTGGCTGCACTATTTTTCTTCTCCGATCCTAGCGAATGTCCGGTTGTCTGGTAATAGTATAGAAAAAATTGCACTGCGCATGTGTCGAACACTGTCATTTGCGCGCATCCTTGGTTTAGTATACTTTGAAAGACGCGCGTGACGCGTCAGGGTACGGAAAGTGAAATATACCCGGGGCTTAAAAATGCGAAATGAAATAAAAGCGACATGGCTCTAAAAGTTAAAACTGCTTACCTCAAGCTCTTTTCCCTTCTTCTTTTGCCGCTTCCTTTTTATTTTCAGCATGCATAAAAACTACAACTGCCAAAGTGTGATTCAACATGGTCTTTTTCTTAACCAATAGCGCATGCTGATGTTTTATTCTTCTATAGAAACTTGCAGCATTGTAGCTCACGAGTCAACAGGTGTCATCATCGTACTGTCTACATGCATGTCGTACCCAAGTTTAGTAGATCCATATCTCACATTGTGATAAGGTAATGATCTTATAGGATTGCCAAAATCGTGCAGTGTATCCAGGGCTTTAGGGAAAAAAAAAAATTCCCCTTTAAATCCTCTAGTCAAGACTTTGCAAATTACTGTAATTTTCCACCTTTTGGAATTTTATTCAAGACCTACTTTTTCAAACTCGTAGGCCGTTGGTCTGATCATCTCCAAAACAGGCACACAACAGCTAGGGACCATGCTGGAAAAATCTTGATATTAGGGCTGCACGATTTATCGCGATAAAATCGCACGCGATATGGCAAAGGCTGCGATTATTTAATGCGTGGCTTGTCAGAGCTTTACATAGGGCTGCACGATTAATCGCATGCGATTGTCATGCGTGTCTCGTCAGTAAAGCCGGTTCTGTGATTAGCGGTAAATGTCCATCACCTGCTTTCAAATGGAACGGCACTTAATATACAGAGCCGTAGTTCGCGGACAAGCTACGCAATATCGCGTTCATAATCGAAGGCGATTCATCTGCGATTATGAACGCGATATTGCGTAGCTTGTCCGCAAACTACGGCTCTGTATATTAAGTGCCGCTCCATTTGAAAGCAGGTGATGGACATTTACCGCTAATCACAGAATCGGCTTTACTGACGAGACACGCATGACAATCTCATGCGATTAATCGTGCAGCCCTAGCTTTACAGCTCTGTGATCAGTAGTAAATGCTTCTCCATCTGAAAGCCAGAGGGTGCTCTTGCGCAGAAACTCAAAATATGCCCTGCAGCAGAAGAAGATAACACGCATCATATCGCTGTAGCTGAATAAACAGAAGATTGAAATGTTTTGGTTAATTAAACATGACTAATAAACACACGACTGCCTTATTCTGTGTAAGAAACCACACCATCTCACAGAAGGATGCTCAACTGTCGTTATGAAGTGAGTTTGGAGTAAAAACATGTTATTAAATGTTGTCTTTTATTGGACAAGATGTTAATAAATGCTTCTCGTGTCTGAAAAGAAGTTTGACGCGTGTAGCTTTTTCAAATGTACGTTATAAGCGACTAAAACTCACAGTGCTTTCAGATGGATTAGCATTTGGAGCCATACTTCATTGACAAGCTGCGCATAAAAAGTAATCGCAGCCTTTGCGATTTCATAATCGCACTAAGAATCGCGTTTAAGCAATAATCGCATTCAAGTTCAATGTTATTTTTCATATTGTGCGATATATCGTGCAGCCCTACTTAATATCTAAATTATCAAGCTGTCAGTTTAGATTCATTGAAGCATTGCAAAGATATAAGTTAATTAATTGGTCTGACACTTTTACTAGTTGACTTATATCTGCTGAACATAACTTGCTTAACATAACTTGAAACACAGACAGGACATTTCTGAGGTGCACACCAAGTTTGCTAAACTTCCGTCAATAGGGGGCGCTACAAATAAAAAAATATAACTCCTCAACCATTTGATCCATGTAGTTTAAAATTGGTCTGCATCTTCTTTGGTTGATGCCCTAATCTTCTAACAAAAAAAACATGGCTTCCAGCAGCCAATAAAATTGCAGCGGCTATTAACATCAAATCTGAATGGTGTACCATGACACGCATAATTCATCAAACTTCACCAAACTTTGCACGTCAGCTCTAGACCACACTAGCTTAAAAGGGAGTGAACACAGTTCAGCGCTTCCGTGTTTGCGTTCGAACGCCGGCTCAGTATAGGCCAAGGCTGTTCACGTGAGCAGCACGACACATGCATGTGATGTTGATGCAGGAGCCGGCCAATACTGAGCCGGCGTTCGGACATAAACACACAAGTGCTGAACTGCGTTCACTGTGTCAACGGTGTACAAATTTGACAGGGTAGAAAAGAATTTGTTGAATAAAGTTGTTTTTACTTCTTGTGTGCAAAAACAAAACAGTCTCGTCACTTCATAACATTAAGATTAAACCACTGTAGTCACATTGACTGTTTTTATGTCTTTAGTACTTTCCTGGACCTTGAATAACGGTAATTACGTTGCTTTCTATTGGGCATAAAAAAAAAAAAAAACTCATTGGGTTTCATCAAATATCTTAATTTGTGCTCCGAAGATGAACAAAGGTCTTGCGGGTTTGGAACTACATGAGGGTGAATACTTAATGACAGAAATTTCATTTTTGGGTGAACTAACCCTTTCATTTTTAGACTCCAGTGAAACACATTTTTCAAGTTGCCAAACATGATTAAATATATTGTTGTTCATTTAAAATTAAGAGAGTTTTATTTCTTAGACACTTATTTACTGTTGTAGTATGAATACTGCAAGCATAAATGTTTTTTTTTTTTTTTTACAGATTTTTATTTTATTTTTATTATATATATATTTTTTAATTAAATTTTGTTTGGGGTTTGAATTACAGTAACCAGCGCACTTTTTCCACACATGCCTTTGAATTGTTTTTTTTCCCCCTGTGTTGTTGTCACATTCTTTGAATACTATTATTTATTATGCTGTTATGAAATTGAATGCCTGAATGCTGTTATTTTCAGGCTCGCATGGAAGTTGATGCAGATGGGAATGGGGCAAAAATCTTTGCTTATGCCTTTGACATCGGTAAGGGTAGATGGGCTGGTCGACCACTGCATGAGTTACTCTGGTGAGTGTACTGCTAGAGCCCATTACAATTCCTAGAGCCTACTGCTTTTTTTTTTGCTGTTTTCTGTTTCCAGATATCACTGTCACAATTCGGCCACTAGTTAAAGTTGTAATGAACGTTCAGTTTATTTGAAGTCACCTTCTCACTAGGAGTGTAGCAGTACATCGATATGGATCAATACATCTATAAAATGACTAACAATATGACACATCAATGCAATGCATAAAAAAAATCTGTTTATTTTTACCATTATTTTAACACTGCACAATGCATACAAAGTCTGTCAAAAAGTATATGCATTTCTGTCAAAGCAGGCACTCTGGTTTTATCTGGCACTACTGGTATTCACCATTTTCTTGGAAGTACAGGGGAAAAAATCAAGAATCAATAGATTTGCACATTTTTAGAGAGCACAGAAGACAAACGTTCTTGACTGTTGTCATTGCTTATCGCATTGCACAAGCCTATAATGAGCTGTCTAGGGCTGGTCCGAATACCTTTTTTTTTAGCTTTGAAGCTTTGGTAGTAATCAACACCAAATATTCAAAGCTTCGGACTCGGAGGGAGCGGCTGAACATATTCTTCTCTCTAATAAAGGCAGTGTAACAAGCAGAAATATGGTGTGGCCTCTTTAAGAGCTGCGCGCTCCCTTTTGAACTGTCTGTATTGTATGTGCGACTTGAGCATCACATGAATGCTAGTTATTTCTGTTTTTCTGTTGCTCATTTTAAGTTATTTTCTTTAAGTAATGCTGTGGACAGCATAACATTTGCGATGGACAGTTACACCAGTTTCATGGGGAATAAAGTGGCAGTTGTGAAATGTCAATCAAGGGAGTGAACACAAGGGAGTGAAGTCTGTCTGGTATAAATAACTCAAGCTAAGTGAGCTGTCCCTATTTGCTCTGTACATAATGCGTTACAGCAGGAATCTCTGTGTCTGTCTGTCTGTTTGCATTTTGATTATGTCGAGAACCGTTCCTCCAATCGACTTCACACGTGCTGGGTGTGTTGCTGCGGACACAAGGGAGTGCAATGTCGCATTTGATGCACTATGGACACTCGACACATTCAGAATTAATAAACTTTTAATAAACTACAAAACAGCGAAATAAACTAGCTGGCACGCCTCACACGGGCAGGGCTTATGCTCCGAGAACAGACACTAGTGATATAAAACACAGGTCTGTTAAACGTGCTATAGAGGATGTTTTGTTTTATACATTTTTGCAGTATTACTTGAAACTGCCTTTACTAACTGATAAAAGACCATTTATTAGGTGCACTGAAAGGAATAATATCAATATACATCATCTGTGCACGAGGTAGGGCCTTAAAAACATCAGTCAATCATTTGTGTGATCATCGCATAAACGACTGGCCCTCTGGCTTGTCAATCACTGCCATTATGTTCCATGTGAAAGACGTGTGCGGATTGGCCCTCTGGCTTGTCAATCACTGCTAGGGATGGGTACCGAAACCCGGTATTAAATTGACCCCGGGGCTAAATTTTGAAAGACCGGTGTATCGATAAGCTCTGACGTTAACGGTTCTGCTATCGGTACTGGATAAATTATGAAGAAAATACACGTGCATTTATTATTGCTATATAGACATTATCTTGCAGATTCAATCTATCCAGAGTCGCCAGCTGTTTCTATATGCAATAATATTAGGACATTTGTCTATGATGCATTTTTGCTTTCGCAAGACGAGAGATCGCGCTCACGCAGAGGAGCTACAGCGCGCGCAGCCGCTCACATGAAAGCCTGTTTAATGGTGACGATGGAGGAGAGAACTAAACAACTAAACGTCTGCTTACACTTTAGGCCTGTGCTTTGATATTAAGCTAGTTTTATTTTTGATTTCGATTTTGGCTTCTAAGGATCATAAAGAACATATCAGAGGTAAAACTATTAAAAACTAGCCGCGTTTCGTCTACCACCCCTTTATTCTATTCACAGCTGCGCGCGTTCGTTCCTCCCTTAACTCAAACTTAACATCAGAATCGGCACAATCGGTGCTTGTTGTAAAATGCAGTCTTTACTGTTGCTAAACTGCAGTAAAGGTTTGATCATTATTATCAACGTTTAAAACGTCGAAGAACAATAATCCGCGCAAGAGACGCTGTTCCTCAGGCTGAATTGCGGCGCGCACTTCAAAACGGATCGCAAATAGACAAACAAATTACACGTTGAGCTTCAGGTGCACGTCCAAACGATCAAACACACACAAAAATGTGTTAAAATGACCGGATTGGAGCGTGTTTAGCTACTTAAATGCCGTTTATATCGTAAGTGTACATGAACAGCTGGGAGAAAATCTGATGTGTGTTAATAGATCTATTTTCTTAAAGTGACAGCAGTCATGACGATTGTGCCATCAGTGTTAATCAAACAACAAAATGCAAAGAGAAAACCACTCCCAGCACTTTTTCTGAATATAGTTAGCTTTAATAAGATTTAATATATTAATTTATACTGTGAAAACCATTCAGTGTTATTTTACATTTGGTTACTTTACTTGGATTTCTTTTATAGGCTAGGCCTATTACTTACATGAACACAAGAACAAATGAAAGTACTTTATTTCATTTGTGTCTTTGTTTTATTGTATTTGTCAGTTTGTCTCTTTGTTCATGTTCTTACTGTATCTTATATAAAACACCAAAAATGCCAGACACTATATAATATAAAGCAAAGTTAATTCAGCTCTTTATATATATATATATATATAACAAAAAGTACCGATAAGAATACCGTTAAAGTACCGGATCGATAAGCAGTATCGGTAAGAGTAGTAATACCGTTAAAACCTTAACGATACCCATCCCTAATCACTGCCATTATGTTCCTTGTGAGAGACGTGCGTGCTCCAGTAACTTTCCACACTCCACAGGCACCGCATGCAATGTTTTTGTCAGGAGTAACAACTGCAGATTGTTACCTGCGGTGAGTCCGACATAATGAATCCACTAACACGACACAGCGAATGCCGGTGGTAAACAAACACTCTTGTTCCAGTACTCGTGCACGAGTTTTGGGAGGCGTTGCTTTGAAATGAGCTGTGAAGGGGGGGGGTTGTTCTTACGCATGCGCTCATTTCAAAAACTCAGTAACAGTCTTTGGTTTCTCAGTCGTTGAAAACATCCTCTATAGCACCTTTAAGAGCAGTACTTTTAATAAGGTAGCCTAACATTTTTCTGACAAACAAATCACTCCCAAATCAGAAATCCGCAGCACAGCAATTACTGACACGGTAAAGGGTAGGCTATTTAAATAAAAGAACAAAATAAAATAAGAAATGAGTGAACTGTAATAAAGAACACGCCGTCCCAGTAAAATTTCCACAATGTCAAAGCAACACTGCTTAACCCAAAATACAATCTTATGCAGTTGTGCGCTTCAGAGAGAGAATACTCTAGATGCAGGGAACACATACAATACCCAAATTCATGAAAATCATCCGATTCCAATACCAGTACTGTATTTTTTTTCTTTTATGCTGCTTTGTAATGTTTTTTGCCTTTTGTAGAGCTTAACGGTAATGACACACACGCACAGTATTGGATTTGGAATGGTCCTGTCTGACCGATACCCGATCCAGCAAAAATGACAATATCGGAGTCGATACAAATACTGATTTTCGATACAATATTGGATTTTTGGCAATATCCGATATGCCAATATTTTTCAACTCATTTTGACCGATAACGATATATGTATCTTTTTTCATTGTTTGGAAACAACACCAAGTCTCTCCTGTGCAGGGATTACAAACAAATTATTTTACATTTTGGTTAATTTTTCTTTTTTTTTTCTTTTTTTTTTTTTCTTTTTCCCCCCTCCATTCTGGTTGAGTTCTGAGGTCTCCTTAAAAAAGGTTACTTGTTAGAACTAAATAAACCTAAACATTTTATTTGTGGATTTAACATTTGTAGATTTGGTTCCCAAACTTTTTAGAGTGGAGTACCCCCTGAGGCATTTGCCATCCTTCTGCGTACCCCCTCTATTACTAAGATTGCACGTTTTCCATTTAGGGTAGGGCTGGGCGATAAAACGATAACGATATGTATCGCGATAGACACGTGATCGATATAAAAAAAAAAATGTTCGATAAAACGTTCGTTTTTTTTTTATTTTTTTTTATTCTTCGTTGGAAGAAAACAGGTTGCGAAGCAAGTTTGGTTGCATTAAACATAGACTGTAAAAAAATATGGACGTAGTGTCCGTGACGTCACCCATAGAGTTCTGAACAGCAATTTTGAAGCAAAAATGAGGCCGCTGCCATCTTAGCTGTGCGTCACCGCACGTCACTCCCGGATAACTGAAAATGGGCAAAGAGGCGGGAGGTGGTTTGAGCTGATGTGACTGGTTGCTGAAACCACGCCCGCCTAGCTCGACGTGACCATGTTAGCAAGCAAAGGAGCTATCTATCTATCTTAGATACAATCTAAAATATTAATGAAGATAAGTTTTATCATCAGAAAGTTATAAAGATATAGATGCTCCAACACCAGTAGTGTTGGGTGTGCAAATAACATGGAAAATCAAAATAGGACTTAATACCTTTTATAATGAAATGGAGATCGTGAGATGAATCCAATCTGTGGCACTTAGGTAAAATATGAATGTCCATTGCAAAAGCTGTCAGAGTTTTATATTCTCCTGGTATTGTCATTGTAGTAAATCTCACAAACAAAACTTTTAGCCGTGCATGCACATCTACACAGACACACATCAGTCTCGAATATTATGCAGCAAGCCATATTTTATAATTGTATAAAATAATCGTGCACAAATATGGCTGAGATGCCAAATTCAGCGGCTGGAATAATTAGCTGAGGTAAAGTGATGGCTCACAGACAGCAAAAAAAAAAAAACATTCTTAAAAAACATCTACCTGTCACTCAAGTGACCACGCCCTTAATTATGCAGAACTTTAAGGCTTAATATAATGAGTTAGAAAAAAATTCACCCCCCTCACAGTTGTCATGAAGGGCAACATTAGCAGTATAGACCAAAACCACAATTTGAACCAACTTGTAAACGTTTTTTTCTGCTATCCACCTGTTTCCGCGGGGCGCTACTGTAAAAAAGAACGTGGGTACAACTTCCGGTGAGGCGGAGGAAGTAGCATACCAATGGTATTTTGTGTTCTAATTAGCGAAGACGCTAAGTGTTTTTTGGATCATTGTTTACTTTGTAAAGTTGCAAATCTTTATGAGAGATGTCGTTACGGCGCTTAGGGACAACATTTTAGTTTAGAACATTTATTAGTTAATAATATCACAATACAATAAACAGTTTTCGTGCCCTTAATAACCCTTTACTGACCTTCCACAAAAGTTCATTCTAACCCTGCAATACATGAACAAGCCGCTGTCTGTTCTTCACCTGTCACTGATGCTAGCACCAAAGGCTTATGATGTGATATTTTACTAATGTGTCGTGCGTGCCAGAGCCAGTCGCGTTTCCACAGTCATATATGCGATGCTAAAGGCTTCTTATGTTAACCATTGCGATAATAATTACACACGTTTATGGAAAATATCAAAGACTGCTTGAGGAACGTAGACAATTCTTATATGATTATAATCGTGTATTTATTAGTTAATGTTTTATCTGTCATTTCCCTGTGCCTGTTGATTCCTGGCAAATGCATACAGATTCACACACTCCGGTTAACTTGTTTAACTCATGAGCTCCCTCTGTTGCTCTGGCTGAAATCAGGATAGATAGACAGAGAGATCGCACAAACGTCCTTGCAATCATCGCATAATTTAGAAGAAAATCAATAGAAATGCCCAGAAAAGTGATGTAACCATAGGGTATGTTATCAATATATTTCTAAATGTTTAAGCCTTTGAATTTAAAAGCCTTGTTGGAGTTGTTTTGTGCATTCTTGTGATCGTAAATAAATGGAAGCAGGCGCAACTTTTTATGTCAATATAAATATCAGTTATATTTAGCATGATTGATGTGCACTCCTGACATAAATTAATAAATTACTATTACTGTAACATTTTTATTGTAAAACATTGTTCAAATATTGATGCTGGAATCTTAAATCATGGGTGTCACGTTCAGCTTGTTTACTTCGAACCGGAAGACACTCCCACTTTTGACGCAAGGCCTCATGGGGCGTAGGAAACTTGTGGATAAACTTGGCCAATTTAGTATGGGACTCAGTGAGATTCTGCTCTCTTTTGGAGCCTGTCCCTAGCGGCCAGTCGATGAATCGCAGTTTAAGTCACTTCCGTATTGGCTTCACGAGAGACTGTTACAAGATATTTATTTATGTATTTCATGCCGACTTTAAATCAAATCACACTCATAATTTTATGACATCAATTACTGCTTTATTTATTCGGAAACAGCAGTAACTAAATGTTATTCATATATTTTGCTTTTAATTTTATTAGTCTAACAACATCGTCCCCTACATAAATAAGACCAGTTTTTGTGAATTTGTTTTATACTAAATGTTTTTAGACTTTTTTTTTTTTTTTTTTTTTTTTTTTTTTTTTAAACTGTCTGGTTTCTACAACTTTCTACAAGCTTCCTTTAAACTTGAAAGAAGCAAAGATTTGATATTTATTGTGATAATTATTGATATCGACTGATATGTAAAATTTATCCTAATAATTTTTTTGGCCTTATCGCCCAGCCCTATTTTCAGTCAAATTGTCAACTAGTTGATTTTGAAAATATGTAGTTTTGCAAATGTGTAAACCATGAAGTGGTTGTAAATAAGTAGGCATCTACTTGTTTCAGAAGTATTCATGTTTTGGTGTACTTGTTCACAGGGAAAAGCACAGAGGAGGAATCGCTCCAAGTTTCCAAGTAGTTCACATAAACTCAGTCACAGTTGACAACCGTCTAGACAACTTGCGCCTTGTTCCTGTGGGATGGAGTCCTAAACCAGAAGAACTGTCCAGCAAACAACGGTAATTTGCATCCCACATGTGAAAGAAACAAATATCTGTGGTTATCTACTCTGCTCAAACTGTGCTGTGAGGTGCTTTCTAAGGTATGCCTGTATAAAATATCCTCTCTAGAGAGCAGTCGCTGTACTGGCTGGCCATCCAGCAGGTTCCTGCAGACCCAGTGGAAGAGCAGTATTTGGAGTTGAGTCGCACACGCTACTACAATGCCAATGGAGAGCTGGTGGAAGAGGAGGAGTGCTCCTGCACCTACTATGAGTGTCACTACCCACCCTGTTCGCTCATTGAGAGGAGGGTCAGTATGGCATAGAGACAAGTCATTTTATGTGGTTTTGTTTGAATGATTTAAAAAAATTAAAAAAATAAAATAAAATAAAATAAAATACTGGTCAGAAGTAAGGACTTGCAAATCTACATAGTGGGTTGTCTGAAAAGCAAGAACATCAGTCTTAAAAAAGACCTGTATAATGGGCCGGTTTATCACCATGGTGCACAACACAGGAGCGTTTCATATACGTTCACATAGGATATATTGTTTAAAAACAGCTGGATGGGGCACAAAAGGAAACCAAAAACAGCAGTATGTCTTTTTGATTTAAATGCTAAAAGCTAAAGTAATCATGATTTTAAATAAGTCATTTGAACATGGCGTCTTAGCATTTTTTGGTTTCTGTTTATTTGATTGATTCATTTGATTTGTGACAATATCTTGTCTTTATTTGTGTACCTTTCCAGCTGAGGGAGTTTAACATCTGTGGACGATGCCAGGTGGCACGCTACTGCGGCTCACAGTGCCAACAGAGGGATTGGCCGGCCCATAAGAAGCAGTGCCGTGAGCGTAAACGGGTTCTGGCGCTGGAGTCTGAGCCCGAGCGATGATCCCCCTCAACCTCCGTTTTGAAAAACGAGGGTCACAGGGGATGTGGGGTGAGACTTGAGTTGAAATGCAAAAACTGACTGGTTGGCTAGGGGACAATTTTGGTGGGTTGGATGGGCCTATTGTGGGGGGAAAAAAAAAAAACATACTTCCCAGAACTTTCACATCTCCACAACTTGCCTATGGGGATTATGGGAAATGGAGTTTTTTTTTTTTGTTGAGAGGGAGGTCTTAAAAGCTCCACCTGCTGCTATGGATGCGTTTGATGAAGAAAAACACCATGCCGTCATAACTCTTTCTCTATGGACTGCATTTGAGTATTGACAGTCATGCGCTCGCTTGTTCCATCCACCCTTCTGTCATGAAGTATTAGCCACCGAGGGACAAAACTGCTGTACAACTGATGTGATGGAATATGGACCTCCTCACTGTACTACCCTTCCTTCTCTTCTCCCAGTTGAACTTCTTGTGCACATAACCAAGCACAGTCACTCACCTGCCATATCTTCTACAAGTATACAGTTGATAGCTGTGCAAAACCACACCACCAGTATTGTGTGTGCAATGCCATTTTTTGACTGAAGGACATGGAGTGGTTGAATGTTGTTTGTTTGTTTTTGTTTTTGCTTTGCTTTATGGAAATTTTGTGGGGATAGTGTCGGGGAAACTGCCTTCTTTGTGAGGCAGTGTCACTTTTCCTGTCTACCTGTTTTTTAAAAGCATTACAATCCTATTTAATCTTCCCACTCATGTCATGTTTAGTTTCACTTACCATAACAAGCACTCAGTTTAGAGGGATGTCCTGGGAAAAACTTGAAAACCCACATGGAAAGTTGACTCTGATTCATGTTGTCAATCTGTACTTGGATGTCTAACATTTTCATTTGGGTCCCAGTCATTCAGTGATTAGTCTTCTTGTTTGTCTTAAAATCTGTCAAAATTAGTTTAACTTATGAATTGTTTAACTTTTCTTTTTTTTTTTTTTTTTTTTTTTTTAAATAGAAATGTCTCATTTTGATACAAAAATTTGTGCACACAAGTTCCAAGTGTGTCTTCCTCTTACGTCAAGGGCAACTCTACCAAACTGTGACGCGCACACACAAATAAGCATGTATAATAGATGCATACATGTGACGTTTGTCTGTGTTCGTATTCCGAATAATTTATCTGGTTGGGGTTGAACACTGTGCACTGAATATCCTCACTTTGATTCTTGTTCTTTTCTGAGAAATGGGAGTCTGGGGTAGTTTGGTGTCTGTTCTTTTTATTTTTTTTCTAAGCTATTACCATACAAACATTAAATTCATAAATATGTGAATGGACAAAGTTTGTGATAACTGACCATCTCTTGTCACTGTAAAATATATGAATAAAATTAAATAAAATCTCAAAATATGTAAAGGTTAATTTGGTTGCAAAGTGTCTGTTTTGCCCATGTCATGTTCTATTTTGAGGGACTTTAATTTCTTTCTGTTGAAACAAGAATTTGAGCTGTATTGTTAATAGGAGGTTTGCTTTAAACAACACAATTTGAATAATTTTGATATGAGTGCAATTAAAGGTCAAAATCAAGCTTTAAAAAAACACCTACAGGATGGTGAAATTGAGGACAGGAAAAATTTATAAACTTATAAACTTAACTTTTCATTTGAAATATAACATGATGGTTTTTTTTTTGTTTTTGTTTTTTTTTAAATATATAAAATGTCACTTGGTTTGATATTATATTATCAACTGTAATGATGTGGTTCCGAACCTGAATGACTTTATATTTTGAGAAGTTTTCACCACAGTTGTGTAAAAAAATTTAATGCTGTTGTCTTCCCTTTGAGAAATTTATCTTATAGGAAAATAAGACATTACGAGAAAGTTCCACATTATTATGAGATACGAAGTAGTTATTACGAGAAATATAAATAGTACAACATTAACTCATAATAATGAGAAAGTTTGTGTGGCGGAAACTTGTTTTCATAATCAATTGTCACCAAACTATTTACCTTCCAAAATGATTTTGTTTTCCGCAAAAGAAATAAAGTCATACAGTTCTGGGGCGACATGTGAGTATATGATAACAGATTTTTTTTTTGGATGAAATATCGCTTTAAGTGTCTACTTTTTGGCGTGCTGCAGTAGGTTGACGTACTGAGCAAACTCTCAAATGAAGCAGTGCAGGTCAGTTTAATGTGTGTCTAACGAGGATGTCGTGAATAACCTTTAGCCAAACGTCACCGTGGGAACCAGAGGGGTGGTTGTTCGCTGTATCTACAGCCAAATGTTTTCAACACTTCTCGACTCCTCTTTAACGAACAGTAAGTTTATATTATCCTCCAGTAGAAGCTAACGGTTTCGAAAAACTCGCGTTTCTCTTCAAAAGACGACGTCCAAGTATATAAACAGTTCCAGTAAGATGAATAGTTAGAGGATGGTGTTTTTTTTTTTTTAATCAAAATACAACTGCATGCTGTCTGGTGAGTGGGACGATTATTCTATCACAAAAAGTAGTGTTTTAGAATACTATTATATTTTTGGAAATGTCATGTAAATATCAAGGATACATGAATTTCATTACCATGGTAGTGGCACATTAAGGATGGCATTTTGGGCATACCATTGCAATATTTTTTTTGTTTGTTTTGTTTTTTGACATGGTGCTGTCAGAATACCATGCGGTTCTTTGTAGTAAATGTAAATTACCATGGAATTCAATCATCTGACATTTTAAGGTATTAGTGTGTGAGAATAACTTGTTTCCTCCTCTTACCATTTTCCTTTGTTTTATTGATTTTTCTATACCAGGGTGTTTTGTAAGATGTCATCAACAGCTTGCTGTCCAGATCCATGTAATAATGGAAATCCCTTGACCTGGCTTCTTTGTCCAAGTATTGATCATGTGTCCTCGGCATTGCAAATTCTTCTTGACCTTGCTCGGGAGGACAAAGGTGCATTTGTTGAAAAGGTTCTTCAGCACTGCAACCCAGAATTGTGCATAGATGTTCTACGAAAGCTGCTGAAGTCATCTGCCTCATGGTCAGTAGTACTTCAATCTTAAGCTTTTGATGGGTTAAACCATTATGTTAGACAGGTTAAACCAATAGCTTAGTTATATAAATTACACTTGTCAGAACTGAAGTGGTCAAGCACAATAGCAATACAGAATATTGGCACTACTGCATGGCCAATTACTGTTAATGTGTGTAACTCATAGATGCTGCAATATGCACTGCTACTGCACCACATCACTCATATAACTGATATTATACATCAAATTCTCATGGAGGTCAAAGAGTGATTCCAATCTGTTCCTTTGCGCAATATTAGCAGTTTCATAGTTTCATATACACACATGAGAGTGATCTACTATTCCTATAAAGCAAACATCATCTTTCACATCAAACTTTCTTTTAAAGGTGTATACTGTAAAAATGTTTTACCACTACATAAATTATTAGTACTTTTGATGAATGTGAAATGCATCATGTACATGAATTGAGAATGCTGTCTTATTGGTGCTCCAACCATAAACACAAATTTACTTAAAGCACCTTATTGTATTTGGCATTTTGAATATTTTATCTCAGATTGTTTCAGCATTGATAATTTTATGTTAAATTAGGATACAGTTCTCGACAAAATACTGTATTATCTAGGAAGCCTTAGCCCTGAAAATACAGCTCAAGTCATTAGAAATGGTCGCCTCAGTAACAGCGGCAGCCTATTGTGTTGGGCCTATAAAGTTCGATTTATGAGAGTCATCTTGCTCAACAGTTCTCTTTTGACCTCTTACAAATGCAGTCCTCTAAGAGGTCAAAGCGTAATGAGTGTCTTTATCTCTGCCGAAAGGGTAGAATGATTTAAGGCAAGCGACTGGCTTTTGCCTTTCTATCGAAACAGTGTCCTCAGGTTGAACTCAAACCAGCAGAGAGGAACTGTCTATGTCTGCTGAGGTAAAGATGGCCCTTCTGTATATTCTTAACCATGAGTAATGAAGCACATTTAGAGTGTTTTGTAACAAGTCCTCACTCCCTTACCTGCTTTCATAAGCCACACAAGGTCACACAAAATAATAGCTTGGCATTCATGCATTCATCACTGGAGAATTGTCATTTTGTTTTTTTTCCCTGAACCATCAACAACATTTAATTTCCAGAACATCTCAAATCACCATTCCTTGTGTGAAGGAAATTACATTTTAAACACTGTTGGAGTAAAATGACTAATTCCTTTGTCTTAAGGCAAATTTCATAGCCATTCTAGAGGATGTTTGAAACTTGTTTTGAATATTGCTGAATAATGCTATGTTTGAATATTGCTGCTAGCACTTCTTATGTTATTGCCTTCTAAGGTGAATTGCTTTTTGTATTCCCCATTTATAAGTCACTTTAGATAAAGGTGTCTGTGAAATGAACAAATGTAAATTATTACATTATCTCACAGAAGTGAGATACCCCTCACATTTTTGTAAATATTTTATCATATCTTTTCATGTGACAACACTGAAGAAATGACACTTTGCTACAATGTAAAGTAGTGAGTGTACAGCTTGTATAACAGTGTAAATTTGCTCTCCCCTCAAAATAACTCAACACACAGCCATTAATGTCTAAACCGCTGGCCACAAAACTGAGTACACCCTTAAGTGAAAATGTCCAAATTGGGCCCAAAGTGTCAATATTTTGTGTGGCCACCATTATTTTCCAACACTGCCTTAACCCTCTTGGGCATGGAGTTCACCACAGCTTCACAGGTTGCCACTGGAGTCCTCTTCCACTCCTCCATGACGACATCACTGAGCTGGTGGATGTTAGAGACCTTGCGCTCCTTCACCTTCCGTTTGAGGATGCCCCACAGATGCTCAATAGGGTTTAGGTAACCTCAGCTTCTTGGAGGTGTGTTTGGGGTCGTTATCTTGTTGGAATACTGCCCTGCTGCCCAGTCTCCAAAGGGAGGGGATCATGCTCTGCTTCAGTAAGTCACAGTACATTTTGGCATTCATGGATCCCTCAATGAACTGTAGCTCCCCAGTGCCAGCAGCACTCATGCAGCCCCAGACCATGACACTCCCACCACCATGCTTGACTGTAGGCAAGACACACTTGTCTTTGTATTCCTCACCTGGTTGCCGCCACACATGCTTGACACCATCTGAACCAAATAAGTTTATCTTGGTCTCATCACACCACAAACAGTTTGTCTTAAGCAAACTGTTTGCGGGCTTTCTTGTGCATCATCTTTAGAAGAGGCTTCCTTCTGGGATGACAGCCATGCAGACTAATTTGATGCAGTGTGTGGCGTATGGTCTGAGAACTGACAGGCTGACCCCCCACCCCTTCAACCTCTGCAGCAATGCTGGCAGCACTCATACATCTATTTCCCAAACACAACCTCTGGATATGACGCTGAGCATGTGCACTCAACTTCTTTGGATGACCATGGCAAGGCCTGTTCCACTCAGGAACTGAGGTTCCTGAGTGGAACCTGTCCTGTTAAACCGCTGTATGGTCTTGGCCACCATGCTGACCTTGTAACACTAACGAGTCACATGACACGTCACATGACATTGGGCCCAATTTGGACATTTTTACTTAGAGGTGAACTCACTTTTGTGGTCAGCAGTTTAGACAATTAATGGCTGTGTGTTGAGTTATTTTGAGGGGACAGCAAATTTTCACTGTTACGTCCTCCCATTTTTGTCCCGGGTAAATAGGGATCGAACGAACAAAAAAAATTGGAGAGACTTAAAATATCTTTAGCTCTCCATTCCCAGAGTCACAAAACCACCAAAGGTTAGGTTTTCAATTTAAGTGGCGTGTTTGCCTTTTATTTATTGATCAGGAGTATGAAGTGGAAAGAAATTAAAGAATAACAAATAATTCAAAAACAGAATAATTACCTCAAGTGGAGGACCTGTATAAAAGAAAATCAAAAAAAAAAAAAAAAAAAAAAAAACTCTACCTAAAAGATTTAATACTAACTTACCTATATATCACCAAAAGAAAAAAAACAAAACAACATTTAACTTCCCTCCCTCGTTAACTAAACCATAACCAGGAGAAAAGATCCTCCACCCTACATTACCCACAAACATATGATAGGAATTATCCACTCAAAGCAACGTAACTCATACAACCCAACACAACCCAACCCAACACAACCCAACACAACACAACCCAACCCAACACAACCCAACCCAACACAACACAACCCAACACAACACAACACAACACAACACAACGACCAAAACCGCGACACGCGCTACACTCCTCTGGGACTGGAGAGCGAAAGATCACACGCCGCGTTGTCTCTCTCTTCGTTAATGCGTCTCCGCAGTTTTATGCCGTAGTAATCAGGAAGTGCACCAATCAGTATGCAGGCAGCGTTCACATGACCACTAAAGCACAGGTGGTAACCCTTAACCTGTCAGGAAAGCATATCACACACAAGAAAAGAGAGAAAACCACAACTACAAACATCATTTTATATAAATAAATAATAAAAAAAAAACACACACATACGTCCTTGGACGTAACACTGTGCGGTTTTGGCTGTGTGTGTTTGTGCAGGCTGAGCAGTACTGCAGCTTGTATATTTGGGGTCTTGCTGGAGAATGAATTCTTGGTGCTGAAACTTCAGAAGGGGGCTGAAGAAGACAACAATCTCATATGTGACCTTGCTCAGATGCTGTCTGTAGATGAATCTGATGTTGTGATGAATGCTGCTGGAGCCATAGCATCATTGGTAAGGCTGTATAAGTATATAATGCCTGCTGCCGCATACAGCATATTAGGGCTGCACAATTAATCAAATTTCTTATCGCAATTACGATTACGGATGCCGCGATTTCGTAATCGTTCAAAGGCACGATTACAAGGAAAAATATCCACTTAAATTATTCTGCATGTTTAAGAGGTGTGTTAACCAGTGACGTAGGTGTACGCTGATATGTCGAACGCACACAAAACACCAGGACCCGCCATTTTCAAAAAGCCGTGCACATAGCCTAGTGCTGTTACAAATATCTATATTTCGATATGTATCGATACTGAAATATCAGAAAGGATACCAATTCTCCTTTCTGGAGTATCGATACACCGATACCAGCTGCGCGTTCTTGCTCTCCTCTCTGACAGTGAGTTGAGACGCACGCGCCTCTTCTCATTCAATCGTCTCATGCTCTCCGGTTTTAATAGTGTTGGTGTGACCGGGTCTGAATTTCGGTGCGGGATTGCGCATAATCATATTAATTCCCGCAGATTTCGCACAGACACATAATAAATCCGCCTTTGACATACAAGGGCCAAAATAAGCTATTTTTCGCGGATTATTAATGTTCAAATACACTCAGAAACAATATCACAATGCCCATATCAGACAGCAACATAGTGTGGGCCAGATCCGGCCCACCTCTGGTATATGTGGATTACACGTGCACCAGATGTGGGCCAGATCTGGGCTGACACTATGTTGCTGTCAGGGATGGCTCTGGTGAGTATCAAAATAAAACAGTTCAGGAAGAATGTGTCTGTCAAATCTTAAAGGGACAGTAGCCGAATAAACATGCCACTCTCTATGTTGTTAATGTTCATTAAACAACAAAAGACAAAGAAAAAAATCACTTTCTGCTCTTGACTGATTAACTTCTGCAACTTTAATTGATTAATTTTTACAATGAAGATTATCCAGTGTTATTTTACATTTGATTACTTTGTTTCTTTATTCAGTTTATTACCTGATCACTACTATAGACCTACCTGAAAAAAAGAAAGCTGTCTATTTAATTTCTATCTTTATTCTATTGTATTTATTTGTGCTATGGTAGTAATTTGTTCATTTTTTTTCTTATTTTATTACTGTTTACTTGTTTTTAAAAAAATTCAATTTACCATTTGAAATCAAGCAGACCAAGTAAAAAATATTATTGCTTCAAACAATGGTGTAAAGCTATTCAAAATATCATTCAATGTAAATTGTGATAATCGTAATTAATAATCGCAATTAGAATTTAAAGGGAATAATCGACAATTATGATTTTTGTCATAATCGTGCAGCCCTATACAGCATATTAAATGTTTATTTACTTCTTCTGTAATGACTCACATTTTGGGTAGCTGAACATGACACAGCTAGACTTCACATGATACATTATAAAATAGATACAATATTTGATGTTTTAGCCCATACTTGTCATTCCACAAGACATATTGTTGTGTCCTAAAGCTCTTTGTGTTCTTTGTGATTTAGGTTGAAACTGCATCAGGGCGAACGTGGTTCCTTCAGAACCAAAGTCTGTTCAATGAGGCCCTTGAGAGATTATCTGTTCTTCTAGAGAATGAGAGAGAGAATACTGTTAACTCTGCTGCACTCGTTCTTGCACGACTGTCCCTGTGTGAAGAAACCTGTGAAAAGGTTTTATCCTATTCATCTGCCTGTGAGACCTTCAGACGTTTGGCACAGTGCTTATCATGTAGCCACAAAGGTCAGTGTCATACTTAGCATAGAAAAAAATTAATGTGTTAACATATAACAGCAAAAACAGCATCATTAATGGTAATTGTAATAACAATATATTTACATTTCTGATGAAAATGTATTTCCTTAGTTCCCTTAGTGGGCATTCCTAAGGTGGCTAAGGTGGTTCTGGGTGGATGCTTAGGTGTTGCTATGTGGTTGCTGCAAGTTCTAGGTGGTTACTTGCAGGGTCTGTTATATTCTTTCTAGATATGGTTCAACTCCCTCATTCTTTGTAAATCTATGAGATTTTATAATCATTTTATTTGTGTAAAAGAACCTCAAAGAAAAGCATACAGTAATGGGCTCATGCAGTAATTATTTATTCAGAATTAAAAAAAGAAGTTTTAATCTATTTACAGCCATACATTTCTAAGACACAACCCCACATTATTATTTTTTTTAATTTTGTATCTCTTGTTGCTCAGTAAAATGTGAAATTAGTCAATAACTTAAATTTAAATGTTTTTTTTTTTTTTTTTTTTGCAGACACAGCCATGAATGCAGCATTTGCTGTTGGTCGTCTATGTGGGAGCAGACAGGCCAGGATCCTTATTCTAAGAGAGGCCAAAGAGCATCAGCTGGTAAAAAAAAAACTTGCAAATTCTCTCCGTAGGTCTTAACTCTTTCCTAACCATTGACAGAATTTTCGAGATGGGTAGCTGCAGCTCTGAGTAATGGGCGTGCCGAAAGGTGAATTGCTACAACAGAAACAAACTCCTAACCCCAGCTTTCGCGACCAATGATAAAGACCTTTCTCCACGCCCCTACCTTTCGGCATGCCCCAACCTTTTTTCACGCCCATTGTTCCAACCTGCAGATACCCACCCTTGGAATTTTCCAAGTGTTTTCACTGTTATTTGGTAGGGGGCGCTATGACACATTGTCGGAAAGAGTAAAGAATTTCCAGATCAAAACTCAAGTGAAAAAAAAAGCAGAAACTAGCGATAACATATGTAAGCAGATGCATATGTAAAATAACGCAATCAACATTAAAGGATTAGTTCACTTCAGAATTAAAATTTCCTGATAATTTACTCACCCCCATGTCATCCAAGATGTTTATGTCTTTCTTTCTTCAGTCGAAAAGAAATTAAGGTTTTTGAAGAAAACATTCCAGGATTTTTCTCCATATAGTGGACTTCACCAGGTTGAAGGTCCAAATTGCAGTTTCAATGCAGCTTCCACCAGCTGTAAGGACTTAGCCTATTTATTAGCTCAATTTAATTGTTACAGGGAATAAGAATTGAATCAACTGTAAATGATTCACTGTAAATGATTCAGAATTAATATTTAACACTTCATCAATTATTCGTCCAGCGAAAATTGAGGTTAGAGTATTTTACCAATTCTGGATAAAATATTCTTCTGCGGCCAACAGTAACAATATTTTATTATGATTATTGTTATTATTGTAATTATTATATTATAAGCAAGAGGTAACTTGATCTTTTACGTTTAAGGCAGTAATTTGACACACAGCACAAGAAACTCGTATATGTGAAAATCAAAACAAGATTTATTGACTACTTCTAATGATTACAGGAAACTAAGGCTAAACACACACACACACACACACATACATACATGCACACACATTCGCGGAGTTGATGAGTTATGAAAAGTCCCAAGTTCAGTGCTAACTTAACTCATAACCTGAGGAAAATCACAAAAGCAGAGCTTTGGCTTGATTCTTTAGGTTTAAAGGAGTTTCACCAGTTTCCAGCAAGAGAGAGAAGTTTGCTTGTACCTGCGTTTGCTCTGACAGCTGAGGTAGTCGGGTTGTTCCGTGACTCGTGTACAGCGGAATCCCGTTCTGGATTGGCTGTCTTTCAGGTGACGTCTTCTCGGGAAAGCCCTGTGGGTTGCGCGGAAGCTTTGAAGGATGTTGCTGGCTGGTGCAACTGTTCTGAGCGTCTGGCTTGAGCGGCTCTCTTCTTGGGAGACTTTGGTCAGATATTTCACGAAGTGTTTTGGAGTCTGGATGTGACGGCTGTTGAATGATCAGCAGCGCGGCTCGTGGTTGAGGAAATGGATGGAAAATCAGCCCCGGTCAATCAGTTATCAATGACCCATGCGACTTTTCCGCCGTGGTCAAAGTAGCGGTGCTGCGGCTACCGGGCTTCAACGACTGTGCTTCAGTCCGGCTTCTGACCGATTTCGAGCGATTTCTGACCGACTTCTGACTTCTGACTTCCAGCACTAGTTTGTTTGGACAGCATAGTTTTAAAGGAGCGATCCTCCAATGAGACGTTGCTACGGAGATTAGACACGCCTCGTCTATTGTCTATTGATCACATCGCGTGATATCTGTGGAACATTCTCCTGTTTTATTAACAACTTTATAATGTTTCTTAATATTTTCCTGATACTGAATTTCAATGTTTCATTCACACAGAATTACAGAGAATTATAAATTCTGCATTTAGAACTCAAACATGACACACTTCTTACACACATATTATTAGACTGACCTAATTAAAACAATGATTACCAGAGAAAGAAGAGGCATACGGGAATACAAACATATACTGCATTGACTCCAACATGTTAGTAATCACATCATAGCAAGTGTTATTCTGGATATAGTTAATACTTTAAGTAATCGACAATTGTCCCTTTTGAGATTCAAGATTGAGTCCTTAAGCATAGTTTAAACTTTGACCGGAGTCACGAGTGACAGGGTCAGGATGGATTGCTCACACAAGGGAGGTATTGATAGGACAGATTCGTCTTTAAATCTGTTGATGGGTGTTTTCCTGTTCCGTCCGATAATACAAGAGGGTTTTGTGAGAGAATCAATAGATTTAATGTGATCAGATCCACGTGATGGGTTCTGATTAGTTTATTGCTGATGAGCTAAGAAGTCCTTTAGACAGAGTCCTTTGTTAAAAGAAGTCACGTCATCACTTCTGTTAAGGCTAGGTGTTTCCTGTCAGGAAATGGATCTTTTGGACCAAATGAAGCTTTGTTCAATCATGTTGTTCATTGATAAAGTCATTGGTAAGTTCTGTCGAGCGATGCCCTACAGTCCCCCTTTTGCTTGGCGAGGTTCCTGGTGCAAACATCGGCAGGCACTGGAACAAGAGGCAGAGAGAGAACAGACACACACAAGACACAAACAACATCTCCATCACTGACTGAATTCCGGTGAAGGACTTGGGTATCTTGGAATAAACGGGTTCGGAACACTTCAACTAACATAGGGGTGTGTTGTTTAAGATCAGTTGTAATTGGGTGGTTTTGATTGATCTAATTGTCAGTGTTTCGACGAGGAGGTAGAGGCATGATCTCAATCAGGTTGGTTGAGTTCTCGAATTCAGGTTCAGGTTCTTGGTCGATTTTATCACGTCGGAAGATACGCGGGACGCCCGACGTGCATCTATCAAAAGACTCTTGCACGGCGTTCACTCGCTTGTGCAGGAGGAAGGCCAGTGTCAAGGTCACAATATATCCTACAATAGTAGAGAAGCAAAGCGCTGCGTCAGCAGCAGACCAGGACCGAATGAATGACACGCCAGCGGGCGGAAGGCGAGTTATAGCTTCTAAGGCTGTGTCGACAGGAGTCAGATCAATAAGTTGCGTTCCTTCCTCCCTGATCCTCTCTTCCGATTCTGGATCGAGGACGAAGGAATGCTGTTTGAAGTACGGTGAGATTTCGAGTTCAGCCTAGTGCTCATCGTCGTGATACACTGCAAGATCGTCGATGTGGAGGATCGAGCCCTTAGGGACATTGATCCAGAGAGTTTGGTTAGGCAGGATAATGCGTGTGGCAGCTAGTGTCGGGTCTAATTGATTCTAGGCCGCAGAAGCCCTCGGTATTATCAAATACGAATGGTTTACTCGGGCAAAGATAATGAATGTCTTTCGTGAGCGTACGCATTTTAGGTTTGGGGCCTGGTACAACTGTTCGTTGTTATCGTGGTACGTCACGACCTCAGGAGTGTGTATTTTGAAAGTTCCCTTGCCAAAATCAAACATTCACAACGTCTTTGAGCCGGTAAATATTATTCAAATCGATAACGGGCAAACTGAGGAGGAAGACTAATGATATTGAAGGAGGAAAAAGGGAAAGCATGAGGAGAGAGAGAGAAAAGAAAACACAAAGAGACACAAGGACACTGAGTTTACTAGAGCAAAGTGAGTGTCACATGTGTGAAGCAACTCCTTTCTACTAGAGGTTGTCCCTAGCAGTGCTGTGGAGGAGCATGTGTAAGTGTTGTGTAAAACAAAACAAAAACTTTCCCTAGAATGACAAAGTCATTAGTGGGGTGTAGAGTATGGGATTGTCGGTCTGTGTCAGTGGGTTTGAACCTCCCCCTTTTGCTGTCGGTTGGAACCTTGGTGCCTCTTTATCTGGTTCCGATGGACCCATCGAAGGACAGGCTCATTGCGGCCTTGTCTGATTTTGATTCGGTAGGCGACAGGTGAGAGCTTGTCCACAATCTCATGTGGTCCTGTCCAGTGAGGTAGGAATTTCTTTGACAGGCGATGGGGAGCTTTCTGCCTTGGCTGGGCGAAGCTGTAGTACCACACTTTGTCTCCGACATTGAGTTCTTGGTAAGAGGCCTTTTTGTCGTAGTAGGCTTTACGACCTTCCGCACTTCTCTGGAGGTTTTGTTGTGCGAAGGCGAAAGTCGCTCTCAGGTGCTGATGCAACTCTTCCAGATACTGGTGAGTGGTGTAGGCGGTGACAAGGTTCATGTCACCAGGTTGGTACAGCAGGTGTAGCGGTAGTGTCATTTGTCGCCCTGTCATCATTTCGAATGGGGCTACTCCGGTAGACCTGTGAGGGGTGGCCCTGATGGCCATCAGTACCAGAGGGAGCTTGATATCCCAATCCTTTTGGTTGGCGGACACATACTTCTTCAACATGCTTGCCACTGTCTTGTTGGCCCGTTCGACCTGCCCTGAGGAAATTGGATGATGGCTTATGTGAAGCTTGGCCTGTATGCCCAGGAGTTTCCATACATCCTGCATAACCTCAGCGGTGAAGTGGGTTCCTCGGTCAGAGTTGACTCTTAGAGGCAGTCCAAATCTTGAGAAGATGTGGTTCATTAACAGGCAGGCTGTTGTTTCTGCTGTATCGTTGGGAGCTGGGAGACACTCTACCCACTTTGTGAATTCGCAAACCATGGTGAGGAAGTATTTGTTACCCCGTGTTGACCGTGGCAGGGGTCCTACCCAATCTATTTGGAGGTCTGACCATGGGAAGGTCATTCCTTTCCGTTGTAGTGGTGCTCTGTGGTTTGGGTTTGCCGGTTGGAACTGGCAACACACCAGGCATCCTTTTACGTATTCCGTCACATCTTGCTGCATGCCAGGCCAATATGCTACTTGTTTGAGCGTTTCATAGGTGGCCTTGGCGCCATGGTGTCCAGCGCATGGTGCATCGTGGGCGTGTGTCAGCATTATCCCCCTTTGGCTCTGAGGAACTACAAGCTTTGGCGCAGTTAGGGGCTCAGGGACATATGTGAGAACGCCGTCCTTGAGATGCAGCATGTGCTTGATTGACTGAAGGTGGCAGAGATCAGAGGAATTGGATAGGTCGGAGATGGAAATGGGATGAGTTATTGGGTCGGAAATGTGAGCGATAATGGTTTGTAGCATGGGATCCGATGCTTGGAGGGTGAGGAGATCATCAGCAGTGAACTGAGGTGAGAGTTCAACATGGTAGGAGGTGGGGGTTTGCGCGCCAGCGGCGTGCTGGTGGCGGGTTATGGCTGCAACTGAAGGGTTGGGTAGGAGGGAAGGGAATTTCCAAGGCTCTCCATGTGATGCACCTGCTTTGGCAAGGGCATCGGTTTGGTCATTGAGATCTTTGTCTTGCCCTGGTTGGCGTGAATGACCACGGACCTTTTTCCAGTAGATAATCATGTCATGTGTGGTGACAATGGCATCGCATGCTTGGAAAAGTTCCTGATGTTTGACAGGCTTGTTGTTAGCTGTCTTGAATCCGTTCTGTTTCCATCCAGCTAGATGGCATGTGAAACTTAGACGGGCATAGTTCGAGTCAGTACATATCAGGAGTTCTTTGATGTTGTGGGAGGCGGCCAGTTGTAGGGTGATGAGGACGGCTGCTATCTCTGCATATTGCGATGAGTGAGGGCCTAACTTGAACTGTTGTGGTGGGTAAGGGTCATTGTTGAGCCAGACCACGCCTGCTCCCGCTTTCAAGTTGCCCTGTTGATTGTAGGAACAACCATCGACATATGCTGTTGGCATGCCTTCACACACATTCTCCTCGAAGTACCTATAGTTTGTCAGTTGCGGTGGTGCCGGTTCTTTGGCTTCTGCTGAGGTATTCAGCATGTCCGTTGAACAGGTCTGACAGGCTGCTAGCCCGTTTCCCAGTGAGGATTTGTGGTTTTGGGCATATCTTGCCTCTACGTCCCGTCCTTGGAGCGTCATTAACCAGGTAGCTATGCGGGCGTTGGTTACCACGCCATCCCTGATTCGTTGGCTGTTGAGGAAGATCACTGGTTGGTGACACGTTTCAATGATAACCTTCTGAGCTCCGATGTAGTTGGAGAAACGCTGAATGGCCCATACAGTGCAAAGCAAGGCTTTCTCGCAGTCTGAGTATTTGCATTCTGGGGGAAGCAAGGTTTTGCTGGCATAAGCGACCACCCGTTTGTCTTTGTCGTGGAGCTGGTACAGACCTGCACTGAGGCAATGATTGGAGAATCCAGCTTCCAGATAGAATTCTTTTCCTGGGTCGGGGTATGTGCTGTTGCAGGGTCGGATGACCCCCTTTTGTAGCATGGAGTCAATGATATCTTGCACTGATTCGTATGATGCTATCGGAATCTGGTACTGCCGCACAAATGTCGGTGGTGCATTTGGGTGAGTTGGGATGCGCACCATGTGGATATCAGTCAGGCCACAGTCCAGGGAATCCTTTGCGAAGGAGTCCTTATATTTGCACAGAACTTCTTTAAGTCCTTGGCGATCCATTTCACTGTGGAGGGCATCCGCCTCGCTCAGGATTTGTTGGACTTGTGCATTGAACCCAGCATAGGGTTCCTCTGAGTCATTCGAGGGACTGTGGGTCTTGACGGTCAGTTCTACAGGTAACTCTGTTGCAGTCTGTGTTGACACAGCGTAGACAGCGAGGTGAGTGTCATCTGTAAGTTCTGATCGGCAGACACTTTCTTTAGGCACCGGCAGAATAGAAGTGATGGCGATGATCTCATGGGGCTTTGTGAAAGTTACGGTGTTGTGGCATTCATCTGACATTAGTTCAGCTGGTATGTGGCCGATGACAGGAACTGTCAGTTCAAAGTCATGGAATGCCTGGTTGATGAGCCATCCCAGGTGACTGGCTTTTGGCACATTGATGTCTTTGGCCGCACAGTTGTTGAACAACACATACACAGCACGAGATGACACTTCTATGAGAGGTGTGGCTTCCAAGGTCAGTCCTAGTTTTAGGCAGGTCCTGGAAGGTTGGAAGAAGCCTAGCTTACTGTTAAGGGTCTGGCCAGGTCGCATGTTGAGGCGGACACTGACACTCTTGCTGTAAGCGGGGATTGTGGCTTCTTGCTCGTTGATCATGGCGCATGCATCTGGTATTGTTTGACCAGATCGAAGATTCTTGAGGTTGACTGAAGATGTCAATTGGTGTGACAAGGGAGCCCATATGACGTCATTCACGGTGTCAACGCAGGCGTTGAGACGGACCATGATGTCTGCTCCTATGTAGATGTCATGAGGTAGGTTGGGGACAACCAGGAAGTAGTGACTCAAGAGTCTGTCGTTCCATCGTATGTCTGCAGCACAGACGATCTTGGAGGTAGCCATGGTTGTTGACCATGGATTGAGAGGGAAGCGGCTATGCTTTGAGAGGTGTGGTATGCTCTGATTTGTCTGCTTCAATGTTCTGAAGAGCTTCAGGCTGATAGCGGAGTTTTCAGCCCACAGGGCTAATGCTGCATCAGGCACTGGTGTGTCTTGGACATTTATGGCAGTCATGATTCGGAGGGAACCTGAGTCTGAGTCAGATGCTTGCAATGAGCAGAGGAATGGGTCTTGGTTCTTGTTGCTTGACGTGGAACTTGCTCTTGACTTTGAATTTGCATCGTCGGTCAGTGGATGGGGGGCGGTGTCTGTGACTTGACACTGCGATTCGTTCGAGTTTACTGACTGGAGAGGCAGAGGCTCACGGACTTGTGTCCATTTCTTCAGGTGTTTGAAGTCTATTAAGGGTTCAAAGCGGTTAAGCAGGTCTTTCCCAATGAGGAGAGGATATGTGTTGAGTGGTGAGATGTATACTGGGTGAACAAGGTTCATTGGTCCCACCGTTAGGTGAATCGGTGCCACATGTTTTAGTTGTAGGCCTGTGTGGGAATATGCTTGGAGGTTCAGCTCACACCTTTGAAGTTTGAAGGTTCCGTTAGACCTCTTTGTTCTGTTTTGGACTTCTTCAAGGAGTTCTGTTGACATTAGGGTGATGTCAGCTCCAGTGTCGAGGAGGGCTTCGACCTTGATGTGTTGTTCGATGATAACGGAAAGGTAAAACTTTCTTGCTATACCTTTCTCAGTGAGATCGCCCAGGAGTTGGGGGACTGGAGTTTGGGATGAGAGAGGTAGGATGTCAGCATTTATTTCGTTTTCTTCGGAGGAGTGGCAGACGACCAAGACAGCACTTTCAGGAACTGGAGTGATTTCCACAGCAGGTGTTTGTTGGATGCTGCTGTGATCTGACCCATCGGGTGTTGGATCAGTTTCTGACTGTTTTGCGGGATGTTCAGGGGGGACTTCTTGTCCGTTTGATGTTATGGTGCTTGTGGTTCTCTGGGAGAGAGATGAGGTGCTGTTCTCTGGGGTGTGTTGAGTCAGGGGGTCGCTGTCATCTCGTCCGGCCGCTAGTCAGGATGAATCTGGTTTCGCTTTCTCTTCCCACTTCCGGTCGTCCTCCTTTCGTTGGAAGAACTCTTTCATCATCATTTTCATCAGCTCTTGAGAGTCGAAACAAGGTGAAGTCTTTTGTTCTGGTATGGATTCATTTTGAGCTCGGTCAGCTTGGAATCTTTGTGAGTTTTTTCGTCGTTTCCTTGGGCTGGTTGCTCCAGGGTGTGTTTGTCGTTTTCCCTTGGATTCCCATGAGCCTTTTCCTCTGGGGTTTCCAAATGAGCTTGGCTGATTCCAGGTTTTCTCCCAATGACTCTCATGAGGTCTTGATTGGTTCCATGAATTTTCCTAGTGACGTCCAGGTGAGCGTTGTCGTCCACGTGGTCCATCCCAGCGGTTGTCTCTCTGTTTAGGTCGAGTACCAGTGTGGGAGTCCCACTCTCTGTTGGACGAGGATGCATTCCACTCTTTGGGTGTCGGCTTGGCAAGGTCTTGACGCTGGGTGCCCTCTAGGGCCAGCCCCTGACTCTGAGTGTTGAAGTCAAGAACTGCGGTGGTTTTGGTGCTCTTTTCTAAGGCCAAGTCTCTTAACTGTTGAGCACTCATTGTGCGTGGACAGGCAAGGACGCCAAGATGGTGGCTCACCCCAGGATGGAGGTTTCTCAGGAAGAGAGTTTTGAAGTTCAATTCCTCCTCCATGCTCTGTTCGTTGCGAGACCCGAAGTATGCTAGCCTTAGTCGGCTATAGAAGACTTGAGGAGTTTCGTGACGACCTTGTTTTGTTTCCAGGGTAGCCACTAGTCCTCGTTCTGACTCAGGGTCGGCAAACTCTCTGATGAGAGCTTCTCGGAGCAGGTGGTAATCAGTCTTTGTGTGGGCAGGCTGCCGGTCCAGGAAGCTGCGCACTTCAGAGCTGGATGTGGCTCTGAGCAAATAAAGTCTATCTTTGTCAGTGACATTGGGTCTCATTTCCAGATGGAAGTCAATATCTTGCAGATAACTCTGAACATTTGGACTACCTGGCACATTTGGAGTGAATTTGCCAATGTTTCTAGCAAGCTTGTCAAGGTCTCTGAGGTCCAAGCCATGAGATGATCTGTGGCTGGCTGGAGCATGTTCTTTTAGCCTAGTGGGGAGATAGGATTCTTCGGAGGGAGCTGGTGACTGTTTTGGCACTGCCCCCTTCTGATCATGTGCCAGTCCAGGAACAGGGGAGCCGGTCCTGCATGGCAAAGGTGAAGTTGGTGTCCGACGTGTTCTTGACGGCTCACAGCGCAATTCATATGCATGCTTGAGTTCCTCTTTAATACTGTCGGACTCTTCTTTGATGTAGTCAAGCTGACGTGTTAGATGGCTGACCTCATTTCTTGACTCATTCAGGTGAGTTTCGAGAGCTTTAATTCGGCTGTTCTTGTCTCTGAAGTCAGCCTTTGGTTTTTCCAGTAGCTGTTCTGCGTACTGTAGCTTGTCGGAGAGATCAGCGTAGTCTGCTCTGCCTCGTTCCATTTCTTGCGTAGTAGCTGCTAGGGTCTCTTTTAGCCTGTTGATCTCCTCTTTGGCGCCTTGTTCCACTTCATCGGGCCCTTCTCGTCGTTCCTGAGCCTCCAGCTCCAGCTGTTCGATGCGTCGTTGTGCATGTGTCAGCTCCTGCTGGCGATGGGCGGCTTGCCTGTCGCTCAGTTTGAGGGTGGCGATGAGTGTGTGGCTTAAGGAGCCGGTGATCTTGGCTAGTTCTTTGTGACTGTAGCTCTGGCTTGGGTCCTGTTTCATGAGGCTTGCTATGTTGTCATCCAGCTGGTCCTGTGTCTGATGCTTTAGTGTTTCAGCGCCCTTAGGTAGGAGGCTGTCTGTTACAACACTTAGCCAGGTCTCCAGATCCTTCCAGTGTCCAGCAGGGTCTGTTGTGCGAGACATGTTTGGCACCGCGAGGGAGATCTAAACCCGAAACTGACACAGACCTTGAAGAAAAGAACAAAACAAAACACAACAAAACAAAACAAAGCAGGGCAAATCAAAGGTGTAAGTGTGCAATGTCAACTGTGAGTTAATGGGAATGAGTAATGAGTGTGTAAATGTGCAGGTAAGACTGGTTCTCGACTGTGGTCCTCTCGTGGATGTGCTTCTAACTCGGAGTCTCTGTGAAAAGAATCAGTAAGCACACACAGATAGCACAGCTAGAGAACAGCAGAAGAAAAGAAGAGCACGAAACAAACAGGATAGCATTTAGCAAAGAGCAGAATAATAATGGGGTGCTTCCAGTTTCCCTATAAATGAAGTTTTCGTCTTTAACACTATTTGCAGAATGAGTTTTGTAAAATTTTTATTTTAGAAGGATGGTTCTAGACAGGGGTTTTGAAAATGATTTCAAAGTACCAGGACTGTGATTGTTATTAAAATTCCCTTCGGGGCGAAAGAAAAACAATAACAATGACAGTATTGGTTTCTCAGCTAGTAGGATTGACAACCATGCACCACTCAAAGCGCTTCTAGACGCGTGCTCGGGGTTTATGGACGCCTACCAGTCTCCTTGTTGACCTGCTCGAGCCTAGGCTGGGTAGGATAACAGGATGAGGAGGGAAGGTAAAGTGAGTGTCATACTATTTTAAAAGAAGTGTTCCGTTTCCCAAATATTTGTTAAATATTTCTCAAACACTCTGCTTTTATGACTTTCACAGGTACAAATCCAAAAACCAGCAGCAGTAGTCAAACCAGAAGAGGACAGCTGAGAGAGAGAGAGAGAGAGAGAGAGAGAGAGAGAGAGAGAGAAGAACAAAGAGAGTGAAGTTTTGCTCCCAAAATTTGGAAAAATTACAGGGTTGACAGAGTGGTAGCGCTAGGGAGTCGCTACACCTAGGGGGTTGGCTTACTGCGCTAGCAGGAGAAGTCAACTGACCCAAGTATTGAGGGAGACCCCAAAATTTTCCTTTAAATAAATTAATTAAATCAAAGACTGAGGGAGTGAAAGTCTGAGATTAAACTTTATTTTAAATGAAATTTTGAGTTCAAATTTGGAAGTTGTGAATTAAAATTGTAATGGGTTCAGCATTAAACATTGAGAGCAATTATAATCAAATTAATCAATCAAGTATCATCTGAATTAGGGAAGCCCAAATCCTAATTAATGACTAATGAAATTAAAATTTCAAAGCCATAATTATTAGTTAATGATTAAAATTGCCAGATGTTGGTAAGGAACTACCATTAAATCAATCCACAAATATCCATACCATATGAAAGCTAAACTGAAATTGATTATGAACTTGATTTTCAATTAAAATTGAAATCGAATTAAAGTTTCCAATCAAAAATTCATATTCCCAGATGTCATTAAATTCAGTAAGAGCAGTTACAAATAACAGGAAATGTCTTCAAATGTAATCAGAATGATTGCTAATTGCTAAAACAAACACGTGTTTAACTGACAATAGTAAATTTAGGAGAGAGACAACTCTTCAACAAATGAGATTAACAAAACAGGTTTATTAATTTAACATTTGTCACGTTCTCTCAAATGGGAGGTGAAAGCACAAGAGTGAATTAAAGTTCAGTAAGGAAGAAGTCATTCCAACATTGCAACATTGCATTCAGACCACAAAATGCTATGCTAGCCACTAGCCCTTTAGCAATGCTACTAGCTTTACATAGACTGTAATGCAACCGTGCTAGATTTAGCTAGCTCAGCTTGTGCTAAGCTTTGTTTACACACAGTTGAATATGGCGCTGGCAGACTGCGCATGCGCACTTAAAGGTTACCCCGGGAAAGGTTTCTTAGGGCTTCCGGGTTACAGCTGTCACTGTCGTGGTGACTGTAAGGCACAACAAAGAATACACTTGTTCTATACTCTTTGCACACAGACAACAAATAATACAAGCACAATAATTATTGAACTGACAGCGCAGTTCATTCACAATGAACCATTCAGCTTCTCGCGTTTCAGAGCTGAACAACCCCCACACGTTAGAGTGAGGCACATTAATCCACAGATTTTTCTGCAATTAATAATTAACGTTACTGAGATCTCGGCGATCTGAATCATTCGTGTCAGTTTCTGGACACGCAACAACATGCAGGATTTACTGCAACAATACTTGATCAAGAATTTTCAAAATAATCCCATTCAAATCAAACTCAGACACGTATAGTGTTTAGAGTATTAATATCTCATCTCACGAATGAGCGGATATAGGCGGCACATTAGGTAGCTACTCTCTAATGTGACCATGCAGGGATTTTAGCTTAGTTGAAATAACATTGGAACACGCAATATTATCCACTATAGCTACAAGGCCTTAAAGAACAAAAGCAAGGAACACGCTTACTCTGTCCTGGTGCGCTCTCAGGCGACTTTCCTTTTGTCTTGGCAGACAATCTTAGATTCATTTACTGCAGTTTTAACAACAACAACAACAACAACAAAACGTACAGACAAACAACTCGAGTTCAGATTTCATTCATCCACAGCGCCTTATGTGCAATCATTGTTATGACAATCAAAAGCCTCGTTTCTGTTTCTAATCTATCTTCCGGATCAAGAAAAGATACAATCACACAAGTTACTTGTTTTGTGTACAAATTAGATTAACCTGCACGAATTTTTCTCCACCATTATGTAAGGACTTAGCCTATTTATTAGCTCAATTTAATTGTTACAGGGAATAAGAATTGAATCAACTGTAAATGATTCACTGTAAATGATTCAGAATTAATATTTAACACTTCATCAATTATTCGTCCAGCGAAAATTGAGGTTAGAGTATTTTACCAATTCTGGATAAAATATTCTTCTGCGGCCAACAGTAACAATATTTTATTATGATTATTGTTATTATTGTAATTATTATATTATAAGCAAGAGGTAACTTGATCTTTTACGTTTAAGGCAGTAATTTGACACACAGCACAAGAAACTCGTATATGTGAAAATCAAAACAAGATTTATTGACTACTTCTAATGATTACAGGAAACTAAGGCTAAAACACACACACACACACACACACACACACATACATACATGCACACACATTCGCGGATTTGATGAGTTATGAAAAGTCCCAAGTTCAGTGCTAACTTAACTCATAACCTGAGGAAAATCACAAAAGCAGAGCTTTGGCTTGATTCTTTAGGTTTAAAGGAGTTTCACCAGTTTCCAGCAAGAGAGAGAAGTTTGCTTGTACCTGCGTTTGCTCTGACAGCTGAGGTAGTCGGGTTGTTCCGTGACTCGTGTACAGCGGAATCCCGTTCTGGATTGGCTGTCTTTCAGGTGACGTCTTCTCGGGAAAGCCCTGTGGGTTGCGCGGAAGCTTTGAAGGATGTTGCTGGCTGGTGCAACTGTTCTGAGCGTCTGGCTTGAGCGGCTCTCTTCTTGGGAGACTTTGGTCAGATATTTCACGAAGTGTTTTGGAGTCTGGATGTGACGGCTGTTGAATGATCAGCAGCGCGGCTCGTGGTTGAGGAAATGGATGGAAAATCAGCCCCGGTCAATCAGTTATCAATGACCCATGCGACTTTTCCGCCGTGGTCAAAGTAGCGGTGCTGCGGCTACCGGGCTTCAACGACTGTGCTTCAGTCCGGCTTCTGACCGATTTCGAGCGATTTCTGACCGACTTCTGACTTCTGACTTCCAGCACTAGTTTGTTTGGACAGCATAGTTTTAAAGGAGCGATCCTCCAATGAGACGTTGCTACGGAGATTAGACACGCCTCGTCTATTGTCTATTGATCACATCGCGTGATATCTGTGGAACATTCTCCTGTTTTATTAACAACTTTATAATGTTTCTTAATATTTTCCTGATACTGAATTTCAATGTTTCATTCACACAGAATTACAGAGAATTATAAATTCTGCATTTAGAACTCAAACATGACTCTTACACACATATTATTAGACTGACCTAATTAAAACAATGATTACCAGAGAAAGAAGAGGCATACGGGAATACAAACATATACTGCATTGACTCCAACATGTTAGTAATCACATCATAGCAAATGTTATTCTGGATATAGTTAATACTTTAAGTAATCGACAATTGTCCCTTTTGAGATTCAAGATTGAGTCCTTAAGCATAGTTTAAACTTTGACCGGAGTCACGAGTGACAGGGTCAGGATGGATTGCTTACACAAGGGAGGTATTGATAGGACAGATTCGTCTTTAAATCCGTTGATGGGTGTTTTCCTGTTCCGTCCGATAATACAAGAGGGTTTTGTGAGAGAATCAATAGATTTAATGTGATCAGATCCACGTGATGGGTTCTGATTAGTTTATTGCTGATGAGCTAAGAAGTCCTTTAGACAGAGTCCTTTGTTAAAAGAAGTCACGTCATCACTTCTGTTAAGGCTAGGTGTTTCCTGTCAGGAAATGGATCTTTTGGACCAAATGAAGCTTTGTTCAATCATGTTGTTCATTGATAAAGTCATTGGTAAGTTCTGTCGAGCGATGCCCTACAAGCTCTACACTTTTTAACCACAAACCACTTTTTGTACTGCGATGTGTCATGCATTACGTAATCACGTTGGAAAGGTCACGCATGACGTAGGCAAAAGTACCACAGTAGGGTGAAAAACTCCATCTCATTTTCTCCACCAACAACATCAACATCGTTGTTTTACCCTTTTTTTTGTAAAGGGCGTTTGACTTAGTCTTTACACGTTCGCTTTGTAGACACTGGATTGGTACTTTTGCCTACGTCACGCATGACCTTTCCAATGTGATTACGTATTGTGTGGCGTATCACATAGCAGTGCAAGATGAGCATTTGTGGTTAAAAAGTATATAAATTTTTATTTTTTTTTAGAAAATGACCGATCATTTTACTAGACAAGAACCTTATTCCTCGGCTGGGATCATGTAGAGCCCTTTGAAGCTGCAGTGAAACCTGTTGTACCCCAGTGAAGTCCACTACATGGAGAAAAATCCTGGAATGTTTTCCTTAAAACTTTAATTTCTTTTCGACTGAAGAAAGAAAGACATAAACATCTTGGATGACATGGGGGTGAGTAAATTATCAGGAAATTTTAATTCTGAAGTAAACTAATCATTTAAATCAAAACTGCCTAATGTTACTGAATGAAAAGTCGACCCATGACAAGGTATAGAACTGTGCAAGCTTTAGGGATGTTGATGGACTCAATCTACTTTATCTATGTTTTGATCATCATTCTGAATCCGATCTGGATGTAGTCTTTGACAAAAACACGATTTTCTCAGCTTTTTGCTATAAATGTTGCCCCTTTATTTTTTTTAAATGAAACTTTCACATTCAAGTGTTGATAAAAAAAGAATGCATTAAAGCGGAACTCAGTAAGATTTGCGAAGCTCCCCCTAAAGGTTCCTTCAGTGAATCACACTGTCGTAAATACTCCAAGCGCAGCTCTGGACTACAACGACTACAATGCTCACCAGCGCAGTAGTTCCCTTTCGAAAGGGAACTCAACTCTGCGCTGAAATCGTGCTATGGGGAACGCCACTCGTGACCCGTGTTCGAAATGCCAAGAATCACACAACTCCAATCCTATTGGCCGGCGACAGCCTATGACGTCGAACGGCGCGAACCATGACATATAAAGAGAGCATCCCAAAGGAAGCAGTCGGACATCTTCTCGTCTTTTCGGGATTGTTTTGTTCGTGCCATTGTTTCAATAACTCCGGTAGGAAGTTACTCCTTTTATATCTGCAAACGTCCAGGAGGATGTGTTCATCCGTGTCCCAGGGGTTTGACACTTGATGTACACGTTTCTGGTGTTTTTCTGTCTGGAGAGGAGCGAACGCATAGACGATGCTGTATAGCTTTCCTGAGCATGTAGTTAGTAAAGTTAGAAGGGGTTCTTTTGGGCAAAATAACTGTAGCATTAGGTTGGCTAATTTTCAAAATATGCAGGCCGCTTTATGGCCGCTATTTTGTGGCCTCCTATGTTAGAGTAGCTTCTCAGCTAATACTTTAGTTTGGTTTGAGTTAGCACTCGTCGCTTCAGTTATTTGAGTACAGGACGGCTTATTGGCGGCCTGACACTGTTTGCTTGCAGTGCTTCATTTTCTCCTCATATTTGAAGGTTTCAAAATGAAGCCCAAGCCTTGCTTGGCCCAGTAGGCCTTAGCTAGCGGCTAGACTAGAGCTAGGTTTAGGTGTTTGTTTGTTACATCACCCTTATTATTACTATCCCTGTGAGGTTGTATAGTTCCTAGTTCTGGCCTCCTCCTGAGGGAGTTGCGGGCCGCATGCCCATTTCCCCTTCGATGTGAAAATGTAGGTGCTATGGCTAAGGTTAACAGCTAAGGTTATAGGCTGTTATTAGCCTTCCTGGTGCTGTTTTTCCCAGGTGGTAGGCCCTTATCTTCGAGAAGATGAGTTATGCAGTGCTGCTAGGCCCCACTTTTTAGAACTTTTTGTCATGCCTATAATGTCTTCACATGAGCCCCTTGAATTATATTCAAGTTTCAGATTATGATACTAAATATTCTAGCTTTCGTTCTCTAGGGTTCATTACAGATTCCAGTTCTGTTCTGTGAAACATTTATCCTGTCTGGATGGCATGTATTACAAAGCATTCATGTTTGCTTTGGGTTCTAAGCTTTAGCCCTACATACATATGTGAGCTTACTCATGTGCTGCCACAGGTTAACGCCTGTTTCTGTGATAGCAGGCTTTGATTAGCCTCTATCTATGAACGTGGTGTTTTGTTGTACTCCCTGGTTAGGGTGTGTTTTTCACTGAGTGCATCACCTGTTGGATTGCACACTCTGGTTGAGTGTAGAGAGTCGTATCCTGGTTAGAATAGCTATCTCTGTTAACTCCCAGTCGATCGTGACCACAGCAACTGTCTTGCATTTGCTGTTAGATTGTTGGCCCTTTATTGTAGCCTCTTTCTTATCACAGCTTGTGTTTAGGCGCTATTGGTTATGATCATGAGTTTGCTCATGTATTTGTAGCACTGCCTCAGGCTTTTGCTCACGTTGTCTGAGGTAATATGTCTGTTCGGCCTTCCTCAGACCGTGATAGCATTTTTATGTACCAAGGTACATTGCCTGTTGGAATGTGCAGGCTTGAGCTCAGGTTTGGTAAGTTAGTTCCCCACTTATCGTGTAGGATCTAGACCTGCCCCCTTGAGCTTGGGCCCTGTTATGACCACGGGCTGGCACCACATGGCGCGAAAAGTAGTAGGCCTTGCCAGGCCTCCTTTGTAGCTTCTGTGTTGACCCAGCCGGGTTGGTCATTTCTGGACTCATTCCATGGTTGAGTTATGTCTTTGACTCTCACCGCCTTCGGCCACGCCCACCTCTGTTCGAGTAGGCCCTATGTTGGGCCTTTCGTTGAGTTCTGTGGCGTAGTATGTACTTCTTATACCCGAGGGTTTTCAAGTACCTTGTCTGCGGGCTGGCCCTAGTCATGAAGCTACCACTGGTTGGTGCCATGTGTTCATAGAGGTTGTAGGCCCTTCAGGGCCTCCTTTCTGTCTGCATATTGGCACAGCTTTGTGTGGGTTTCTATACGACTCATCACCATGGATGGGTCTTGATGCCACTAGCTGACGCCGCGTGTATACAGGTTGTAGGCCTTCGCAGGCCTCCTTTGTGTGACGCTGGAGTTTGACTTTGTACTTCTCTCGCTTAGAGAGTAAAAGGTGCTTTTACTGAGTACATTTCTGAAGTGGCTTGCCTCTCGAGGTGAGCTTTTGTACTAAAACCAATTTTGGTCTGGTTTTATGCATTTGCTGCCTTGAGCTTGGTTTCCTTTAGCTCTAGTCGAGCTAAATAGCTACCCTGTCTGTGACTTGGTTCTATTTTGCTCCTAGAACTTTAGTGGCCGCTAGCTGACACCGTGTGCGATGGGTAGGCTTGAGGGCCTCCTTTGTAAGCATGCTGGCTTTTTCCCTTTCAGTTTTTATTTACTTACAGTAAAGGGTCTTATGTCGTTGGCTGGCCGGGGCTCGGGCTGGCTAATGACCTCCTTGGTAGTCGGTCTGTCTAGCCTGAACCTTGATCACACTGCCACGAGCTGATGCCACGTGTCTGCTGAGGTTTTAGGCCCATGGGGCCTTCTTTAGTGCGTGTTGGCGTACGTTGTACTCCTCTTGCTTAAAGAGTAAAAGGGTGCTTTTACAGAGTACACTGCTCGTCGGTTTGTGTTGGACGTTTTGTGGGCGCTCACAGCTACCTAATTACTTGGTTGGTCGTGCGCTTAGCATGCTATGTTTTCAGTCGAATGGCCTTATAGGCCATCCTGAATACCACCCTGTGTGTTGGGTTCATGTTGTGATATTAGTTCATTGTAAGAACTCTTAGCTATGTTGTAGGCCCCTTTTGTTCGGCCTCCATGGTTATGTGCCTACAGTACGGTCTGTCTGTTAGGTTGAGCTTCGTACTTCCCTCTGGGTTGACTGCGTAATTGTGCTTAGCTCCCTAAGCTGGTCATTGGTTGTAGACTTCTGTGAAGTCTCTCGTTCAGACTGGCCCCAGGCTGGTTTGTGCTCCCCTGTACCAGGGTGCTCTAGTGCACAGCCTCCTCAGCACTTTATCAGAAGCTGAGTAGATCCTAGGATGAGTGGTCTTACTCCCCTCAGTACGAGGGTTTATAGCGCTCAGCTGAGTTCCGCTCTCCAGGATGCCCATCTCTGTGTGTGGGTTTGAGTTGCTCACTGCCCTTTCGCAGTCGCTCTTACCTGCTCTCCTCTTTCGGAGTTTGCGCATTGGAGATTCTGTATGTCAGACAAGGTTGGCCCAGACTATGTTTGGCTTTCGCTAAATTAGTACAGCCTCCTTGGTGGTGTCAGGGGTGAATTTATCCCCCTAGTGATGGGCCGGGATTCCTCTGGTTCCCTGGCCACATTCCCTTTAAGTGACCACTTCCCCACGGGTTGTTGGTCTCAGATGCCTCTAGCAGCCTTGGCAGGCCTTTTATGGAAGGCCTCTTTTAGGCTCAGCTTGGGCTGTTGGCCATAGGGAATGCTGTCACTGACAGCCACTGATAGGCTGTCGCCGGCCAATAGGATTGGAGTTGTGTGATTCTTGGCATTTCGAACACGGGTCACGAGTGGCGTTCCCCATAGCACGATTTCAGCGCAGAGTCTCGTTCCCTGTTCTCAGGGAACCATGGTTACATGCGTAACCTGAGACGTTTTGCAAATACAGTACAAGAAATCTCGATGGAGGTGGGTAATTTTCGAAATTGTCTTATGAAGTCATAATATATACATTGTTTTTGAATTACCGTAAAGCATTTTGTCACTCTCGCGTGAACGTGAACATGGGGCGAGATTGTGTCGGGTCGGCGAAGCTTAACTCGAAAGTGCTGTTTTTTGGCGTAGATGTGCCAGAGGGGGTTAGTGCTCGCCTCAAACACACCACTACAAGTCAATTAACCATCGTAAGGACTTACTATTTATGAAGGTAAAAAAAGTTACCTAGTTAAGCTAGAATACAATATTTTATTTTTTATTTTTTGCTATTGTTTAAAAGCAGAGGCGCTCTGTTCTTTCTTCTTTTGATATATTGCATGTTCAGATATTCGTACAAAATATTCTGGGGGCCATGACAGTTTTGTGAAAATTATTAAAAATGCTGGCATTAACTGGCAATGTTTTTTAAAAACGCTGGCAGGGAAAGAGTTAAAAGCTTGGAAATTGGATTATGTTAAAATCTCAATCAATTAAACATCAATTATGGGCATTATTTTATAATTTGCCACAAGGTTAGCCGACTGCAGGCTCTGCTGTCGAGCGGGTCAGGAGTGGAGATGGGCCAAACGGCGTGCTTTGCTCTGAGCTGTTTAGCAAATGATGAAGACGGCCATGCTCTGCTGATGGAAAGCACTTCCGTCCCTGCTTTGCTGGATGGTCTTTTACAGCTGCTGCAGAGCCCAGAACCAGACAGTATCTGGTTTGCTGCTATGTAGGTTATTTACTTTAGTTAGTGTTGTATGTAATGACTATGTAAGGAAATTATTTCAAAAAGTAGAAATAAAGATGTAACATATCATGTAACACTTATTAATGGTAGTTGTTCTCTAGCAATAGACATTTTAAGCCAATATACATACGTATTCTGCCACTGTTCTAAGCACATGAATATTTAATTTGACAGGAGTTTTGACTCAAAGCATCCCCCCCCCCCCACACACACACACACAACTCACTCTAACATCCTAGGATAGCATTGTTTCATGTTACCTTAATTAGGGTGAACTATCCCTTAAAGGTAGTATTAAAGACTTCATTCTCACTTTTTAAGACTCCACCCTCTTTCTTTTTAACAGGACAGTGCGAGTGCTGGTGTCCCGGCCGAGTGGAGTGGTTCCTGTCAGGATGCATTATCCTCTGCTTGAGCAGCTAAAGGTTTCATGATCATTGTGTTCATAATATACAGTCATGCTCAAAATTATTCATACATTTTGGTAAATGTGAACAAAGAAGGCTGTGAAAATAAATCTGCATCATTAATACTTTTGATCTTGTATTTAAAAAATCTACAAAAATCCAACCTTTCATTGGAGAATAATAATTTTAAATGGGGGGGAAATCTCATTATGAGAGAAATGTTTTTCTCTAATACACACTGCTCACAATTAATCATACCCTTTTATTCAATACTTTTTGCAACCTCCTTTTCCTAAGATAACAGCTCTGAGTCTTCACCTATAATGCCTGATGAGTTTGGAGAACACCTGACAAGAGATCAGAGACCATTCCTTCATGTAGAATCTCTCCAGATCCTTCAGATTCCCAGCTCCATGTTGGTGCTTCTTCTCTTCAGTTCACTCCACTCATTTTCTTTAGGGTTCAGGTCAGGGGACTGGGATGGTCATGGCAGAAGCTTCATTTTGTACTCAGTGACACATTTTTGTGTTGATTTTGATGTTTGTTTTGGATCATTGTCCTGATGGAAGATCCAACCACAGCCCATTATAGGACTTCTAACAGGGACAGTCAGGTTTTGATTTTTATCTGTTGGTATTTGATAGAATCCATGATGTCATGTATCTGATCAAGATGTCCAGGACCTCCAGCAGAAAAATAGGCCCACAGCATTAAAGATACAGCAGTATATTTCATTGTACACATGGGGTACTTTTTACCCCTGTGTGCACCAAACCCATCTTAAGTGTTTGCTTAAGCACATTTTTTGCTTCATCTGACCATAGAACCCATCCCGTTTGAAGTTCCAGTAGTGTCAGTTACTTTTCAAATGTTCTTCATAGTCAGATGAAGCAAAAAATGTAAAATTTAAAAAATGTCAAATTTCCCCCCATTTAAAATGATTATTCTCCAATGAAAGGTTGGACTTTTGTAGATAAAAGATCAAAAGTATTAATGATGCAGATTTATTTTCACAGCCTTCTTTGGTCATATTTACCAAGGGTATGAATAATTTTGAGCACGACTGTATCTGTGTTGTATTGGTATATTATGTATATGATAAATTTATGATCAAACCTGTCATTTACTTTGCTGTCAGTTGCTCTCTATGTCGCCATCCACTGGGCCAGAACTGCAGAAGGAGGTCAACATGTGTCTCAGGAGACTGGAGTATTTATCCAAACCACCTCCAGTGATGGTTACAAATCTTACATCAACGAGCTACACTGTATCATGGGAGAGGTGCGAGCCAGAGAGCGGCCTGGAGGTCATATACAGGTTACACTTCCATAGCAAGATTTTACATTGATTAGATATTTTCCTTTTATGTAATATCATAAGAAATCTTTTTTTTTTTTTTTTAATCATGTTGTACAACTCCACTCAACTACTTCTCCCTCCAGTCTGACCATGGAGTGCTGCAGGAATGAGTCCTAAAACCCTAAAATGAGTTAGCATTTTTGTACTTCTGTTTCCATTGTCCCAAAGGTTTTGTTTAAATAAGGTCTGTAGATAAAGGAATACTCAAAACCCAGAACCCAAAAATACTCTCTCATCATTTACTCACCCTCATGCCATCCCTGATGTATGACATTCTATCTTCTGTGGAACATAAACTGAGATATAATGCAAGTGGATGGAACTGATGGAACTTTATAATAACAATATACTTATTGTTTACATACATGTTTTTGCATTGTACTTATATTTAAAAAAAATACCTGCATGTAATTACATCTGTAATTACACTATCGCCCCCTCCCTGTTACTTTAACCTGCCCTTAAACCTAACCATACCATGAAAACCATACCCATATCCCACCTCAATAGCAAGTGTTTTGCAATACAACACAATAAGTACATTGTACAGTGCACAGCATAAACGAGTACACCCCCTCTGAAACTTCTGAAAGTCAGCAATTACTCAATTACTTGGAAGACATGTTAGGGTTCTTTCGAGATATAATGTTCCAGCAAGTCTGCTTAATCAATTACCAAAGAAGCATGTCAAATTTTTTCAGGAAAATAAGATTTTCTTATCAAGGTGATAACAGGTTGTATTGTATTGTATTGTATTGTATTGTATATCTTTATTATCCACCGAGGTGGAAAATTGTCTTTGGCTCACCAGCACATAAAATAACACAACAAAAACAGAAAACAACAAAAACAGAACAAAAAACAGACAAATTCACATTTCATAAAAATTACAATTCATGCTGCTGTCATTTAATTTAAACACTTGCGGAATTGAGAATTTTGATAGCGTTTGGAATGAATGATCGCTTAAACACATTTTTATTCACAAGAGGTATTCTGTAGCGCCTACCTGATTTCAAGAGCTCAAATTGGCTAAAAAGAGGGTGAGAACTATCTGCAAGAATACTCACCTTCTTCCTTGCCCTTTCAACATAAAGTTATCCTAAGTCACCTTTATTTACAGTGGGTACGGAAAGTATTCAGACCCCCTTAAATTTTTCACTCTTTTGTTATATTGCAGCCATTTGCTAAACTCATTTAAGTTCATTTTTTCCCCCTCATTAATGTACACACAGAAAAACACAGAATTGTTGACATTTTTGCAGATTTATTAAAAAAGAAAAACTGAAATATCACATGGTCCTAAGTATTCAGACCCTTTGCTCAGTATTTAGTAGAAGCACCCTTTTGATCTAATACAGCCATGAGTCTTTTTGGGAAAGATGCAACAAGTTTTTCACACCTGGATTTGGGGATCCTCTGCCATTCCTCCTTGCAGATCCTCTCCAGTTCTGTCAGGTTGGATGGTAAACGTTGGTGGACGGCCATTTTTAGGTCTCTCCAGAGATGCTTAATTGGGTTTAAGTCAGGGCTCTGGCTGGGCCATTCAAGAACAGTCACAGAGTTGTTGTGAAGCCACTCTTTCGTTATTTTAGCTGTGTGCTTAGGGTCATTGTCTTGTTGGAAGGTAAACCTTCGGCCCAGTCTGAGGTCCTGAGCACTCTAGAGAAGGTTTTCGTCCAGGATATCCCTGTACTTGGCTGCATTCATCTTTCCCTCGATTGCAACCAGTCGTCCTGTCCCTGCAGCTGAAAAACACCCCCACAGCATGATGCTGCCTCCACCATGCTTTACTGTTTTGACTGTATTGGACAGGTGGTGAGCAGTGCCTGGTTTTCTCCACACATACCGCTTAGAATTAAGGCCAAAAAGTTCTATCTTGGTCTCATCAGACCAGAGAATCTTAATTCTCACCATCTTGGAGTCCTTCAGGGTTTTTTTTTTTAGCAAACTCCATGCGGGCTTTCATGTGTCTTGCACTGAGGAGAGGCTTCCGTTGGGCCACTCTGCCATAAAGCCCCGACTGGTGGCGGGCTGCAGTGATGGTTGACTTTCTACAACTTTCTCCCATCTCCCGACTGCATCTCTGGAGCTCAGCCACAGTGATCTTTGAGTTCTCCTTTACCTCTCTCACCAAGGCTCTTCTCCCCCAATAGCTCAGTTTGGCCGGACGGCCAGCTCTAGGAAGGGTTCTGGTTGTCCCAAACGTCTTCCATTTAAGGATTATGGAGGCCACTGTGCTCTTAGGAACCTTAAGTGCAGCAGATTTTTTTTTTGTAACCTTGGCCAGATCTGTGCCTTGCCACAATTCTGTCTCTGAGCTCTTCAGGCAGTTCCTTTGACCTCATGATTCTCATTTGCTCTGACATGCACTGTGAGCTGGTCTTATATAGACAGTTGTGTGGCTCCTAATCAAGTCCAGTCAGTATAATCAAACACAGCTGGACTCAAATGAAGGTGTAGAACAATCTCAAGGATGATCAGAAGAAATGGACAGCACCTGAGTTAAATATATGAGTGTCACAGCAAAGGGTCTGAATACTTAGGACCATGTGATATTTCAGTTTTTCTTTTTTAATGAATCTGCAAACATGTCAACAATTCTTTGTTTTTCTGTCAATATGGGGTGCAGTGTGTACATTAATGAGGAAAAAAATGAACTTTAATGATTTTAGCAAATGGCTGCAATATAACAAAGAGTGAAAAATTTAAGGGGGTCTGAATACTTTCCGTACCCACTGTAATTTCCAGGTCAACAAAGAGTATAGAACTCAAGAGGCAACACTCTGATACTTTTTAGGCAACAGTCACTAGATGGCGCTCAGGTAGCGCGGCCGCCATTATGGGGTGAAAATACTAACTGGAGCATTGAATCCTTCACATCTTACGCACCCAAAATCAGTGAATTTCACTGCCAGAAGCGCAATAGAACAGCTTTTTTAAATTAAGTCATCAGTAAATTGTATGGCTCCTACAGTAAATGTTGTATTGTCTTATATATGTTTTATTTTACCAGTTGTGGAATCCAACCATTCATCCATCTGAGGTAATGCACTATGCAGGATTTAAAAAAAAAAAAAATGTCCTGTGCCTGTAATTTCTTGTTCCCTTTCGAAAGGGAACTCGCTCTGCATTGATTACGCAATGGGGGAACGCCACACGTGACCCGGTGTCTGAAAGCAAAACAGCATCTCATCGTCTTTCGGTCCTGTTGTGTCTGATCGCTACTGTTTCGACTCTGGGATTCTATATATGCCTTACAAACGTTCAAGAGAGTGTGTATATCCGTGTCCCAGGGTTTGACACTTGATATACACATTTTCTGGGTGTTTTCTGTCTGGAGAGGAGCGCACATAGACAGTGCTTGAGGGCGCTGTCTGTGTGTTTGTCTGTTGTTTACTGTGAGCGTCTTCGTATCCGCATGCACCGTCCTCATTTGGCACTTTTCCCGAGGGAAGAGGTGTCCGCATCTGTGCCTGGTGATTCTGGCCCCGTTTGTGCTGAGGCAATACGGCGGCTGCAATCATAGGGCTTGCAATTGAGCTCGTTGAGAGGTTTGAGAAAGTGGTCTCTCTCTCAGCTTCCCCGGGGCTGACGAGGATGATTGGATGATGGTGACGTTCGTGTTTGACGTCATCGCGTCCGGCGGCGAGCGCTCCTCTGGCTGTGTATGCGGAGCTGCTGTGTGTTTAGGAAGCGCTTCTCGGCGGGCTGCAGCTGCCATGAGAGTGCATTTAAGAAAGGGGCCGCGCGCTCGATGAGATTTGTCCAGATTTGTATCTGAACCCAGACAGACGGGAGGAGGAAGAAGCGAGAGTGAGATGGGTGATCGATTGTAAACACCGTTTACAAATAACCACTCGTTACAACCGAGGTATGCAGCAAAGCATTTGTGAAGCCACAACACGCACAACCTTGAAGCGGATGGGCTACAACAGCAGAAGGCCCCACCGGGTACCACTCATCTCCACTACAAATAGGAAAAAGAGGCTACAATTTGCACAAGCTCACCAAAATTGGACAGTTGAAGACTGGAAAAATGTTGCCTGGTCTGATGAGTCTCGATTTCTGTTGAGACATTCAGATGGTAGAGTCAGAATTTGGCGTAAACAGAATGAGAACATGGATCCATCATGCCTTGTTACCACTGTGCAGGCTGGTGGTGGTGGTGTAATGGTGTGGGGGATGTTTTCTTGGCACACTTTAGGCCCCTTAGTGCCAATTGGGCATCGTTTAAATGCCACGGCCTACCTGAGCATTGTTTCTGACCATGTCCATCCCTTTATGACCATCATGTACCCATCCTCTGATGGCTACTTCCAGCAGGATAATGCACCATGTCACAAAGCTCGAATCATTTAAAATTGGTTTCTTGAACATGACAATGAGTTCACTGTACTAAAATGGCCCCCACAGTCACCAGATCTCAACCCAATAGAGCATCTTTGGGATGTGGTGGAACGGGAGCTTCATGCCCTGGATGTGCATCCCACAAATCTCCATCAACTGCAAGATGCTATCCTATCAATATGGGCCAACATTTCTAAAGAATGCTTTGATTCAACAAGGTGCTGAATGCCATGTAGAATTAAGGCAGTTCTGAAGGTGAAAGGGGGTCAAACACAGTATTAGTATGGTGTTCCTAATAATCCTTTAGGTGAGTGTGTGTGTATATATATATATATTTATATAAACACATATCATGCTCAGATGCTTCTTATGGTCAGACTGATGGCTGGGCCCATAGTGATTATTTATGTCAGCCCGCTGTTTCTGTTTGATAGTAACAGAAACAGCGAGTCTGGTCTTTGAGCCGCAGGAGGGTCTAAATTTTATGTGTTTAAAATAAGACCTTATTTTCCTGTATAGTTTTCTGAGCATGTAGTCAGGAAAAAGTAAGGGATTTTTGGGCAAACTGAAGTTGATAGGCTGGCTAGTATATATTGTGCAGACCACAAAATGGCTGCCTCTTAGCCACCTGTTGTTTAGAGTAGCTTCTCATCTGCTGTTTTCTAGAGTAGTTTGAGTTAGCACTCATCACTTCAGTTAATATGTATGTTTAGGTCGGCCTTAATCAGCCGCCTGACATTGTCTGCTTGTGAGCTTCACTTTCTTTCTCTTATCCATGAGATTTGGAGTTGAAGCCCAGGCTTCACTAGGCTTGTGGCCCTGTAAGAAGGCCCTTAGCTTAGCGGCCAGGCTAGAGCTAGGTTAGGTGTGTTATTTACATATAACCCTATGTATACTATCCCTTGTCAGGTTGTATAGTTCCTAGTTCTGGCCTCCTCCCGAGGGAGTTGTTAGGCCGTATGCCCATTATCCCTTTGTTTTGTAGGTGCAATTGGTGAGTTTAACAGCTAGGTTGTAGACTGTTTTTAGACTTCCTGATGCTGTTATCTCAGGTGGTAGGCCCTTATCTTTGCGTAGATAAGTCATGCTGTGTGTGCTAGGCCCCACTTTCTAGAACTTTTATGCTATGGAAAATTTTCTTTAATCAAGTTTGAGTTGACGTTGCTAGTGTTTAGCATTCGTCCTCTATGGCTCAGTACAGATTTGAGAATCTGTATGGAGAGAATTATTTTCCTCTTTGAAAATAGTATATACATCAAAGCGCTGCATTTGCTTTGAAGTTCTAGACTTTTGCCCTACATTCTATGTGAGCTTATTTATGCTGCCACAGGTTAGCGCCTGTTCTCATAATAGCAGGCTTTTTCATGTAGCCGCTATTGGAGACATTGGTGACCTAATATTCCCCATTAGTAGGTTTATTGGTGTTACTGAGTGCATCACCTGTTGGATTGCATACTCAGGGTAGTATAGAACCACTTTTTGAGAAAAGCTGGTTTCTATTAGCTCCCTTTTGTGATCTTGTTAGCAGCTATATTGCATATAACTTTGATTGTAGGCTCTTATGGTAAAATAATTAGCCTCCTTCTAGTTAGCAATTGTATTTCTAACAAGTGCTGTTAGTTGATCATAGTTTGCTCACATAGTTTACACTGCCACAGGCATTTGCTACGTGTCCGTTTGAGGTAGTAGGCCATATAGGCCTCCCTTAGACCATGTTGGCATTATTTGGTTCCCTTTAGTCACATATGATTTAGGGCACACTGCCTGTTGGAATGTGTAGCCTAGCTCAGGTTGCAGTTAGCTTCCCACAGCTATTGTTGGGTGAGAGCTGGTTCCCTGTAGCTTGGTTCCCTTAATTTCACGAGCTGAAGCCACGTGTCATTGGAATGGTAGGCCCCAACAGGCCTCCTTTTTAGTTCACATGTTGGCCAAGAACCTATACCACCATCGGCCACACCCCACTTCTGTTGAGTAGGCCTTAAGCAGGCCTCTCATGGAGTATGTGGCATAATATGCATTCCTTCTCTCAGTACTATGCGTGAAAGGTTTTCCACTGAATGCATGGCTGGTTGGTTGGTATGGTCCTGGACTGGCTGATGCCATGTGTTTACTATGGTAGGCCCTAATAAGGCCTCCTTTTTGTTTACAGTGTGTGCTTATATGGACAAACGGGCTGAACGCCACTTGTTGCTGAACTTGGAGGCCCCATAAGGTCTCCTTTTTACCTGACATGCTGGCAGGATGCTTGTGAATCTAATACAATACGGGCTGAAGCCATGTGTCATTGAATCGGTAGGCCCCTTCAGGCCTCCTTTTTAGTTGGCACAGTTTGTGTTTTTACTCTCAATAGGCTGAACGCCACTTGTCGCTGAGATTGTACCCCGCGGGGCCTCCTTTTTAGTTGACTTGTTGGCAGGATGCTTTGGGAACCATACCACCTAACGGCTACGCCCCACCCTGACGGATAGGCCCTAATCAGGCCTGTTCACGTTGGGTGGCAGCGTTTTATGTATTTCTTCTAAGGAGGTTTCTATATTAAATACATGGACTTTGGGTGGTCTGGTTATGGCAGCCACTTGCTGATGCCATATGTTTACTAAGGTAGGCCTCCTTTCGGCCTCCGGTGTAGCATTTGGAGTTCAGCTAAGTACCTCTCGCTGTGAGAGTTTATGGTGTTTTTACTGAGTACTTTGAGTGGCTAGCCCCTCAGGGTGTATGCTGGGGTGAAACCTTACTGAGTTTAGGTTAAACTACATCCATCTCCTTGAGTCTGATCTGTATTCTAGCTGAGCTAATAGCCACCTAGCTTGTAGGGTGGATCTATTATATGTTTCTAGAAAAGGCCACTGGACTTATGCCATATGTCTAAGAGGTTGCTAGGCACTGAGGGGCCGTCCTTTTTTAACATATTGGTTATATACATATGTTGGTGTATATTTCTCTCAGAGAAACCTTTATATACGCTTCCGGTTGGCCAGGGGCCCAGATGGTAACTTAACCTCCTTCGAGTCGGTTATTTATCGTTTTGGTGCCTGAGAACACTGCCACGAGCTGACAACACGTGTCTGTCGAGGTCAGAGGCCTGATTAGGCCTTCCTTGATGCGTATTGACGTACGTTGTATGTGTTTCTGGGCTGTGACCTTTGGCCAGCGTGTGTGTAGCCAATAACGTGTGGCACAGGTGAGAGCAGTGTTGCCAGCCCCCCCCCCCAAAAAAAGCACCTTGCAACAAATTTATCTATTTTTAAAATTCATTTGGCAACTTTTAGTAACTTTTAAAAAATTGACTCAAACAATAAATAAGGCATATTTTCATCTAAATTACACAAAAAGAGGAAACCATTGAACAGCTAGCTAGCCATCAGCCTGGAGAGAGCTGAAGAAGGATGCCACATCATATGTGAATTAAGTTAATAGTTGCAATTTTTCAATAATAATTGTTAATTTATGATACAGCGTGTTATTAGCTTGTACCTAAAATTGTTCAGTTAGGTACTGGAAAAGGTACTGGTGATTTTCTGCCAGGACATTATCTGTTAAGTTATAACCCTGTGTAACCCTAAAACACAAAATACAATGCGTAATTTAAAACACAGGTAAAACACCTGTAAAAAAACCTATACGGCATATTAACACAGTACATTGTCCCCTATTTTTACTGACTTTTTTTCTTTTAGAGTGTAGCACACTAACTACCAATACACTGCTTAAATCTGTAATTGTTCAAAATGTGTAGTTTTAACAGTTAATAAGAAAATAGGAAAATGTGATTGTTAAAAAATGTGTTCAATAATTCAGTGTTGTATTTAAAGCTGCTGTCTGTAACTTTTTTTGGTTAAAAATTATCCAAAATCAGTTATTTAGCAAGTACATGACCAGTCAGTATTCAAAACTATCTGGCTATTTTTCTGCTAGACAGGTAAGACATTTTAATGGGGTACTGAGTAATAAGGTAACAGTAGCACACGTTATCGCTTAATCCATACAGTTATGGATAATGATAATACACACTACATAGACGTCACGCATTGTGGATGTTTTTAACATCAACAATTCAAGAACAAAGTATAACAATAATAATTTGCACCATTGGTTGTGCGATTTATTGTAAAAGTTTTTTCAGTTGGTCAGAACAAAAGTGGATGACTTACTTCAGATGACATTTTCCGGTAATATTTTTTATTTTGGACATACATACCAGACATAGCATCTGTAATTACAATGTACATTGAAGATCCACACTTGTGTGGTGACTGACAGCCCCCACACATAGCTGCACCTCAAAACATTAGATTAATCTGCGCTGAGGAGCCGCGTCGATGCATAACCAAAGATGATAATTTCGCAAATCACTGCAATTGCAGGTTTTTTAAAACAGAGATGGAGATAAAGAGGCAAAACTTACGGACTGCAGCTTTAAAAATAAAGATATTGTAACGAAGCTGGACTCAGGCAGGGATCCAAATGCAAAGCCTTTATTAAAAGTGAGCGTAGTCGTACAGGCAGGGTCAGACAGGAGCAAACAGGAACAGCAAGGGACAGGCAGAATCGTAGTCAGGATACAGGCGGTGGATCAGGACAGGCAGATATCACTCACAGATCAGTATACTAAGCACAGGTCAGGGGTAGGCAGCTGAGGATCGTAAACAGGTAACAGGCAGGAACGGTGACAGGCAGACAGGATAAATAACGCTCAGAATTGTAACACACGGTAAACAAAATTTCGCAATCAGGTGGTGTGTGAGTGAGTCCTTTATAGTCCAAGTAATGTGCTAAGCTATATGTGGCAACAGTTGATTGGAGTGGAATGTGCATGTGACTGGCAGGGACGATTATGGGAAATGTAGTCCGGGAACTGACAGGAACTGATGGTGATCGTGACAGATATCTGATCATAAAGATATTTATATTATAAATAAAATGTTTATATTATTTTTTTTATGAACAAATCTAAATTAACATATTTCAAATAATTTTTTTATTTTTTTATTTTATTTTGTGTATTCAATGCAATAATGCAGTTTTGCATCATGGTTAGGGGAGAGTGGGGTGATTTGTGCCAGGGGGGAAGTAGTTCCACCCATTGTTTCTGGAAAACCATAGAATAAATTGGTCATGTGACCACATCATTTTGAAAAGCCATCCATTTTACTCATCCTCGAAAGAAGAGAGACACAGGGCATGAGAGGAAAGCACATTTTAGCTCAAAAAACTGTTTTTTCCCTTTCAAAGTAACATTTCTATGATCAAGGTTTTTTGATTGTAGTGTCTGAACAATTATAGACAAGTTTGAAAACATTTCACACATGTTTTCGTGCTTTAGCAGGCTACACAATGAGTCTATACAGTTAGCATGATGTTAGCTCTTAACTGCTAGATCATGCTAGCTTTTCAAACTTGTGGGTCTGGGGTGATTTGTGCCAAAGGGCCTGGGTTAAGTTGTGCCAGTAACCCCCACTTATGATTATTTTCAACATATTATTAATTTTAATTGTACATTGTACTCTTACATTTTAGCAGTTAAACTATGTGACATTCTTGATTTTAGACCAAAACCCATCATGCCACGCACTTATAAAACACACTTTCTGAAGATGAAAAGCATGAAATGGTGCAATGTTGTGCAAAAGGCATGAAAACAACTAATATTTTGTGAAACTGAATGGAGATTATCAAATTATCATAAGATTTGTGAGTGATTTAGAGCACAGCAGAACTCAGTCAGATAAAGGCTTATTAATGAAAGTTCCTGTCAAAAAAATTAAGTATATTAAAAGGGTGGCTATAAAACAAGCCAGTGTTGAGCTGAAAACAGGTATTTTCATCTTCAGAAAGATCTTTCTTCCTCTCCATATTGCATGAGAACTGTGGCTTGCTTAATAATGTGGAACAACCTTTAAGTAGGATTTCCATAGACCTGGCAAATTATTTTGTCTGAGATTGATACCAGTTATCTAAAAAGACATGGATAAACAAACAAACATTTTCTTAGAAAAACTAAAATCTGAATGTTTATTCTACTGAAATCTTACTGATATGTAACTTGCATAATAATTTGGAACGCAGTGTATACTTATATCTATCTATTGCATCTGTTGCCAAGGCCTTTTTGCCTGAAATGATTCACAGATATCATATATTGTCTATTTAAGTTTTTTGTGTTTTCCCAACAACTACAAAATATGACTTTTCAACAGTTTAATAGGGTGACAATATCTAAATAAACCTTAAATGAGTAATTTTGTGTTGACATTAAACATTAAAATGTTCTGTTTTACTTCAGAAATGACTGGCACAATTTACCCCAACGTATTCTTCCCAAAGGCACAACTTACCCCCCACCAGGGGCAAGTTGTGCCACAAGACAACTTTTTTCCCAAAAGCTATATTTCTGAAACAATTTATTTCAGATCAAAAGTTATGGTTCTCAGGGATGCACCACATCCTGAAATATATGTACATTCATAAGTTGAAGGCATTACTGCCATGACCTCACTTTAAAGTCACTTTGAGTAAAAACTGGCACAACTCACCCCACTTTCCCCTACGCAATTACGTCATCACGCAATGACATCACAATGTTATTTAGCAACATTTAGCAACAAATTGACCCACCTTTAACAACTTCCCCTGAAAATTAGTTGGCAACACTGGATGAGGCAGGACTTTATCTTCTGTGTCTGAAGCTCAGGAAGCTCCACTAAGTTGTCGTGTCTCAACAAAAAAACAATTTGCTAATGTTGCTATTGCCTTATTGACTGCTATCTGTAACTCCAGTCATATTAGGCATTGTAATTGCGTTTTTATGATGACATAATTATTAACTAGCTAGACAGATGACTGAATGTAATTTGCGAGTGAGTTTGGCCATCTTCAAACTATTAGCACAACTGTTCTTTCATATAAACAAAAAATGCTGTTTATGTATGATAAACACAATGTTTGCAAAATAGCTCATCACTCATCTTCCAGCAGGTAGTTTCTTAAATCGGTTGGGTTACTTGTGCATCTTTAATAATTTTACATCCACCTATTTTAATGTGATTATTTTTTCTTTGGGTTTCCATAGTCTCTTTGACAGAGATGTAATGCTGTACCAAGGCCTGTTGTGTCAGGTGACCTTACCTGTTTCTCCCCACCAATCTATGGAGCCCCTCTCCCTACTGCTCAACCTGTCTACACCTGATGGTGACATTAGTCCTTTCAGTGAACCTGTTGTTATTACTCCTGAGCAACTGGGCTTTAGACTTAAACCTCCACGAGAGCTCTGTGTGATTGGCTCTACAGCTACACATGTACGCCTTTGCTGGATAGAGCCAGAAGGAAGAGTCAAACCCAAATCATACCAGATCTACTGTAATGACACACTGGTGAAGACCACTACTCTACTGGGGTGGGTCAGACTAGTCTTTCATTATAACATGTTAAAGGTGAAGTGTGTCAATTCATGTGTGTCACAAATCAATTCACAGAGGATAATACCACGTTTTACCCATTTTTCTTGTTGACATTTTATCCTACATATGATGTTTTACTCCTAAAGACCCCATATTATGGAATTAAAATGAGTTTGTTTTTTTTCTATGTTTTTTACATTTAAATCACACACTTCACCTTTAATTTGCATTGTTTATTTTATAACAAAATGATGTTCAAAAAACTTGTGTGCTGCATGATGGTTTTGTTTATTTTACTGTAATAATCAATATAGTCTTGCAATGTTACTGCAGTGTAATTGTATTTTGACTAACAGGGCTACAGTGAATGGTTTATCTCCTGCTACCTCCTATAAACTAAGTGTGAGTTCACTCGGTCAAGGGGACGCAGAGAGTCCTAGAGCAGTAACTGAGGTGAGAACAGCAGACGATCAGGATCATGCTCCTTCTGCTCTGACTGTAGTTGTCCTGGGACGGCACGAACTGCAGATAAACTGGGGAGTTCCAGTTGCTCCTTTGGGGAGACTCTTCAAATACGAGCTAAATATGAATGGGTGTGTGGTGTACATGGGTACAGAGAGGGCATACACTGCTCGCCGCCTGTCTGCCAACACAGCATACACCTGCACTGTGACAGCCATTACCTCCAGAGGGCGCTGCCAGAGTAGTCCGGTCACAAAGAAGACAGCACGGGATGAATACCTGCACTCAAGCAGGTGAATTAGGAAGAAAACCATAACATCACAAAAGGGCTAAGATAATACTATTTTCCTAATTTTGAATACTTCATGATTAGGGCTGTGAAAGTTATGTGAGATTTAATGTTTTCCCTAAAAGAAGCAACTAATTTAATGCAAAATACATGTCAGCTGTTAATATATTAATCATACTGTCAAAAGTTAATTAATTATTTCATCTATAATCATTTAATTATTTAAATCTCTATCTTTAATTTTTTTAACCAAGTTAATTGAAAAGAGGGGCTTAAACTTAAATAGCTTAAATAGTGTTTGTCCATCTCAAGAGGTCGAATTAAATATTATAAACTGCTTTATTTCACATTTATTTTATATGAGGTTTGCACAAAACCAAATTAACCCTGTAAAGCCTGATCTATGAAATAATAGTCTGAAAAAATCTTTTTTTTTTTTAAATGGAACAGTTTAGTGAACACAAAAAAATATATGTAAGTATTTGTTGAGTATTATATTTGATACATCAGTATGATATAGGAGAATCACATGGAGCTCATACTTGAGGAGGAAAAAAACACCTCAATTTTATTTATAGTATAAATATGGAATTTGGAGCAGTTGCTGATATTTATACAGCCAAAAAGTAAGATAAAGGTTTATAAAAGTATAACAGACTACTTAGATAAAATGCATATAAATATCAGTCGTCACTCTATATCTTCCAATAATATGACATTTAAATGCTTAGTTTTATGATAAAAAACTCTTGTTTTCAGTGTGGGGGCAAAACAAATAATGCAATACAATACTATGATGATTGAGTGACGTACGAATAAACATTCCTTAAAAGCCTGATGATCATATTTGATACATTTTAACATGTGATGTATGAATAACCAATTAAACCTAAATTGCTTAAATCCAGCAATCTTTAAATATTAGTAATATAAAAGTTTTTCCAATGTTTATTTTATAAAAATCAGTAAAGATTTCACAGCAAAAAGACATCTGTACCACAACCTTAAAGTGGACATTTTCAGATATATGCAGTTGTAAGTATGTGAACCACTTGCAGAATCAGTGAAAATGTGAAAAATTTTAACAAAATAAGAGAGATCATACAAAATGCATGTTATTTTTTGTTTAGTACTGTCCTGAGTAAGATATTTTACAAAAAATATGTTTACATATAGTCCACAAAAAAAAAAAGAAGCTGAATTTATTCAAATGGCCCCATTCAAAAGTCAAAAGTATGTGAACCATTGGTTCTTAATACTGTTTGTGGTTACCTGGATGATCTATGACTGTTTTTTTGTTTTGTGATGGTTGTTCATGAGTCTCTTGTTTGTTCTGAGCAGTTAAACTTAGCTCTGTTCTTCAGAAAAATCCTCCAGGTCCTGCAGATTCTTCAGTTTTAAGCATTTTTTGCATATTTGAACCCTTTCCATCAGTGACTGTATGATTTTCAGATCCATTTTATCACACTGAGGACAACTGAGGGACTTAAACACAACTATTAAAAAGGTTCAAATATTCACCGATGATCCAGAAGGAAACACGATGCATTAAGAGTTGGGGGGGGGGGGGGGGTAAAAACTTTTGAACAGGATGAAGATGTCCAAATTTTTCATATTTTAATGAAATATCATTGCTTTTCATTTAGTACTGCCTTCCGGAAGCAACAGAAGATACTTGCATGTTTCCCAGAAGAAAAGATAAGTACAATTTACCTTGATATTCAAATTCAAAATTTTTCACCCCCCAACTCTTAATGCATTTTGTTTCCTTCTGGAGCATCAGTGAATGTTTTAACCTTTTTTAATAGTTTAATAGAACCTTTTTTAACCTTTTTTAATAGTTGTGTTTGAGTCCCTCAGTTGTCCTCAGTGTGATAAAATGGATCTGAAAATCATAGTCACTGCTGGAAAGGGTCACTGCATAGTCACTGCTGGAAAAAATGCTTAAAAACTGAAGAATCTGCAGGACCCAGAGGATTTTTCTGAAGAACAGATCTCAGTTTAACTGCTCAGAATAAACAAGGGACTCATGAACAACCATCACAAAACAAAAAACAGTCATAGATCATCCAGGTAACCACACACAGTATTAAGAACCAATGGTTCACATACTTTTGAATGGGGCCATTTGAATAAATTCAGCTTTTTTCTTCTTCTTGTGGACTATATGTAAACATCTTTTATGTAAAATATCTTACTCAGGATAGTACTAAACAAAAAATAACATGCATTTTTTATGATCTCTCTTATTTTGTTAGAATTTTTCACAGATTCTGCAAGTGGTTCACATACTTTTTCTTACAACTGTACTTAAAAGGCCTTTTACAACTAAAAAAGTATGAAATCAGACAACAGAAGGCATGCTGTAGATTGTGTAGGTTTTTCATTTAGAGGCCTTAGAATTTTGCATATCAAATATGATACAGTAGATTTTATAAGGATTAAAGATATAACATTACAAAAAGCAAAATTAGGTCAGAATAGGTTGTAGATGTTGTCTAAATTGTTACAGAGTAGCTTGGGATTAAATGTCAGCTTGTAGTTATTGTCAAAACTATATTTGCCATAAAGCAAAATAAACTGGATGATTGAGTTTCATAATTAAAATGCAGTCAACATTAAAAATGAAAATCCTGTCTTAATTTATTCATCCTCATGTTGTGCCAAACCTGTATGTATTTATTTTTTTGCCATACTTCCATAGTATGGACAAAAAATACATTGGAAGTCAATGGGAACCGAAACTGATTGGTTACCGACATTCTTCAAAATATCTTCTTTCATGTTCCAAAGAAGACAGTAAGTCATATAGATTTGGAATGAATAGAGGGTGAATAAATGATGATGGAATTAAAATTTTTGGATGGACTACCGTTAATAAAATAGTTAAATATTTTTCTACAATTAATGGAATATTAGTGTAAAAATTGTCAAAATTATGACATTTGTTGTATTATTTTATTGTAATTGCAATTCTAATTGTTTTTTTTCTGTGCCATTCTCTTCAGATATATGCTTTCTCCTATCCATCAGACTGCTTCAAAACGCTCCACTCCTTCAAGTATCCAAGTGATGAGTGAGGTCAAAAAGAATGACACAAATTCACCAGCTACATTAAAGTCTAAAGTCCACCCCACTATGGTCCAACACAGAGCCACTGACCTTCGAAAAGACAGACAAAGGTGGAGAAGCAGCTATTGTAATTGTTTTTGATGTTGTATCAGTTGCTATTCTCATGGGTGATTGTTATATTGAAATGGTTTAATCATTCTTTCCCTTTATTTCCTTTTCTTGGTTGTGTTTGAAAGGCAATCATCAGTCCAGATACATAGTCCAAAGGAAATCCAATCTTCCAGTTACACATCTAAGGTATTGTTATACAGTAACTATATGTTTATCCTAAACCTTGTAGATCAGTGATTCCCAACCAGGGAACATTTGTTGCCTTGATGTAATATTAATACAAAAATGGTTTGGGTGGTGTTAAAGGGTTAGTTCACCCAAAAATGAAAATTCTGTCATGAATTACTCACCTTTATGTCATTCCACACCCGTAAGACCTTCGTTCATCTTTGGAACACAAATTAAGATATTTTTCATAAAATCCGATGGCTCAGTGAGGCCTGCATTGCCAGCAAGACAACAAACACTTTCAATGCCCAGAAAGCTACTAAAGACGTATTTAAAACGGTTCATGCGAATACAATGGTTCAACCTTAATGTTATGAAGCGACGAGAATACTTTTGTGTGCCAAAAAAACAAAATAATGACTTTATTCAACAATATCTAGTGATGGGCGATTTCAAAACACTGCTTCATGAAGCTTCAAAGCTTTACAAATCTTTTGTTTCGAATCAGTGGTTCGGAGCGCATATCAAACTGCCAAAGTCATGCCCCCAGTCGTGAACCATTGAAATTTCGAAACACTTATCACGTAACGAAGCCTTGTTTTACTGAAATCATGTGACTTTGGCAGTTTGATACGTGCCCTGAACCACTGATTTGAAACAAAAGATTTGTAAAGCTTCGAAGCTTCATGAAGTGGTGTTTTGAAATCGCCCATCACTAGATATTGTTGAATAAAGTTATTTTGTTTTTTTGCCACACAAAAAGTATTCTCGTCACTTCATAACATTAAGGTTGAACCACTGTTGTCACACGAGCTGTTCCCTTTCAGTCGGTCACGTTCGACGTACGTCAGTAGTGACCGACAAATTGGGATATCGCTAGAGAGCCCCTATCAGCTTCGAGAGAACTAAAACAAGCCAATGAACATTGGCGTGCGATATTTGCATAATGCGCAACGCCCACATCCGGGGGATATAAATAGGAAGTAGATGCAATCGCACTCTGTCTTTCGCTTCGGAGCCATACTGTTGGTGTCCTACAGCTGAGTGAAAACACAAGCCTCTAAGAAGACTCAGCCTTCATGTTGGAGCTACGACACTGCAGCGAGGTCGCGAGCTGGAGCCGGGCAGAACTTCTGCTGTTTATACAGCGTTCCGCTGTAAATCCCTTTTGTGTGGGTGTGCGATTTGGGCCGGTACTCCTGTGTGTTTACACACTCGTGACACTCCCTGTGTGTCTCGACATAAAAGAGCTGAAATTTCCCCTTCTGAAAGAGACTTCACAGATGAACCCTGCATCTTTCAAAGATGTCATTTCGTCTGTGCGCTACTGGATGTGGTCGTTCCCTGGTCCCTGCTGATGGGCACAATCGCTGCATCACGTGTTTGGGCGTTCAGCACGCTGAAGCAGCGTTTGTAGATGGTTCATGTTCTTATTGTGGGAACATGACTATCGCGGTGCTGAGGTCGAGACTCTCGTTCCTTGGTTCTCAGGGAGCGGGGGTCCCCTCTCCTATGCCCCGTGGGGCCGTTTTTTCTGGATCCGGTCGGAATGACGGTTCGCCGGCGTGTAGGCAGGGTGACTTGAGGATCACGGTTCGGGCTTCCCCGCCGAGCGTTGCTCCGCGGGCCCCGGCCATCTCTTCAGCACCGCAGCCCGTGGTGTTACCACCGTGCCGTGCTGGGCCCTCTTCGGAGCGTCCGGTGCTGTCCTTTGGTGCACCTGCAGAAGATCAGATGTCGATCACGGCATCGGAAGGTGAGAAAGAGTCCTCGGGAGAGGAAGACTCGGCCGCGCTGCCGCCCCACGGGGCTGCAGCCTTTGTCGAGTCGGATTCTGAGTTGACGGCTGTGCTTTCCCAGGTGGCCGAGAAGGTCGGGCTCGCATGGAATTCTCCGCCGTGTCCCGGTCCTTCTCGGCTCAACGATTGGTACCTCGGGACGGGTCGCGCTGGTCCTCAGCATCCCGCCCCGATGCCTTTCTTTCCGGAGGTGCACGATGAGGTGACTAAGTCTTGGCGGACGCCGTATAGCGTTCGCTCTAGACCCGGTCCCTCGTCCGCCTTCACCACCCTGAACAGCGGAGAGGCTAAAGGTTATGCGGGGATCCCCCAAGTCGAGAGGTCTGTAGAGATGCAGCTGTGTCCTACGGCCTCCAGCTGGCGCGGTGAACCACGCCTTCCGTCCTGGGCCTGTAAATTCTCCGCGAACCTCACGGAAAAAAGCTTACAGAGCCTGTGGGCAGGCCGCCTCCGCCCTGCATGCCATGGCCCTTTTGCAAGTCTATCAGGCAAAAGCGTTATCGGAGATGCCCCAGGGTGGCCTTGATCAACAGTTGCTGGGGGAGCTACGTGCCGCCACCGACCTTGCTTTAGAAAAATCCTCCAGGTCCTGCAGATTCTTCAGTTTTAAGCATTTTTTGCATATTTGAACCCTTTCCATCAGTGACTGTATGATTTTCAGATCCATTTTATCACACTGCGGACAACTGAGGGACTTAAACACAACTATTAAAAAGGTTCAAATATTCACCGATGCTCCAGAAGGAAACACGATGCATTAAGAGTTGGGGGGTAAAAACTTTTGAACAGGATGAAGATGTCCAAATTTTTCATATTTTAATGAAATATAATTGCTTTTCATTTAGTACTGCCTTCCGGAAGCAACAGAAGATACTTGCATGTTGCTCTCCGGGCGACTAAGTTGACAGCGCTCTGTTGGTCAAGCGATGGCTACGCTTGTAGTCCAGCAGCGCCATTTGTGGCTGAACCTGGCTGACATGAGGGAGACCGATAAATATCGGTTCCTGGACTCCCCCGTGTCCCAGGCCGGCCTTTTCGGCGACGCGGTGGAGAGCTTCGCCCAACAGTTCTCCGCCGCCCAGAAGCAGGCTGAGGCCATCAAACATGTCTTGCCCGGCTGGCCAGCTGCTGCCTCCACCCAGCCGGTGGCGCAACCTCAGCCTGCTCGTCGCTGAGGGCGCCCGCCCGTGTCATCCTCCGCCCCAGCTAAAGTGGCAAAGCAGCAGCCTCCACCAGCCAAACAGCAGGGAGCCGGCAGCGGACGGAGCGCCCAGCCCGCTCAGGCCAAGCCAGGTGGCAAGAGGTCGAGGAAGTCGCGATCCTGAGACGGGCGACCTGGAGGAGGAAGTTTCAGCTCTTCGGGAGAGGATTCCATCATCTCTCCCACTCCCGGAGGAGGGCCGGGAGGAATTTGTGTTGTCTGTCCCGCCGCTGGCTCTCCGGAGTCCAGCGGTACCCACTTTTTCACAAAAAGAGCTGTTTCTGAATCCTCCAGGTCACAAAAGGGCGCGGCTGTCTGAGTCCGAGGTTCTGCCTCGTTATCCACAGTCCCCTCTCACATCGCCAGTGGGTGGCAGTATGATGGTCGAGGCCGCACCATGTGTGCCGTCTCCCATTCGTACTACCACTCGGCGGAGTCAGACTCCACTTCGGGCCGCTGTGCCGTCCGAGTCGAGTCTCAGTACTCTGCCTCGCTGCCCCACTCCCGGTACGTCTGTGGTGCCTTTGGTCCCGCTGGCTCGTGTCTGGAAGCCTGGTTAGCGCTCCCCAGCCCGTCCCGCTGGCTCATTCGCACAATCAGACTCGGCTATGCGATTCAGTTCGCCCGGCGTCCCCCGGTGTTCAGAGGTGTCCATTTCACTCAGGTGAGCCTGGACAGTGCACCTGTTCTCCGAGTGGAGATTGCTGTCCTCCTGGCGAAGGATGCAATCGAGCCAGTCCCTCCAGCTGATATGAAGTCAGGGTTCTACAGCCCCTACTTCATTGTACCGAAGAAAGGAGGTGGGTTACGACCAATCCTGGATCTGCGAGTCTTGAATCGGTCCCTTCACAGGCTGCCGTTCAAGATGCTCACGCAGAAACGCATTTTTGAATGCATCCATCCCCAGGATTGGTTTGCAGCGATAGACCTGAAGGACGCGTACTTTCATGTCTCGATATTGCCTTGCCACAGACCCTTTCTACGGTTTGCGTTCGAGGGTCGAGCCTATCAGTACAAAGTCCTGCCCTTCGGGCGTGCCCTGTCACCCCGCGTCTTTACGAAGGTTGCGGAGGCGGCCATTGTTCCTCTCAAGGAACAAGGCGTTCGTATTCTCAACTACCTTGAGGACTGCCTTATTCTGGCCAGCTCGCGGGAGCAGTTGTGCGAACACAGGGATCTGGTGTTAGCTTACCTCATCCGATTGGGTCTTCAGGTCAACTGGGACAAGAGCAAACTCGCCCCCGGGCAGAGGATCTCTTATCTCGGTGTGGAACTGGACTCGGTCGCCCAGACTGCACGCTTCACCGAGGAGCGCGTCCAGTCAGTGTTGAACTGCCTGAGTTCGCTCAAGCGCAGGACAGCGGCCCCACTGAAACTTTTTCAGAGGCTGGCATCCGCAGCCGCAGTCACGCCAATCGGATTGCTTCATATGAGGCCGCTTCAACACTGGCTTCACGGCCGGGTCCCGAGATGGACGTGGCAGCGCGGTACGTTCCGTGTCCCAGTGACACTGGACTGCTGCCGCTCTCTCACCCAATGGTCAGACCCCTCGTTCCTGCGGGCTGGTGTCCCCCTCGAACAGGTGTCCAGGCATGCTGTGGTTCACACAGATGCCTCTGCCATGGGTTGGGGTGCCACGTACAACGGGCATGCAGCTTCGGGTCTGTGGACTGGACCACAGCTGCATTGGCATGTCAGTTGCCTCGAGTTGCTGGCAGTTCATCTTGCGCTGGGCTGCTTCAGGAAGCTGCTGTCAGGCAAGCACGTTCTAGTCCGCTCAGACAGCATTGCGACCGTGGTGTACATCAACCATCAGGGTGGTCTACGCTCCCGTCGCATGTCGCAACTCGCCCGCCATCTCTTGTTATGGAGTCAGAAGCATCTGAGGTCGCTTCGTGCCATTCATGTCCCAGGTGTGCTCAACCGTGCAGCCGACGAGCTCTCACGGCAGCCTCCACATGCGGGCGAATGGAGACTCCATCCCCAGGTGGTCCAGCTGATTTGGCAGTTCTTTGGCGAGGCACAGATAGATCTGTTTGCCTCCCAGGACACGACCCATTGCCAGTGGTTTTATTCCCTGACCGTAGGTACTCTCGGCACGGATGCTCTGGCACACAGCTGGCCCCGGGGCCTTCGCAAATATGCATTTCCCCCAGTGAGCCTTCTTGCACAGCTACCGAGAGGACCCCCAATCTTGCTCGGTCAGATCTGTGCTCTCTTTCCTGCAAGAGGGTCTGGAGCGAAGACTGTCTCCCTCCACCCTCAAAGTGTATGTTGCCGCTATTGCCGCACATCACGATGCAGTTGATGGGAAGTCCTTTGGGAGACACGATCTGATCGTCAGGTTCCTCAGGGGGGCAAGGAGACTGAATCCTCCTCGTCCTCCCTCCATACCCTCTTGGGATCTCACCTTAGTTCTTACATCTCTTCGGCGTCATCCCTTCGAGCCTTTGCAGTCAGTTGAGTTAAAAGAACTGTCCCTTAAGACCGTCCTCCTGGTTGCATTGGCCTCGCTCAAGAGGGTAGAGGATCTGCACGCATTTTCGGTCGACGAATCGTGCCTGGAATTCGGGCCTGGGGATTCTCACGTTATCTTGAGACCCCGACCCGGATATGTGCCCAAGGTTCCTACCACTCCCTTCAGAGATCAGGTAGTGAACCTGCAAGCGCTGCCTTCGGAGGAGGCAGACCCAGCCCTGGCTTCGCTCTGTCCAGTTCGCGCTCTGCATGTTTACGTGGATAGAACTCGAAGCTTTAGGACCTCAGATCAGCTCTTTGTCTGTTACGGAGGCCAGCAGAAGGGAAAGGCTGTCTACAAGCAGAGGATGGCCCACTGGATAGTGGATGCCATTGCCCTGGCTTACGATTCCCAGGGTATGCCTTGCCCGTTCAGGTTGAGAGCTCACTCCACTAGAGCAGTGGCCTCTTCCTGGGCGCTGGCTCAAGGCGCCTCGCTGACAGATATCTGTAGAGCTGCGGGCTGGACGACACCCAACACGTTTGCTAGATTTTATAGCTTACGTGTAGAGCCGGTATCTTCCCGTGTACTCGCTTCAACTAGCCGGTAGACGCGTTGTACCTGCTCTTTTGTGTCGGCTTGCAATGCCATTCCCGCCCCCTGGGCCGGATACATGCATTTTTGACTCCAGTCGTGTTCCCCGGTTGGCGAACCCTGTCGAGCTCTTCCGCCTCCCCCTTCGGCTCAGACATTGCGGAGTGTCTGATGCCAGGCCAACATCCGTCCCTGACGTTGTCTGTTGGCGGGGTTCCATGTGTTGTGACCCCTCCACGTGAGTGGTCCCATAGGTGTATCGTCCACGGTCAAACTCCCTACGCTGAGCCCGTGTCTTCCCTGAGCAGAGTTAACTCTGCTGTCTCTTGTTAAATGAGTCTCCCCCTACTTAGGTGGGGCCATTCCAGGGACTTTGTATGCGTACTGTCCTAGCGTCAGTCCATACGTATTCTCCGCGTAAATTCCTCCCCAAGGGTAGTTGGTGGCCTCCGCAGCGTGCCTTCGGGTTCGCTTCCCCAGTGTAGTCTAGTTTACTTAGTGGGTAGATCGGAACAGCAGTAGACTCTCTCGGCGTTAGCTCGCACCCTTCACTGTCCCAATTGGTGCGACGGGTGGCCGGGCTTTCGCTGGGCACTGGAAGGGGTTTCGTAACTGTGGCGTTTTAGTTGGGATCCCAATTCGTCTGTCACTACTGACGTACGTCGAACGTGACCGACTGAAAGGGAACGTCTCGGTTACGTATGTAACCCTCGTTCCCTGAAGGAGGGAACGGAGACGTACGTCCCGTCGCCACAGTTTCTGTACCCTCGCTGCAGTGCGGACACCAGTTGTCTCCTCAGCAAAAAACAGAGTGCGATTGCATCTACTTCCTATTTATATCCCCCGGATGTGGGCGGTGCGCATTATGCAAATATCGTACGCCAATGTTCATTGGCTTGTTTTAGTTCTCTCAAAGCTGATAGGGGCTCTCTAGCGATATCCCAATTCGTCGGTCACTACTGACGTACGTCTCTGTTCCCTCCTTCAGGGAACGAGGGTTACATACGTAACCGAGACGTTTTAAATACGTCTTTAGTGGCTTTCTGGGCATTGAAAGTTTTTATTGTCTTGCTGGCATTGCGGATTTTATAAAAAATATCTTAATTTGTGTTCCAAATATGAACATGTTACATCAATGAATCAGTGTACCCGGATTAAAACACATATCTTCTATGGGATATTGTTGCACAGGGGTACCTCAGGGGTCTATATTAGGGCCCCTACTTTTTAGTTTGAATTTAAATGATCTCCCAGATGCTTGTCCTGACGTATATATTCAAATGTAAGCAGATGACACTGTGATTTATGTACATGATAGAACAAATGAACAGGTATCACAAAAATGATCTGTTGTCATTACTAAAAACTTGGACTGGTTTAATCAGTGTTGTCTAACATTAATTGTTCAGAAAACTGCCTGTATTTATTTTAAGATTAGAAAGAAGGAAGAGATCCTACCAGATATAATAGTTAATGGTGAAAAATTACAAATTGTGTCTGATTTTAAATATCTTGGAGTTATCTTAGACACTGATTTAACATTTGAAAAGCATATTAAAAAAATAGTCTGCGCAGTGACACCTCAACTTAGAAATTTTAAATTTATACGGAGTCAACTTACAACAGAAGCTGCAAGAGTGTTTTTGCATTCCTTGATTTTTTTCTCACTTTTCTTATTGTATAACTTCATGGTCACAAGCAGGAAAATCTACTCTTAAGGCCTGTTCACACCAGGACGAATATCGCACGCGATTTTCGCCGACGTTTAACGCCTCGTGACTAAACAACGGGCGCCAATGTGAGTGTGCACACCGACGCGAAAAACGCGAGGCGTTAAAGCGTCATTTTTTAAAAAACGCCTCGGGTTCGTTTTTTTGGTTTGACGCGCCGCGTTAAAAACTGGCCGACCAATGAGATTGCCGCTTTTGTTCACGTGCCTGGAGCTGCTGAAGTTACAGTAAAACACGACTTGGTGGCGCTCAAGCACAAAACGGTCTTGCCGAGCACACAAGACGATGAAGAGAAAGTAAGTAGACGAGGAAGATCCCTACAAACTATCCCTGCGTCTCAAACAGCTCCCTAGCTTCCTAGGTCGTGTATCAGTATACCATGTTAAATGAATGTGGCTGAATCCCTGATCAGTGCCCTGACTAGTGAAGTAGAGAGCTGATTGAGACGCACACTATGGGTGCTCTGCCACAGATGTGTATTATTTCTGTATTTTTCCTTTTTTTCCCTTTTACATTCAAGAAATATAGTTGAGAATGTCTGTTTCATAAATATGTTTATTTACACTACCGTTCACTTGCACTATATATATATGTATGTATGTATGCCATTTTTATATATGCATTTTTTTTTTTTTTTATCTTCTTTAACTTTATTAATATCATATGTTTATTTGCACTACCGTTAAGCACAAGTGCCACATACTGTCAGGGAGTGAATTTGCACTTTCACTCGGCGCATCGCCGGTGAAAATCACTTGGGTGTGAACACAAAAAACGTCTCGAAAAACGCTGACGATAAACGCGTGCGATATTCGTCCCGGTGTGTACAGGCCTTTAGACCTTTACATATCTTATATAAACATGCTATAAAAGTGTTTGATAAGAAATCTGACAGATATCATCTTATAACTGAAAAGTACAATTTTATGTTTTACAATTGTTGTTTGACGTACAAAATCGTCAATGATCTTGCACCTTCACCCCTAAAGGCATTGGTCTCTTTACGTACTGATAATATAAGACAAACAAGAACTTCTTCTGGAGGTGACTGTGAAGCACATTTTAGAGTAACTGATTTTGGTCAATCAGCTTTTTCTGTAAGAGCTGTTAATAACTGGATTAATTTACCAATTAATGTTAGACAGTGTACTAGTTTTGCGCAGTTTAAATTACATTTGAAAAAATGGTTAAAGATGAGTCAGGTTTCTGATCACTGAATCTATAATGTAATGTTGATTTTTTTTTTTTTTTTTCCTGTTGTAGTTTAAACTGTTAAGTGATGGGTTTGTGTGTCATATATTTTGTATTTGTGGGGGTATTTTATTGTGTATGTCTTGTACTTTTGGGGGGATCTTATTGTAGGCGTATATATTCTTATATTGGTATTTTAGTCCTAGTTTACTTCTGCCCAGGGACAGCAGATGAAATTTAGATTTTTAGCTAATTCTGGTGCAGTTTTTTACTGTCCATTTGTCCCTGTCAAATAAAGAATAAAATAAAAATAAATAATAAATAAATAAACAAAGGTCTTACGGGTGTGGAACGACATGAGGGTGAGTAATTAATGACAGAATTTTCATTTTTGGGTGAACTAACCCTGTAAGGTTTTGTTTTAAATACTGCTGAAGAGTGACAGACCGGGTCCAGCTGTTGTGTTTCCTGTGAGCTCTACTGACCATCTTACGGTTCCTAACGGAGAACATTCCGAGTACATATTCCAGATGCAGACCTTGTCATCCATTCCAGAGGACCTCACACACTTTAGGGCCAAGATCAGCCCAGGTACAGTGATTTTTTTTTTTTAATTGAAAAGCAAAAAGCTTTATTCAGATGTGCTGATATATCTAAATATCCTACAGCCAGACTCATGCAGTGGAGCTCAAACAGAAAAGTTCCAATTGACAGAGAGAAACTCCCATGCATCAGCAAACAAATCTGTGAGTTTGTCTTCTTGACACTTTTTCATAGACTTAAGATAAAACCACTAAATCTTCACTTAATTTGATGCTAGCTATCATTTCCTTTTTAATCCAGCAGAGGATGTGAGACTGCTTCAGCCTGTCTTGTTTAGTTGGTCTAATCTGGAATGGACAAAACAACATCAAAACAGATCACAAAGGGACAGGTATGAATTAACTAGTCAAAAAATAAGGTTGTGTACAGAATTGCTGAAAGAATTTCTAAAATAATATGACACCTATCCTATGGGACAATCTTCTAAGAATCTACTGAGATCTAGCAATATGGGAATTATTAATACAGTACATTAATGTCATGAGAGCTATAATTATTGTTTTGCTGCTCACCAGTTGTTCATCTGAATATTCTTACAGATTCACACGTGTTTATGAATATTTTGTAGAATATTTTTTTAAATAAAATGAAATACATTTATTACATAGTACACTTTTTTTTCAGGATTAAAACTGTTTTGAAGGTCCAAAGTCAGCAAAGAGGAAGACGATACCAAGTACCATCACAAACCAAACTCGCGTAACAAATGGAGTAGCCTGCCTCTAAGACATTTAATATGTTTCCTTCTCAATAAATAAAACATAATTGTTTGTGATTATCATTTTATTGGTCCCCTTATTTTTGTGCGCATTTTTGGGATATATTGCATAAAAACGCTGGATGGAAACGCATACATTCTACAAATGCGCATAAAAAAGTATGCGCTCAAATGAGTCGGATAAATGTTTATGCGATAGCTATGAAAACATGCGCATAAGCTACTACCTGGACCAACCATCGGACAAATCTCGTTGCACAGTATCTGAAATAGTGTTTTGGTCATTCTGTAACGCCTGAGCAAAGTATGTCGTTAACGTGGTTCCAGTCTGGGAAGGAAATATACCGAATCCCAAAAGCGCCTCACGATTGCGTTCAGAAACAGCAGGCATCTGAATGCAAGATAGCATGACAGCGTTTATTGCCCTGATGCGCAAGTAATTTATTATATACAAAATTGTGGCTTCTACTAAAGTAACTTCCATTTTCTCAGTGATATTTAGCGCCAGTTTGTCACTGGATGGAAACAGTGCTTTATTCGCAAATATTTTAAATAGTTGAATTTGCAACTTTGGATGGATACATAGCTAAAGTGTTCCGTGCTGATTCGTCAAATGCACCTCTCCAGTCCATAAGAGGTCACTGTGAGACTCGAGAGAATCTGTATCTTGTTACTCCTTTCACACTTTCTTCGCTGCACATGCGGAAATTACACAACAACAAGGGAAGCTGAAGAAACTGTCATACACTCTGTGGTCACACCAGGTTGGAGGTTACAGTCCATAATTGTAGCGCGATGGTCAACCTTGGTCTCACTAAAGTTGATGATGCGGTTGCAGCAAAGCACCCGGTGCGTATGTATTTTAACACTTGAGTTTAATGGAATAACCATAGTCTGCCCCAGGTGAAAAAAAGTACACTTCTATAATGTACTTAAAGTGCTCTATTTTCGTCCACTAATTTTGTACTTAATATACTAAAAATTCTTCTTTAGTACTTCTTAAGATAATCTTAAGAACATCTAAGTGTGCTCAACTGTGCTATTTTGAGACACCATGAAATATGAACTAAAATGTGCTTTTGATATACTATTTCTGTATTTAAAAATTATATTTAGTTACCACTTGTAGTACACTATGGGTTCAAATGTAAATGTAAGTAGTATCTAAATACTTTTTTTTAAACACAGAAATAGTACATTAAAAGCACATTTTAGTTCATATTTCATGCTGTCTCAAAATAGCACAGTTGAGCACACTTAGATGTTCTTACGATTATCTTAAGAAGTACTAAAGAAGAATTGTTAGTATATTAAGTACAAAATTAGTGCGTGAAAATAGAGCACTTTAAGTACATTATAGAAGTGTACTTTTTTTTCACCTGGGGCTGCCTGACTGATATTACATTTTAACCATTCATAGAGTAGTCTGGGGCTAGCTGTCACACTTTTTACTCCAGTAAATATCTAATCAATTAATTAATTTATGTATAGACTCATATGAAAAGAAAGAAATTGTTGATCATTTCTATTACCTAGGAACGATTTTACAGTTCATTCGACAAAATGGTAACCAGCTGTTCATTGACAATTTAGCGATTTGAGAAGAATACATTTTAGTAAGTAAAAAATTTAAAAAGCCAGTGCCCACAAACTCGCTGCATTAAAAATGTAGTATGGCTCTTTAATGGCTTTCTAGCTGTATATAGTAAACCTACAAAACACACTTCTTGTCCCAACCATTTTGACATTTTTGAAAAATAACCATTGTTCTGCTTTCACAATTCAACCTTCATTATATATTTGATTTATCTTAATGTATCATTCATAAACCATTTCAGTTGTATCCCACTCTTGGTGATTCAGTCTCTTGCCATATGCCAGACTGTCTATGAATTTTCTTGGCGATTGTTCTGGGGTAGTTCGCCAGGTCTTTCCTCAACCCTCCCCATTACATGGCTCGGACTCACACACACACACACACACACACACACACACACACACACACACACACACACACACACACACACACACACATATTCACAACTACATGCATGTTTTTGGATTGTGGGGGGACATCCACGCGGACACAGGCAGAACATGCAAACTACACACAGCAAGTCTTCCTGGCTCAGCCTGAATGTATATGTTGTTTTTGGAAAATTCACAAAAAACAACGCTTGTTTAAAGGGTTAGTTCACCCAAAAACAAAATTTCTGTCATCAAGTACTCACCCTCCTGTTGTTCCTAACCCGCAAGACCTTCGTTCATCTTCAGAACACAAATTAAGATATTTTTGATGAAATCCGAGAGGTTTTTTATCTCCCATAGAAAGCAACGAAATGACCTTATTCAAGGTCCAGAGAAGTAGTAAAGACATCGTTAAAATAGTCAACATGACTACAGTGGTTCAACCTTAAAGGCGCTCTAAGCGATTCTGAGCGGAGTAACTTCCTGTTGATGTTCGAAGTGTTGTCAAACAAAACAGAGGCTAGCTAGACCCTCCCTCCTACTCCTCCTGGCCCTCCCCTCCGTGCTTCCTGAAACAGTCGTGAACGCGCATTTAAAATGTAAGTAGCTTGCGTATTGACGCTGCTTGTCGGTTATTGGCTGGAGCATGTTTATTATGTTAAGTGGTCCAGGCTGGACCAGTTTGTTTTTATTGCAGTTTTCGGAGCTTGTGGCGACTACAGAGTTTTTACAGTGTGTTCAGAGGACAGGCAGCTAGCGCATAGTGAGGAGATGTTTGCGGTATGTGACAAAAAAAAAATTGGGCCTAAAAACGCGTCAAATCGCTTAGAGCGCCTTTAATGTTATGAAGGTTGTGATGCTCTCACGGTACTTTGATGTCATACGGCGGTCAGTCTGCGCAGTGTCGATGCATCTCGAACAAGCCTTGTATGGGCCGGCTCCTGCGTCAGCATCACACGGATGCGTCGTGGTGCTCACGTGAACAGCACCGCCCAATACTGAGCCAGCGTTTGGACGTAAACACAGAAGCTCTACACTGTGTTCACTGCATCAACTGTGCAACAGACTGACAGGGAAGAGGAAAATTTGTAGTCGTTATTTTTGTTTTTGTTCTGTACTCAAAAAGTATTCTCATCGCTTCATATCATTAAGTTTGAACCACTGTAGTCACATGGACTAAGATGTCTTTACTACTTCTCTGGACCTTGAATGTGGTAATTTTGTTGCTTTCTATGGGAGATAAAAAAAAAACCCTCTTGGATTTAATCAAAAATATCTTAATTTGTGTTTGGAAGATGAACGAAGGATTTGTGGGTTTGGAACGACATGAGGGTGAGTACTCAATGACAGAAATTTCATTTTTGGGTGAACTAACCCTCTCAGATATCTCATTAAAACTGTCTTAAACTGTCATTTAAAACACATTTATGCTTCTGGGCTTTTATATCAAAGACTATTGATATATAGCAACTTTGACAACTATCCCCAGTCTTCCCTATGGTTACATCTTAATAATTCCATGGTGATTATATTTCACTGTCCTCAGGGTTTGCAGCAGTATGCCGCCTGTCAGTCTTACGCCTTTATGAAAGGCACTGCAAGCTTCATACTGGGTTAGTGTCATATTCGTATTAAGAAGTGGTTATGTCTGAACAATTTGTGTTTGTGAAAGTAAATGACAAATGAGATCTCTTTTCAGTATCTCTCATTTACACAGCGGTGAGATTTTTCTCTTTCTTTACATCAGTTTTGTGTATCAGATTTTTCTACTTAGAAAAAAAACTCTTGTAATCTTACATGTCTTTAGAGATTCAGAAGAGATCTCAACAGTGTATCATACTGTACTATTTTATATTTTTTATAAGGATTTTCAGGAGAAACTTTTGAGACAAAGTTACTTGTTTAAAACATACCTGAGTGTGACAACCCCATTATGTCTTGGAGCTGTGGAGAAAAAAAACAAAAACAAAAACAAAAACAAAACTATTTTATTAACCAACTTTGATTGTTTTTTTTTTTTTTAATCCTTTGGCTTTGGGTGAAAATGTAACTACCCTCAACAAGGCACAACGGGTTTGTTCTTTGCACAGCGAGCACTTCAGAAAAGAATCCCATATCCCCTTCAGTGGAACCTTCTAGTATCTATTGGTAAGTCTGATGCACAACTGAAATACACGGTTTTCCTCTTTTTTTCATAAATAGTCTGTAGACTTAATTCAAAATGTTATAAAGAAAATAATTTGTGTGATGTAAGCTATTCTTTCCTTTGGTCTTCACAGTTTCCTCCTCAGTATTCAGCTATTCAGTAACTCGCTGGGAAACCATGAAATGCTCAGACTTGTGGTTATATCTTGAGACAGGAAATGTTCCTGACAGAAACTCTTCTAGTAAGTATTTAGTTGTTTGTCCCTGCAATCGCTCTCTTTTTATACCAACTCAAGTTACAGTAGCTATTTGGCGCCATCTTGCGTCTCAAAACTGGAAGACTTCAGTATTAATTTTAATGTACCGTATACAAAACCTTTTAAAGGCATATTATTTAAGATTTTTGGATTAAAATATACAAAAACTACTAGAACAGTGTTATATGTTTTGTTGACTTGTGTACTTTATCTCAGATGTTTCCAAGAATGTTTAACCGGGACACAGACCTTGTCCGTGCGTTGCCTATCAGTGACGTCATACCCTCGATTTTTTATTTTGTAGAAACCATGGAAACACCATACACTTTTATATATTACATGTTTTATTAAACAAGGGAACAACTGTTTGGTTACATTTATAGACAGAAAACTAATTATTGTTATATAGCTCAACACATTTAGTCTTATTGTTTGAATCTCATTTTCTTGAATTTCCGCGACTGCATGTTTTCACCATGCCTCAGAGAAAAACACTATTTTGTCAAGTGGCTAACATTGCATAATCAGATGCAGCTTTCTTTTTATTCTTATTCTTTATTTTTATTTTTATTAAAAACTCATTTTTATTTTTAATCGGTAAGAGACAAAGGGAGATGTGTTACATTGTGGCTATGTAAGCTATATAAAAAGGAAATTGAATTGCAGAAAAATAATTGTATATAAATTATTTTTGTAATATTTTTGTTTTGTCTATCTGGGTCGCTTGATAATTTTCCACTAGTATTAGTAGATTATTTATTTTTTCTCATTCTCTGATGATCTATTTATATTTATCAAAAGAATTTGTGGATTATTTTTTTATCAAAACAGTCTTTCATTTAATTTAGAACAATCTTAAAAATAAAAGTTCATTTTTGGCAGAATGAAGAACCTTCCACATTCATGGAACTTTTCCACTGCACAAAAGATTCAGACACTGTGGGAAAAGGTTCTTTAGATCATTAAAATGTTCTTCACAATAAGAAAAGAATGTATGTACCCATATGATGAGTCAGCTTGTCATCACAAAATAAACCTTTTCAGAGTGAAACGATCCCTCTGCTTCTTGTCAGGGTATTTTATGATAATGACTGGCTGACTGTACATTGTAATGTAAATTTTGTGGCTCCTTTGTCCTCTGTTTTGTACAGACTGCGGTCTGCATTTGTTTTGGTGTAGTTTGGACTTTACGATGGAGGAATTTGACCATTGTTTCTTTATTATTCACCTAGAGGAAGAACCACAAACTCCTGCAACACCTGCAGATCCCAAAGTCACAAGATACGGGGACGTGATAGAATGAACTCAAAGAATTTTACCTTTGTTTGCATAATGTGTGTTTCAAGAAGTAATTGATATTTATGATTGTTTTGCTTTCTCATCTGATTTACACAAATGTTCTATGAAAGAAGTGTATATATTCATCTAGCATGAATCTGAAATAAAACATTTTGGTTTTAGTTAGTGAGTTTTCACTTAGAAGATCTTAATCAAAAAAAGGGTTACTGATTGGCATCCACCAAGGATCTGTCATCCTGCAACAGTTAGGCCACTTTACAAATATACCAGTTAAAGAAAGTCAAAGAAAGTCCTTTGAGATACAAAAGATAGGCACATTTTTGTTCCTTTATGTACCGAAACAATTCTGTTTCGCAAATGGACAGCATCACAGTGGCAAGGGTTTGTGCCATTTAAAGTACACAGAGGAGCTTTTGGAAAAGTCTCAGATGAGAAGGGTAGAGGAACAAAAGGAGAGCTTGAATTGGTTTCAGCTTGAAAAGTCCCAGTAATATGGATAATTATAGTATCAATGTGGCTTTGTCCTACTTTACCTGTTGTTTTGTCATTTTTTTTTAATTTATAAGTTGGTAACATTGGCAGATGTTACTGTTAGTTATGCTCTACTTTTTATGGGGAAAATATTTGTAGTTTAATAGTTTTTACAATAATTTATTCTCTTTCTTAACATAATTTCTTTACATTTTGTTTATAGTCCTGTTTGTACTATTTCATATTCATTAAATTAATAATGAACATTCAGTTACACATTATTTTAATGTTTCCCTGTCACAGTGTAACTACACAAATAAGTACCAAGTAATATTAATCCTACTTATTAAAGAGTTAGATTTTGGTTTAGGGTTAGTTGCTTGTATGCATGCATAATTTGCTGTTGTGACTATAATAAGCATATGTAGCCTAACAGGAACATTAAAATAAAGTGTTACCGAATATTCTTCACAGAGGGGAGCTTTGTGTAATGGCACAGTTGGGGTGGGCATCAACCGCCTGAAGATGTCACTTGATGTAATTTGCAACCGTCCAATCACAGGACATGTAACAAGGGATGGGGCAATGTCTTTGTTTTGATTGGTTAAAAGATCGAGTTGGTATGATAGACGCGCCCTAGTGAATGCAATCTGACAGTCATACTCGGCAAAATGTCCACGCGCAGCGCATGACTGAGAGGAGGATTATAGAACATACTCATCTGCTTTCTTAAAAATGGCACTGTAAAATTATTTGTCAGTTATCCTAACAAGTACTTTATTAATGTGTTTTTTTTATTTACAGGCTGCTAAAAGTAGGCCTGTTTCTTGTTGAAAGGCAAATCACTCCATCACTTGTTTCCGGGCATTCCGCGAATTTGGCGATTGAAAAATGGATTTCGTTCTCAGCGGCGTCGCTGCGTGTGGCGCTTGCTTTTTTACAAACCCTCTGGAGGTTGTCAAAACTCGAATGCAATTGCAAGGAGAGCTAAAAAGCCGAGGAACCTACCAGGTGTATTATAGGAATGTATTTCACGCCTTTTACACAATTGGCAAAATAGACGGACTGGCTGGTCTTCAGAAAGGTTTGGTCCCCGGCTTGGTTTATCAGTTTTTTATGAATGGGGTCCGTTTGGGGTCCTACGCCATCATCGAGTCCTTGGGCTACATTCATACGGACGGAAGGGTCAGTGCTGCAAAGAGCACAGTGTCCGGGGCCATTGCCGGTGTGGTGGGCGCTGTAATGGGCAGCCCCATTTACCTGGTGAGTAAAGATAACTCTGCGTTTCTGTCTAGTAAACGACGGATTAAACACGTTTAGTGACAACCTATTCAATGGTCACTCTGAATATCATGAACATAAGAGTGAGATCGCTGGGTGCACGAACGCAGCAGTAGCCTAACTACTGAAATAGACAACTGCATAGCGTAGCGCAGGCACGTGCACAGGTAGGGCTCAACCTGTGCAGATCACATGCCCTTTTTGTCCTTACACTCCGAAGTGCCCTTTTTTTGGAGGTGTTTTATTTTATTTATTCATTTTCTTCAATACATCAATGCTATTGGTCACCCTTTAAGCATGTCTGACTGATTTACACATATATTTAGCCTAATAAAAGGTATTAAAAAGAGCTTGTGACAAAATCGTTTTGGTTCCGCTCAAACTGTCAGTCAAACCTCTTAACTCCGCCCCTGAGTGCCGCGAACTGAAGTTCCACAGCAGAGCAGCTGAACGTCTTGCAACGGTAAATAAATATCTTGTTGTTTGAATAATTAGGCTACAAGTCGTTGTCTTTACGAAAGAAACACTAGTATGTCTATAAAGTTTCATATTTTATGCATTTGAAGCCTGAGACCGGCGGCGGAGAGAGAGAGAGAGAGAGGGGGCTAGCATTTGCCATCTAACGTTAAGTTAGTCATAGCCAATAGCATACAAATAGCCTGTGCATACAGTAGTATTACATCTTTTATAAATTGAGATTTTGGCCAAACGTATTTTACAACAGGAAAAACTGAGCGCTCATAACCTATTGATGATGACGTAGCCTAATGTGATGATGTTTTTGCACATTGCACATTTCCACACATATAACTGCATTTGACTTTGACACAAAGCGAGTGATCCTCGTCAGCTAGGTAAAATATATTTCTAAGAAATTTCTTATTTGATTTATGATGGCTATCTGCTGATACACTTAATTCATTAACATTTAATCATATTATATATGGTCACACAGTATGGTTAATGTTTACGATGTTAAGTATTTGCTCGCTAGATATTTTTTTTAATCTTGTATACTACTCCCCGCTTGTCTTCACATGTATAAACATAGAAAAACATGGTTTTACTACAGTAATGTTGTAGTAACTAAAAAATATTACAGAATCATCAGGTCACTGTGCTTTATATTTTATCATGCAGAATGTAGTCTGTGTATTAATGTGTGTTGAGAGGGACATCCCAGTGGATCACATTGAAGTCATAAACGTCTTCAAGCACATGGCTCACAGAAGATTGCTGTTGTAATTAGTTTTAAAGAAGCCCTGCAACCCTGTGTGTGTGTGTGTGTGTGTGTGTGTGTGTGTGTGTATATATATATATATATATATATATATATATATATAAATAAAATCTATATAACTGTCATTAATAGTGAATAAATATAAAGCTTTTGATACTATTATTTTGTGTTATTTATTGGGGTTGGGTGCCCTTTTTTAGTTTCGGCACATGCCCCTCAAAAGGTCTGTGCACGGCCCTGGCGTAGCGCAAAGAGAACAATGCATCAGTGGTGCGAACGAAAAGGATAGTTTCGGGCCTGTATTCTGATTAGATGAGAAACAGCCTAGCCTATAGTTAGGAAAATTAACCATATAATTGTAATGTATTATTATATAAATTAAAAATTATATAAACTATTATAATAATAATAAATTAATTTTTAAAATATGATTATTATAACACACAATAATGATAATACATGCATGTTATTAATACGTTATAAATATAAAAATATTATAAGTTTAATTCATATGTACATTTAGTCATTTAGAAGACGCTTTTATCCAAAGTGACTTACAAGTGAGGAGAGCAATAGAAGCAATCAAACTAATAAGGCAACATTATGCAAGTGCTGTGACCAGTCCCATTCAGTTAAGCCCATGTAAAAAGGTTTTTGTTTTGTTTTTTTAAATAGATATAGTATAGTAAGTGTAAGTATTAATGGGTCAAGTGTTGTCAAATGCAATGAGGAATCAGAATGTTTTCCATGCTTTTGGTTTCCATACACTGACTGAATGTAGATGGTGCTCCAAACAGTGTCTTTAGTTTACCAGCAGGTTACCTACTATTTGTATTTCCTTCAGGTAAAGACACATCTTCAGAGTCAGTCCACTTCCTCTATTGCAGTTGGACACCAGTATAAGCACAGGGTAAGTTAATGGTGACCTTACAGAAACATCTGTTAACATTTTTTTCTTTTAATGTTATGTGAGAACTTCCAATCAACTGATCCTAGGGTGGTAGAGATTTTTGTAATGTTAGATCCCATTGCATTTATAGTAATGTACTAATATTCAGCAACAGTTTTGCATCAATGGTAATAGGAACCAGCTTGAATCTAAAACCACTAGCATTTCCTGTTTGTTGTCTTTCTTTTGTATATCTTTGTTTTTCTTTTTGTCAGGGTATGATGCATGCACTATTGGCCATCCATAAACAGCATGGAATTCTGGGTTTGTGGAGGGGGGCAAGCGCAGCGGTCCCAAGGGTCAGTGTGGGGTCAGCTGCTCAGCTCTCAACTTTCTCTGCCTCTAAAGAGCTGGTCACTGACCTACAGGTAAGCATAGGATATTTCACTTCAGCTGGGAGTTATTCACAGTGAGAATAGAAGAGGGTTTGATATCTGTTTTTACAGACAGTATTGAAGTGGCTCCTCTAAACGATTGAGAGTAACATCTGTGATAAATATCGTCAGTTCCCCAAGCACTGACTTTGTCATAATGTGTCTTTGTAGGGCAGTACAGGGGGCCGATGTTTTAGCAAATCTGCTTTTTTCAGGGCAGTCAACTTTTAATTAAATTAATTCCATTTCAACATAAATTTCCATTTAGCCTTTAAGGACCCCATTAAATCAAATGTTTGTGTAGGCATTAATGCGTGTTAGCTTTATCAATATGCTAGTACACTCGTACAAGTTGACAAAACAAAGTCTTGGATATACACATTTATAGTTCCTTTTCATGGAAAACAGACCAAGACTAGTGATGACTTGTATTTGTCTAATAAAATGCTCTCTAAAATGACTCACTGTCACTCACTCAACCCAAAAACACCTGCCATGACAAGAAATATTTTAGGAAACAATGGTGTTTCCACAGTGTTGTATAGCAACTACCAGCACACATTTTGATATGTCCTGCCACACCTTCATGTTTCAACAGGAAATGTGTCAACAAAGGGAAAGAGTTGTGTTTTAAAAGACATTTAAAGCAAGCACCCCGTATTTAGGCCATTAGGCTATACCATGGATACAGTTTATGCCCATTGAGGAAGTTATTTGACAGATGATACTTGATGTTATTACTACTCATGTTGTCCAGAATGGTGAACACACAAGGGTGTTTTCTGTTTCAGTTTGGAGTAATTCATAAAGCATATGAAGTTAAATATGAAATTGGCTATCCCAACATTTAGTTTAACCACTAGGAAGTAGCAAAATATATTGCTTAATGCAGCACAATAAAATGATCTACATACAAAATAAAGATCAATATTTAGGTGTTTGTCATTGTCATTTTTGTGCCAAAGACCAACAAATGATTAAATGGTAATGTTATTCTACTCAAAAGTCACAAGAAACTATTATATTTTGCTATAATAGACATAAAAATACATGCATGTATTGTTGGAGTTTCTGAGGGTGACCTCAGAATTGGCGAAAAAAATTCCACTGGTGTTACAAATCTACAAAAACATCCCCCGATATATGAAATCACCTGAATGACGCTACAAGTAGTTCTAATAACGTCACCAGTTCACAGTAGAGTTTGTGATGTTTACTTATATAAAAAGGCAATTGTGGAGGGAAAGCAATATCTGTAGATGATGACAGAAGAACTGTCATTTTTGAGTAAACTATTCCTATTACAACTATTGAAGACAACACTCCTTACACAGTTGAAATGTGAAAACATTCTCTGTTTTGTTAGTAATCCGTTTCGTTTTCATTCTGTATTTGTAGATGTTCTCTGAGGGCAGCTGGTTAATAGCACTGAGTGCTGGTATGATCAGCAGTGTAGTAGTTGTATTAGCTATGACTCCTTTTGATGTGGTCAGCACTCGACTCTACAACCAGCCTGTGAATCATCTTGGCAAGGTGATCTCCTACCAACTGTCAACACCACAGAAATTGGTTCATAAACTCTTGCTGTAATTATTAGCAAATTGTGTCCTTGGTTTCATTTCACACTTGCATATCCAGTTTCACCAATAAAGTGCTAAAACTGTTAAAACAAGGCCTTTATCTCACTCTCTATTCTCATGCAGGGTGTACTGTACAAAGGTTTCGTGGACTGTTTCTCTAAGACACTGAAGAAAGAAGGAATGACTGGTTTGTATAAAGGACTCGGAGCCTCCTACTTCCGTCTCGGACCTCATACCATCCTTTCTCTGCTTTTCTGGAATGAGCTGCGCACTTTGTACCATAGCAACAGCTAGCGTTTTGCTATTGCCTACATCAGCAAAACAACTGATGTTTCCCTGATTAGCTGATTAAAGAAGCAATCAAGCACTAAGGTATAAAAGACCCTTGCTATATTTTAAATATAGTCACAACGCACAGCAGATTGACTATACTCGCAGTGCAACATGGCCTCAAGTGCCTTATTGCATTTATAAAGCAGTTACTACATATTAAAATATTAAGAACATTTTTTATTAAAACATTATTTTATTAAGCATCAATCTTCAACTGGCAACCTTCTACTAGAAGTACTTCCTGATATAACAATGTTGCTATGCAACAAAAATTATGCGCTATGGGATTTACACAGTGATGTGGTAAACTGAGCCATTACTATATGGTGGAATAGCACAGCTGGAATGCTGCATTGACCAAGAAGCCAAGACTTGAATTAACACTCGTTTAGGATGTACTGTATGTAGAAGGATATTTCCTTATACATCACACTCCAACAAAGTTTTGCAAAAGGTTTAATGGAAACATAATATATCTACACTCACTGGTTGAATCAAAGTTACTTTAAGTTTTGCGTGCACTTGAATTATGCTAATTAATTTCCTGAATCCTGATTCTGATTTGGTGACTCATGTTCCAAGGGTGTTGACTGTTAACTGAATGATTCTTTTCAAAATACTTTTTATATATAGTTTAACCCTTTCCTAAAGATTAAATGTGATCCACTGGATCATAATCAGTTGATCTGTTCCGTTTTATTGTATTATGAATTGCATGATATACTGTAAATTTAGTTCTCATAGAGATTGTGGTAAAATGACAAACACAAATAGTCTTCTCATTTTGTGACTGACTTGACAGCTATAATCTTCTTGCTGCTAATTATTAATCGTGACTGGAAGGGCAATGACTTACTTTTGAGTAGTTAGAAGTTAGAATGAGTTTGCATTCAATCTGAATGGTTAAAACATATCAGAAATAGTTTTGTTTTCTCCCAAGTCTGATGCCTATAAATCTAAGAATATCTCATTTGTTTTAAATTTGATTGCTTTGCCGAAAGATAAATTAACAAAAAAAAAAAAAAAGAATTAAACCTTACCACCTTTGATTATACAATTGAGTTTCATGTCATGTGCTCAGTCTCTAGAATATTAGGACAAGAGGACACTATTCAACGGGACATAGAATAACCATTTGCCTTAATTGTGCTCTACTGAATGTGTATCTACTGTAACTCATGTTTGATGCTTTAGAGAAACTAATGTAACTAATTATATGCAATAAATTATTTAATAAGAGACTATAAATGTATATGTACATATAGGGTCTGTAACATATGACGGTATATAATTGAAAATAAATTATTTTTTAAAAGAATCACTATTCTATTTTCTATATACATGACAACACTGCAACGTCCTTGTCCTTTAAGTACAAATACACTGATAAGCTTATCCTCAAAACATGCTTTCTCACTTAATGTCATTGTCATTGTATTAAATCAAACCATCAAGTGACATCAACATGGAAATAATGTTTTTTTAAACTGTTAATCAACTGGTCCCAGGTTATTTTAAATGGATTTATGAAGATAGTTACCCAATATGTTTACAGGTGTAGTTCATCACATTAACTAAGGACATGCTACACAAGCCACAATACATGTTGTTTTTATTTTGATCACTATACATATTGGTTTATAATTTAAAACCGAACTTTTTGTGAAAGGTTTTGATTGTGCTATTTTTCTTTAAAATAAATGTTACATGGTCTGATGTTATCTAATGCAATGATATTCAAATATTAAGTGTGACTTCAGTGTCCAAATACTTTTGGTCAAAAAAGAAGATCAATGTCTTAGGAAAGTTTTCACTCTTACAGAATGATATGAAAGTTGATGAATGGGAGAAAGTGTCTTACATTTCAGAGTTAAGGAAAAACCAGAGTTTCAACACAGAGTTCCAGTTAAGTTGTTACACATTCATTTTGTGGTCAAGTAATAGAGATGTTTAAGTCAGCATACAAAGGACAATGATGACTGCTCACCTTTGATTACATCAAGAAAACTCTAAAGAAATGCTGCTGAATGAATCAGCATAAATGTACATTGAGTTAAATAAATGATGGTTTGGAGAAGATTCAGAAACAATGTTTTTCTTATTATGAAATGCATTTATTTTCACAAAAAAAATAAAGATTCTCTATTTTTTTGCATAGCCTCACCTATAGACAAATGCTAAGCCTTGCACTACAAGGAAAATGATTCATAGAGTTTCTAGCTTTTTAGGTGTTGTGAAGTTTGTGTTTTAACCTGTTCAGTCATTGTAAAAGCAAATTTTAAAAGCTTGAAAAAAGCCTTTTGTAATGAAATTTAGACTTTCTTGTATTTAAACATATGCATGAAGAATCTACCCAAACACTCCAGGGTCAAGTAGGCAAAAGGACTGCAGAACACCCTGGAAGTCCTGTAGTGTCCACGGTATAGTTGCCACATTTCCAATGGCACTGCTGCTGAGGGGACTGAGAGAGAAGATTTTAAATCAAACCTTCTTGCTATACATATTAAGATCCTGACTATACCATTTCAGCATCTTTGAACACCATGTGTATAAATGCATAAAAATCATTTAATTTAAGACATCTAGGTAATCCCCAGTATACAAGGAAAAGATTTAAATGGGGAAAACTTAAGAGTGGAATGACTTCAACTTGTATGCGTTTAACCAACTCACTTGATACAAGCAGGATCGTTGAACGTCACTAAGATGTCAGTAGTGTACTGCGGCAAGCGGAACAAGCATAGGTGAATGTTCACAGTGTTCTTTGCCTGTAAAAATAAATAAATAAATAAAATAATAATTCAAGCTGATAAAGAGGCATACATCTTAACATAAAAAGAAATTACTGACAGTATAGTGTCAGCAGTCATACAGTTTCTCAACTAAAAAAACCCCTCAAACAACCCACAGAAATCATGTGAACCATCAGATGAGGAAATTCACAAGGTCAAAGCAAAAGTGAACTGTGACAGGATATTTTACTATAGAACTAGTAAAGGGATTCATGCTGTAGCAATACATTCTAATGTCACTGCATGTTGGTGTTAGGCATGCTGAAGATTTACCATATTCAATTTGTTCATGTTCCCTCTTAATTTAAAGTTGTGTTTATGAATGGCTTGTGTGTGTGTATGGATTTTTCCTCTTTTATTGGACAGTTGTTTTTACACATTGCTAAAATTAGAATCCTAAGCAGCAATTTGCATACTATCCCTCCCTATTAGTATTTCAAATTAGAATTAGTGTGTCCCAGATCGTAGTATGTTGAATTGAGTATTCCAAAGATACCTGGATCTAGTAGACCTTGTCTACTTTTTCCGGTTACAATCCGGAGTGCAGATATGTGCACATTTTAAAGGCTAATAATGCCCACAACCCATTGCGTTCTGGATGAGGATTTGACTACAAACACAAATAAAAAGTGTTTAAAAAAAAAAAACACCAACTTGGTGGATGTGCGAGACCAATGGTAGGGAGGGAGGTTTGGATAAAGAGGTTTCAGTGATTAATAATCAGTATCTATCATGACATAAAGATAATGTCATCCACATTATATTTCATCTGCAACAGCATTATGAACTTTTATAATGATACATTTGGTCATTAACTTTTAAATGCATCATTATGCAAATACATGAGGAGAGTTCTCCACATGAAAGATCCACAGTCGTGGGTCTTTCATGTGGAGAACTCTCCTCATGTATTACGTGTAACGTTACGAACAGGCATATCGGAGAGAAATGTAGTAGCACGTTGATCTGCCCGTCGGCAGATCAACGTGCTACTACTTTTCTCTCCAATATGGTAGAAAATTAAATTAAATTGAATGTGGAAGATTTCAACTGTGACAAGATGATTGACAGGGGAGTTTAAACAGTGACAGGATGCATGTGATGTTAAAGACGCAATTATGAGTGAAATTATGAGTGAAATGTGAAATCATATAAGTATTTAGGTGTTCAGTTGAACAACAAGTTGGAGAGGTCTACAAATACGGAGGCTGTTTACAAGAAGGACCTGAGTTGGCTATATTTCTTGAGGAAGCTCAGGTCTTTCAATGTGTGTAACAGGATACTCAAGATGTTTTATCAGACTGTTGTTGTGAGTATTATCTTCTTTGCTGTGGTGTGTTGGGGTGCAGGAATCAAAGCAAAGGATGCGAACATACTACACAAACTCATCAAAAAGGCTGAGTCTGTCGTCGGCTCTGAGCTTGGTACTTTGGAGGACGTGGTTTGGGACAGAATGCTGGCAAAGTTGCTGGCGATTATGGACAATGATGTTCACCCCCTCCATAAAACTCTGGACATACTCAAGAGTAGTTTTAGCAACAGGCTTATTCAGCCTTGTTGCCTGAAGGAACAATATAGGAAATCGTTCCTGCCTAGTGCTATCCTAGTGTCTAGGATAGAACTGTGTTAGTTAATAGGTATGTAGTCACATGTTATTCTAAGTGCTTATTGACTGTATCGAGCTGCCATGACAAATTTTTTTTCTAGGCTTGATTGTGTTTTTGGGGCGCAGTTTAACATGTCTTAATGCTTCGTTCTTTTGAAAACGCTGTATTTTTCATATATTTTACCTTTATTCTACACCTCTGTTTCCACTGTCATTTGAACGCCTCATTTGACTTCCTGCTTCTAAGATACCCCTCCCTCCGAAATACGCAATGCCGTGCCCCTTACCATCCGTTGCTTCATAATGTAAATAATAGCATCTATATTGCTGTATCAAATTGAGCCCGAATTAGACCCAGATGAAGAAGGTCAAGCTGCAATCGCGGCTTTTAAAGGATGTTTATGAATGGTATTTCATTTAGTATTTGTGTCAAAGTGTTTAGATATGCTGTCACTGCTGTTTGTTAGCTTTCAATATACAGTTTCATCCTGATTAAAGCTTTACTGTAGCCGAATACACGTGGCCTCGCCCACTTTGTTGCGTGTTCCCGGGGGCGTGTTTTGCAGGGTTTATGATGTCACCAACCCGGGAAGAAACTTGTTGTAGTCCAAACCGACCGTTGAACTTTCAGCGCTGTAACTTTGCAGATGCTGTTTATGCTCAAGCAGCAACATTACACACTAACTAAAGTTAAAAAAGTGAAATCGCATTTAACCACCCCTTTAATTTCCCCTCTGGGATTAATAAAGTTTAAATCAAATCAAATCAAATGATGAAGTAGTATCTCTCAAAGCTTGCCTTCTATTCAGCTACACACTCAAAAGTATGTACTTTTTCTTCTCAAAAACAATACATTTTAGGGCATAGTATCAGTATGCGAACTGGGAAGCAGCACTTGTTTTTGGCAAGATAATTTTGGTATTTTATTGTTGTCTGGGACACAATAACATTTCCACTACAATTGCAATTTAGTAATACGAATTGTAAAAAGGATCACAGATGTACCTCCTCATTGAATTTAGAGACCAGCTGAGCTCCAGACAGCAGCCAGGCAGAGTTGCATTCCTGCATTGACAGCTCAGACTGGGAGAGCTGCTTCACCTCTCTGATTTCCCAAGAGCCATTCTCTACCGCCTTGTTACTGGCAGCCACGTCCTCAAAGTGATACCTGTCAAAATACGAACCAGAGAATCCATTTTTACCTACCTATCCTTTATAAATAATTCAATAATTTATTTCCTAATGTTTCTAGTGAACACAGACAACCTTACAAACATTCTGGCAATGACCTTATGACAACATTGGACAGTTGATGGTTTCTTCGTTTACTAAACATCCAAACCTGTATAACCTGTATGACATCTTTCACACAGCCTGTCTTTATCAGTTTAATTTAAAGACAGCACTGCGCTACTTTTACATTGTTTTTCGATGTAAACTCACTAGACAGACATCTTCAACCACTGCGCTCGCGTCTTTTGCAAAGTCTCGTGCAGGACACAGCATTCTAAAAATGCGCCGCTCAAGTTTAAAGAAATTCAACTTTAAAAAAACTAAGGTCTCTAGACCTTGCGCTTTTTGTCGTTCCACTGACATGCATCTCGCGTTTTTAAAAGCAAAAAATACAGGAATGCTAATGTAATGTAAATGTGCAAAATGTTCAATAAACACTTTTAAAGACTTCTATTTTCATTTCCATTTCATATTTTAATCTTTCTGATCATCAAAAATCCTGATAAAAAAACATCCATACATTTCAACCATTTTTAGCCAATAATAATAATTATAATAATAAGAAATGTTTCTTGAGCACCAAATCAGCATATTCGAGTGAGTTCTGAAGGATCTTGTGACACTGAAGACTGAAGTAATGGAGCTTTGCCTTCACAGGAAAAAAAAATACATTTTAAAATATATTCAAATAGAAAACAGTTCACTGAAATTGTAGTGATATTTCACAGTATTCCTGTTTTTACTGTATTTTTTAATCAAATAAATGCAGTCTTAGGCATAAGAGACCTCTTTCAAAAAAAACATTCAAACCTTACTGACCCCAAACTTTAATCGGTGGTGTATATTATATATTTTGTTACATATAGGTTTTGGTTATTATATATTGTTTATTAATATATTTTGGTTATTATTACTATTACTCGCATATAATTTAAAAAGCATGTCATTCAATGCCACATGACAGATTTTATTTGGACAGTTGAACTATCATTAGTTTTCCCAAGGAGCAGATAGGCATGAATATAAATTATTTTTATTACTTAAGAAATTTGGTATTGAAAGTGTAATAACGTAGATTATCAAAATGGAAGGCAATCATCAAAACAAAAAGGAAAAGGAAAAGGCATGTCAAAAGCACATAGAACCCACCAAGTCACTGTCAGTAAACAGATGCTACATTCTATTTCTGACACACTCGAGCTACACGCTTGCGCTACTGACAACAGGACAGATGCATTTGGAACGTTCACTTTAATGTGTCCAAGGATGCATGGGAAACAAAAACCAAAAGCCAAGTGATGAAACAGCACTATCGGATTAAACTGTGCCCACATCCAGCAATCACAGCAGGACAGCAGCTGGACCGTCTCCCCCACAGCGCTGACAAAACTTACTTGAATGCTTATGCTACACTATTGAAGTGATAACCAGTGCAAGTTGCTTGACCCATTTAATTTTGACAAGCACAATATGATATGTGAACATTAAAGGTGCTAAAGAGGTTCTTTTTGTCGACTGAGTTTTTGAAATGAGCGCATGGGTAAGAACAACCCCCCTCCTTCACAGCTCATTTAGAGGGAACGCCTCTCAAAACTCGTGCACGAGTATCTGAACACGAGTGTTTACCACCGGCATTCGCTGTGTTATTAAGGCGGGCACACATTTAACGACTAGCTAAAACATTCTGAGTGTGGAAAGTTACTGGAGCACGCAGCCGCGCGTCTCTCACGTGGATCGTCATGGCAGTGATTGACAAGCCAGAGGGCCAATCCGCGCACGTCTCTCACAAGGAACGTCATGGCAGTGATTGACAAGCCAGAGGGCCAATCGTTTACGCAATGATCGCGTAAACGATTGGCTGATGTTTTTAAGGCCCTACCTCGTGCACAGATGATGTATATTAATATTATTACTTTCAGTGCACCTAATAAATAGTCTTTTATCAGTTAGTAAAGACAGTTTCAAGTAATATTGCAAAAATGTATAAAACAAAACATCCTCTTTAGCACCTTTAAAGGCTCTGTGTAAACCTAGCTGAAACCAGATTGAATAGCTCCGGCCATGTAAACTGAAGTGTTGAGGTTTTAAATATTGGGTAGTACAAGGGCAATATAAGTCATTTTCATAGGTTGTGTTTTATAGTTTTATGTGTTTAAGGTGTTTTTCATTATAAATAGGCATACCATTTTATTATTAGAAATATTAATTTTATTGTTGTTGTTATTATAGAAACCATAAAACCATGGTAATGAGGAGCATGGTTTTTGCCTGTGTCATGATTACAGATAAACTCTGGATTTTATGCAAGAACTATGGTAACTCTTTATTAGCGCAACTGCAAAGGAGAATTTAAGAGCTTTATAGCCTGGATCCCATGAATTAAGGATGAATCTATGACTTTTTTTGTGTGTAGATGCGTTCAGTTCTAATAAACTTTAATTGAAGTAAAATATTAATTCAATAAAAAGACTACAATATAATGCAATAATAAAGTTGTTAAACATTTGCAGTATGTAATTCAAAAATAATTATTTTTATTATGGGTTTCTGTCATTTACTTAAAGGTCCCGTTCTTCGTGATCCCATGTTTCAAACTTTAGTTAGTGTGTAATGTTGTTGTTAGAGTATAAATAAAATCTGTAAAATTTTAAAGCTCAAAGTTCAATGCCAAGCGAGATATTTTATTTAACAGAAGTCGCCTACATCGAACGGCCAGTTTGGACTACATCCCTCTACTTCCTTCTTTAATGACGTCACTAAAACGTGACGTGGTCTTGTTGCGCTCCCACGGAGAAGAGCAAGAGTTGCATTTGTAGAGTGTGTTTGTCGCCATGTCATCGAAACGCTGTTATTTTCATCCCACAATCCAATCACCTTTGTTTGGCCTTCCCAGGGACGCTGTACTAAGAGATCAATGGTTACAATTTATGTTTAACTCGGTTCCCGAAAATTATAATCCACATGTAAAACTATGTGCAGCACACGTTATGGTAAGAGGCGTGACCTTTCCGGGCAAGGTGCGCTCAGAGCCATCTCTATGGCTCTGGGTGCACTAAGCTGCTGTCGAATCACAACACAGGAACCGCTGGCACAATCAGAACTCGTTATGTATTTCTGAAGGAGGGACTTCATAGAACAAGGAAGTCATCAGCCCGTTTTTATGACAGTGGAAACAGCGGTATACAGATAAGTAAATTATGTGAAAAATACTGTTTTTTTTTTACACGCGAAACATGAACACATGTTATATTGCACACTATAAACACAATCAAAGCTTCAAAAAACCACGAAAAACGGGACCTTTAATTTATTTATTGTTAACCCCAGCAAAACATTTATGGGGGAACGTGTGGGCCGGATAGGCTGAATGTGAGCCCCAGCCCTGATGATTCTCCTATTCTAGGACCAGAAAGAAGATCTTCTAGTGATAAAACTATTTAACTCCTTACAGCAGACATATGAGCAACAGTTGCTGTTTCTGGAAACCTGTTTGCTTTGACCTCATATCTGGTGTTAATGCATTTATGTTTTTAATGTGTTGTAGTCTCCAATATTTAGTTTATATACTCATTGTATCTCTGTGTGTTGGAGATTTGATTTTTTTTTTTTTTTTAAATACTAATTATTCCTTTGGTAGAAAACATTGTGGCACCTAGATAAGCTACTATGAAAGAGGCCCTTGGGTTTACTATAGCACCAAGGCCCTGTGTGTTTTTAATCCTGGCCTTTACTTGTTACCTGGCTGCTTCAGCATCCTGCACTTGGCTTTGGTACTCCAGCAATTCAATGATGATACTCTGATCTATCTGAGAGTGAGCGAACACTTCTTGATTATCAGGGATCTGCCTCAGTTCACTGCAGACAGTAGGGAAGAGAATGATGGAGTTTTACCATACAAATCAGGTAAACTCAAGCTTAATTAAAATATGATAAAAACATACTTTTATTATTATGAATAATCACAACAAACAGTTTTTCTGCCAAATAATAGAGTTAATTAATTGTTACCTGTGGGCTGTTTGCAGTTGCAAAGCAACTGACGTATTACAGTTTTTCTTGATTGGTAACACACAATTCATGAAACAATTCACCATTTTCTCACAACTATAAACGCAATCTCAGAACTACACACCAACTTGTACAAACCTCAAACTTCCACATCAAACTCAAATATTTCAGTCAAAAACATATTCCCTTTTGTCAGAATCAAACTTTGGCCTTAGATGACACACAAAACCTACCAAATACACAGACTACTTTCCTGCCCAGTAAACACTAGTTGGACTGCTTCATAATATTGTAACAAAAACCTCTTCTTGGGACTAATGATGAGGAATAATTTTGCTGCTCGGTGTCTATTACAGTATACAACATAAATGAAAGAGTGCAGATACAGTAAAATACAACAATGAGCTTTAGGAATAATTCATTTTCATTACACTACTTTAAAGTGATCTTACAGTAGATGAAAAGCACTAGAAAAGAAAAGTTCAAATATCAAGTAAATATATACTCGGTATTCAACACAATACAGTATACTGTCAATTACAGTACAGTAAGTAAGTAAATAAATAAATTCAGCATCCTTTGCACCTTCAGCCAAATTTCATTACAGTATACAGTACTATAACATAAGTTTTTTGGTCTTCTGACAAAAATCTTTCTCTACCTTAAAAAATTTGCTACAATTAAATTTGACAATCACGGGTTTGAGGGTGTAGTATACATGTGCTACATTTTACTATACATCAGAATCTCAGGATAATATAAACATTAGAATCTCGGGAGCACAGCTGTGCTCCTATTTATATTATTTTGGGATTCTTATTGGTGTGTCATCAGTTTTGCTACTTAATGTTTACTCTAGGATAAACTCTTTCTATTTGTGAGTTTACATTGTGATACTTGAGTTAATTATATTATGTGTTTGTGTTTAATGAATGAGAAAATGGTTAAACCAGTGTAAACATTTGGCCATTTTTGAGTAGAGTTTTGCAGAAATCATTAAGAATCTTGTAATGTGTGTGAAAACACGTGAAATGTGTTCAACGCTTTGAGAAATGAATGAATGGTTTGGAAAATTTTGTCAGCTGAATCAGTGTGTTAGCAGCAATGGAGGAAAACTGTAATATTGAAATAACGTTCTGTGTCATGTACGTTGACTTAAACACACTAACGTTAGTTACATTGATTTCTTCGCCCCTGAAACATACTGTTTTATATAATTACCTGATATCCTGGGCATTGAGGGGAATAACAGCTGATAAAGCACCGCCAAACAGAGTCCGAGCCATAGCTGTGCTCGTCACTGCAATGATAAAGCCATTTACAAACATCAAAGAAAGTATACTGTATTATCAATGTGCTGTAAAACATCTTTTAAGTCCTCAAGACAACGTCAACATTTTTAATTGAACACATCGTAATTTCATCACAAAGGTAGACAGACATAAGGTGTCGACTTAATAAACGTAGGCAATATCAATACTTTGACATGAATATATCCAACAGACTCACGACTAACCAGCCACGATGACTTCCCTCCATCAGCTGCTACCGGATGTGATGTTGTTGAGATGGTTGAGATCAAGAGTGCCCTCTAGTGGTGTATAACAAATTATCAACTGGAAATGATGGAACGCTGTCTAAATTGGAATACATTTATTTGGCAATATGATACATTTGTGAAGGAGTAGCAAACATTTAGCCCCGTTACATAATATCTACATGTATATTGATGATTACAAGAATGTACTATAATGTTTATATTTAGATAAATATTAAATATATTGTGTGTTATGTTATGTATACACCCTACTGACAAATGTTTGGACATGCTTGACTAAATTTATGACAAAAGATATTAACTTTTGCTATTAAGGCTTATGCGTAATTCTTGAATTAATTTAAGTTTGAACTAATTTAATTATTTTACTGTTTATTACTGTGAAGCTGCTCTCAAAAAATCTGTATTGTATAAAGGATATAGGCTAAATGTCTTTTGGCTTGACTTGAATAAATAAATAAATAATAGTTTACGTGAATTGTTTGAACAAACAAATTCATTGGAATGAATCAAACTTTCAAATGCTACACTGAAGAGTGAGGGCAGTTTACAGTAGGGGAGTGTGTCTGTAAATACATGCATCTGTTTCTAACAATGTACAATGATATCATATATTTTCTGAACACTCACCTGTCTGCCATTTGTTGGAATGACATGTTTTTTGTTGTTGTTGTTGTTGTTTTTGTTTTTTTGACATGCCATATACCAATGGCTCTGCCATATACTATAAGTGGTAGTTTCTTTTCAGTTTCAACCCATCTTTACCATACATATTTTGCAGAAACATGGTCATTTATGCGGTATGCTTTGAGCCCTCTAACTTATTGACAAAAAGACTTAGCAAATGAGCATTGTAGAACCTATAATGGGGGAAATATATGACGGTTTTATCTTCAAGGCCAACATGTTTTTTTTTAACTCATTTTAAAATTTCTGATATTATCATATCAGTTTTATTAAAGACGAAGGAGTATTTTATAGTAACACAAGTTCACTAATTAAAGAACATCGCAAAATTAATTAGATTGCTTACATTTACTCATGTTTGTGTTGTTGTTTCAAACCAAAAACTTTGTCACTTCCTGAAGGTCGATTTCATTAAGGAACTGGCTTTTGTTAGTTAACGGGATTATTCAAAGGAGTAAAGAGATGGAAAGTGAATTTGAGAACACTGGAAAACCTGTAAAATGACAAGCAAATATACCAAGAAAAGCATCTTTGTTTGGAACATTTCAAGTCAAGTCACCTTTATTTATATAGTGCTTTTTACAATGCAGATTGTGTCAAAGCAGCTTTACAGTAATAGAGGGAAGGGAAGATAGTTTGGCAGATAGTTACAGCAGCTCTAGAAGAAAATGTTGTCATTGTCCAGCTTAAGTAAGTTCAGTATAGATTCATTCGTTCATTTATCTATGCAGCAGCTCTGGAGAAAATGGTGATGTCATTGTCCAGCTCAGTTCAGTGTGCATACAATGGTGTCAATGCAGGCAGATCAAAAACTTTGTGGAATATCAAGTGTCCCTAACTAAGCAAGCTAGAGGCAAGCGGCAAGGAATCCAAACTCCATCAGGTGACAAAAATGGAGAAAAAAAAAAAACTTTGGGAGAAACCAGGCTCAGTCGGATGGGCAGTTCTCCTCTGGCCAACAACGAACTGCATAATTATGATTCAGACAGCATGCAGGCCATAAATCAGATTGGGATCAGAACAGTCAAAATAGTGAATCCAGTCCATCTCTTTGAAGATTGGATTGATCACGCTGGTATGGAAACAGTTTTGTTGGGGATCTGTACCATTGGCTGTCGTGTCGATGAGGCCTTCACAGGGGATGGTCTAGTTGACACAATCTAGCTGACATTTCAGGGATGTGTTGATGTTGTTGTCATGTTTAATTGTCTAATTCTCTACACTGTAAAAAATCTAAAGTTGAGAAAACTGAAAAGTTTGAGGCAACCAGCTGCAGGAGGTTTTCGAGTTTTCTCAACTTGTTGTAAATTGAACTTGTTAAAGTGTAAGATCAAGTTGTGTTTTTTTAATAAGAGGTTTAATAATAGCCAGCTTAAAAGTTTTCGGTATGTATCCTAGAGAGGGTCTAACATTTATATTAGAGAGGGTATAAAATAAAGAAACACCTGGAATGTTTCTTTATAACCATTCACTCAAACTCAAAGTTCAGAATTCACTCCTGTGTTGACTTAAAGGGATAGTTCACCCAAAAATGAAAATTTTAGTATTTTTTTTTTATTTTTATTTTTTTCCCCATATGAAAGTCAATGGCTATCCTTAGCTCTCTGGTTAAAGAGTGAGTAAATGATGACAGAATTTTAATTTTTGAGTGAACTGTCCCTTTAATTAAAAAGAAAACTAATGAATGCAATTTTCAACTTTAAATCTTGTTGTTATTCGATAGATTTAGACATATTTGATGGAAACATGATAATGTATTGCAAAAAATAACGTTTTAAATTCAGCTTGATAAAATTATTAGACAGTTCCTTTGGATTGTGCAGAATACAGTAGCACCATTGTCTGCTTACCAGAAGGAGGCGCTTATGCGTACATGTGTGTATATCCAAGTAAGAAGCTAACTGTGCTTTGTTAGTCCATTTGATCTATTAGATAGTTTTAGCCGGATTATAAGGCCAAACATCAAACACTCTGCATCAAACAATGTTCTTTAACAGCCTGCCAACACATTCACAGACAGACACTCTGTACACACTCTGGCCAAAGATTTAGATATTTCTGAGATCTTTTGAGAGCTGCTCCTGATAACAATACTGGTGGAACATCAAGGGGCGTAAAACAGACAGTAAAAGTCATTATTTTGGTTTTCTAGGACATACAATGATTCTTCACCAAATGTTTTCTTGAATCCATGTCACAGGTCAAACCTCACTTAGCCTAATTATCCCACTTTATCTTCTCCCGTCTCTCTCTCCCCATGTCGCTCATTTAGCACTATGCTCTCAATCTCCACATTAAGATCTCCCTCCTCTGAACCTCTTAAGGAACATATGCTAAATCCGGTCTTACCTGCTAGTACCTCTAGAGGTACTCACTGGGTTAACTTGATAACTTGAAAATTGGCTTGACCTGAACGATTCTTCCTTAGGAATATAAAAGAAGAAACCAAAATTAAGGTCACCAAATCAATGTATTTGTTACCTGGCTAATTAATCTGCTGAAAAATTCATCTTAAACCAGTATGAATTCCATGTTGTTCCAGGCTGGTTAATGCTGGTATAGTGCTGTTCTAGCTGGGGATTTGCTTCCATTCAGACATGATGAGCATAAGCAAAGTCAAGCACTGTTGCTAGGCTTGCAGTCAGCATTCCAAAGGTGTTCAGTTCAGGTCTGAGCTTTTGCACAGGCAAGTCAAGTTCTTCTAAGGGCACTCCACAAACTGTTGCAACAAAGTTGGAAGCACTGAATTCTCTAAAATAATGCTACACTAATGAGCCAAAACATTATGACTACTCATAGGTGAGGTTTTTTTCCCCCTTGAAAAAAAAAAAAGCTTTGAAAAAATTATATAGCTTTGAAAAATTATATTAGATAGTTTAGATAGCTTTGATATTTGACCACTATTAATATGATAATACTTGATTACAATGACACTAATAATTCTTAATTTCTGCCAGGAATGCAAAATCATGCAAAATCAAAAGTTATTGATATTTTGAATAGAATAATGAGACACAAACCTTTTCAATCACGTTTACTCCCATTTATTTTTGATCACAGTGGTTTGCTACACAACATACAAAATTTTTGTCGAAAAGTACACACATTTGGAGAAATATGTATTCACACCTCATATTTCTTTAAATAGAATAGAACCATAATTTCTTAATGATTTGCAGAAAGTGTTATGATCACTAGTGAGAGTGCCCTATCAGCCACTAGAGGGCACTCCATCCTGGACTCTTGTTTTCACCCCTTGGACTTCATTACCCATAACACACTTCCCGGACTCATTATCCCATGTCCTTACCCAGCTGTTTTGTGTTTCTTCATTAGTGTCTGTCTATTTATACTCAGTTGTTTCTGTCCTTGGTTGTTGGTTCGTTAATTTGTGTTACGTGCACCTTGTACTTCTGGCTTTCTGTTTTATGGACTATTACTGTGGAGTTTGACCCTTACCTGTGTTTTGGATGATGATTTTGGATGACCCTACAATAAATATGCTGCACTTGGATCTTGTCTGTTCATCTCTGTGATTTTACCGTGACAGAAAGATGATTCTTTGCCGATCCATCATTCAATATTGCGTGATCATAATTCCCACATTACGGTGACGGTAAACTTCTATGTTCTGTCTTAAAATACATTTATGTGTCAGTTTATTATATACAATATCTGCATCAGATCACAGTAGAGTGAGTTTTGAGCAGAAACATTGTATTAATCTCATACTGTCACTCTGAAATGAAATAGATTAATGGTGTGCGCTGACTTTCTGAAAAGTGCTGCATGGATTGAGGCGCGTGAACCAGGATCATGAATCCTGGAGGGTCAGCAGGCGTTAAAGTCCATTTATGATTTTGTTGTTTGTATTGTCATGTTGCAGCATTTTAATTGATGTTTTAAAAATTTTATTTTGGTATTTTATATGCTCTGTTGGTGGTTGGTGGCTCAGCAGAGACAGGGATACATAGACCAGAAGTATACTTATGTAGTATACTTAATGTAGTATCAAACAATGACTAAATTTGATACTTGCATGTCTTGACCATTTGAGTAAAACTGTCCTGGATGTATTGCATGTATGTTTATACATTTCTCAAGCGGTTATAGAAAATAGGATTAAAAGGGTTTATTTGTCTGTTTCAATGAGAATTTAAGTGAGAGTCAAAACTCACTGTAAATTCCTTTGGGTCATAAAAACAGTCTTATAAGTCTTAATGTGTCCCAGACGTATAGTTCTGCATGTGTGTTAGTTGCAGTTTGGGGGTAGTTCAGATAACTCTTGCCCATGGTTTGCTTGTTGGGTGTGGGATATTATGGATTATTTGTTAAACATAACAAATAATTGTGTGTCTAATCTGTCTCAGTTGCTACAAAGGTCTGGGTAATTTCTTGAGTTTATGTAGTCATGTAATACAGTTCATGCAGTCAATGTGTTAGTGCTGCAGAAATGGGCAGGAGTAAAAACCAGAGTTACTTTGACAAGGTCCAAAATGTTATAGCCAGACAGCTGGATCAGACCATCTTTAATACAGCAAGGCTTCTGACCTGCTCCCGGTTATCTACCAACAATGGTCCAGGGAGGAACAAACCACAAATCGATCAAAGGGTTTGGGTGCACAAGACTCATCGATACACACGGGTCAGACTGCAATTCCTTCATTCCATCTCGGAAGAAAATTGTAACTTTAGTACCGTTGAATGGACAACCATCAGCTCTTCCTTCTCTGCATCTTCTTTTTGCCATTCTGTGTGGCCTCTCCAGTCAGTGTGGCCACGACGACAGACCTCGATCTACAACCAGCCATGTGCTTACTTGTGGAGGGAGAGAGAACTCTCTCTCAACCAGGGGTGCATTTCCCATACAACAATGTAACTCGCTGCTTCACTATAGTATGATGCATTGTTGAACAAATCAACTAGGTAGTCACGACTGTTCCCGAAACCGTTTTGTCGCAAACCTGTTGTTCAGCCACGTTAGTGAATGATGTCACGCAGGTGGTGGAGTAATAACTTCTTTAAATGAATCCGTTTGAGATGGAATTAATGCTAGATTTTTGCTATAAATTACGAATATGGCATCTGAGGACTGCTTCTCATTTTTGCTTAAAATCTCTTGACAAACTAAAATATGTAAATTACATTTGTATATATTCAAAATAAAAGATATACATTGTACTTAATGTCAGCTTGCTTATTTTGCTCAAGATAAGGATTTATTAAGTCCACATGTTCTAAAAACAAGAAACTATGCTTCTAACCACAGCTCGAGAGCTGTTGTTCTAACCACACAAGTTTGCGATGCTGTTTGCGAATGTTCGTTTGAACAATGGACACGAAATCATTGAACTATGTTAGTAATGAAGGAACTTGCAATGTTAGTTGGTTAACGTTGCTTTTGGGAAATGCACCCCTGAACAGAGTTGAACTAATTATGCGAGTTCATCAAAATGCAACTTCATTTGACGCAGAAGAAATTGATTGAAACTCATGGAACCATCACAAGCCTTCTTCAGGAACGTCACAAATGGCTTCTACCACAATGGCCATGCAAGTATCATGCATTCAATGAGGTGTTTTGGAATGATACGCTGATGGTTCTTTCCTGGTTTAATGACTCTTTTCCTTGCTTCATTCCCTGTTCCGGTTTCATTCTATCACTTTTCATTTAACCTATGTACTTGTGATTGTGTTTGTACGTGTTTGTTAGAGTAGTTGTGTTCGTGATTTAGTTAATAAAACTTGTGCACAATACATATTTGGTTCTGACTCCCTGCCTGCAGATAAATTGTCACTTAAATGAATGATCTTGTTACACGCTCTATGCGCTGTAAATGCTAAGAAAGAATTATTTTTCTGTGGCAATGAAAAATACCATTTTCTTAGAATTAATTAATAATCAATACTGAGTGATTGTAATGTTAATGTAGCCACATCAAGTTAATCTGATTAACTGATTCGAATATTCATAATTAATCATAACAAGTTATGAATAAGTATTAATATTTCCCCTTTGAGCTAATTTGCTCTATCTATCTATCTATCTATCTATCTATATATATATATATATATATATATATATATATATATATATAGCTATGGAAAAAATTAAGAGACCACTTAACATTGATTTCTGAACTTGGAGTGGTCTCTTAATTTTTTCCATAGCTGTATATATATGCACACACACACACACACACACACACACACACACACACACACACACACACACACACACACACACACACACACACACACACACACACACACACACACACACACACACACACACACACACACAGAGTATACAGTGCAAAAGTCTTAGGTTATTAGATGTTGTTTTAGCAATGGTATAATGACCATATATAATTATTCTCTTTATTCGATCATAAACAGAAAATACAGAAAAAAAAACGACTTCTATAGGCTAGAGTGGCAAGTGTTTAGTGACCTTCCCTTACACTTGAGCAGTAGCAGGTACCTGGCTCTCTTAAACATAAATGTAATGGAAAAAGACTGGAAGGCCAAGAAAACTTTCAAAATCTGATGAGAAGTTTCTCAAATTTTCTTCTTTGAGAAAATGGAAGAAGTTCAGGTCACACTAAATACTGATTTTTGCTTAAAGAAGCCATTTTGTTCATATATAAATATGGATGGTCATTAAAACATTGCTAAAACAACAAAGCTGGTGGTGGCCTAAGACCTTTGCACAGTACTGTATATATATACAAAAATACATTTTGACCAACACATATAAACTAATGGTATTCATCCAAACTGTCTTTAAATATATGATATCAAACTAAAGGTGAAACAATGACTTAATTTAGAAATTTCTGGAATGTCAGATTTAAAAAAAAAAAAATCATGCATTTAATAAAACATAATAAATAGGCATGCATTATAATAAAACAAATTCATGCCTATAGGCACAATTTTACTTGTCTACGCAACTTGAAGCATATGCATTAAGAACAACAGTTTTGATTCTGAATGGCTGATTTCTGACAGAGAGCAAGACAAATACGAAATAGAGTGACAACAGTTAATACATCCTGAGCAGGGGCTTTTTGCTCGTGCAGTGCCCTTTTGATAACTGATCTGACCCACAGCAGACTTACACTAATAGACTGTGACAAGTCTCTTTCCATTCTAATCCACGGACAGTAATCCACACAAGCTAATGAACTATCAGTTTGGATTTCAGATGGACTATAAGCGCCTCCTTACTCTCCTCACTTATTTGCAATCAGAACAAGAGTGAAACTGGGGAGGGAAAGAAAGAATGTGGCAAGCTGTTGAATGACATTATCTGGAGGCAGGTGTGCCAGTGGGCAATCTAAGTTTTACAATGCTTACTGAAGAAGAGAGGGTTTTACCTGGTCTGTGGAGTTCTGAGACAGAGGGACCCATGCTTTGGATTTGATTCAGGAAGCTTTTAAATCACAACTGGTTTTCTTTGTCACAGGGATTCTACCAAAGGGAGAGTTACAAAACTAAAGGTAGGGACATTAAAGATTAATTATTTTCAGTAGCATGATGGAAAATATTTTGTGTCTGTGTGCATATTGTGCAGATGTAGCTTTGGTTTTAATAATGGTGGAGACATTTCACAATCAAACTATACAGATGCATGATGTTTTTGCTTAGACAAAGTCAAACAAGTTACAGTCAAACAAGTTTTTTTTTTTTTACAAATTGTGTAAGTATATGTCCTCTAGCTTTTGTGTGTATGAGTAAAAGTATGAATAGAAATGGCAGTCATTAACAAATAAATAAGGCTCTTAACAATGATTAGCTAACATCAACAAATATCCTATTCAGTAAGCTTATTTCATTTCAGCCATATGATTTGTAATGATTTGTAATGATTTGTATAACTATGTCACTGAGTTTTTGAGATGTGTTACTAAAATAGTCTCATTAAAGGACTAGTTTGTCAGTAATAACACAATCTATGTCTGTGTGTGTGCACAATAAGTATTAGATTCTAATACATATTTAACTACTCTATTATTTAAAAAATCAGATCAGTTGCAATAAAACAGTGTAGCTAATAATAGTAAACATAATTTTAATAGCTTTTTTTTTTTTTTGCTGTCCTTCATCAGGGACTAGCTAGAGAACAGATCTTACTTTGTAATTATTGATACACTTAGAATTCACATAAAGTAAGGAAAATATTTGATCATTTTTCTTACTACATTGGTTGAATGGTTTAGCTTGATTGATGCATTCAACACCCAAACATTTGTGAAATTTGAAATAAGATGTAAACTTTTCTTCCTGCCAGTGTAGTAGTTCTAAATAATGTTATTTTTGGTTGTCACAATTTGAAAGAATGGAGTAAACTCATGCAATAACAGGACAGTGCTGGGTCACAGCTTATAATATCATATAATATTACACTTTATGTCGATGGTCCACTTTAGACAATCTACTAAATATGTAACTTTGCAACTACATGTCAACTAACTCTCATTAGAGTATTGGTAGACTGTAGTAGACTGTTAGTTGACTGTTAAGGTAGGGACACACCAAACCAACAGCAAAGATCTAGCTCTGATGAAAGCCGATTGTGGCGTCGCCTCACGTCTGGGAAAAAAGTTGCGCTTGAACACACCGTGCGCACTGACTACAGCACCAACAAAGCATAACAATAGCTAAGGGAAGGACACTAGAGGCTTTTTTTAAAAAATGGATGTCAATGGAGGATGTCATTGGTGCAATGAAGGATACAACAGATGGATCCTTTGCAGCCTTGTATACCCCAGAATTCATTGCACACCAAAGACAAAAGGATTTTTTTGAGAGAAATTGCCAAATTACACTTTGAAATGCAAATATAAATATACATCTATAGTCTTTGGCATCAATGCTTACTGTTTTTTGTTATACATTGTGGGATTTTTTAGGGAGTGAACGTTCCAGTGCACTGGATGGATTTTGCAATTGAGACAGCTCTTATAATGGCTGACTCCCTGATCAGTGCCTTGACTACTGAACTAGGGAGCTGATTGAGACTCACCCTCAGATTAAAGATGTCCGCACACAATCGTCACATTAGAGTAATGATATGGTAACATGGTATGCTCCTTTAAATGAACATTTATTTAAAGTGAAGTTAAAGTTAAAGTGGTTCTTATTTTGAAAAATTGTAGGCAATTTCAGATTGTCAGCAATAGCAAGCTAGAATAGAAAGCATGAGATTCCACCCTCCCTTCAGAGTTTAATGTTTTATTATTTAGAGAGTTTCAACCAGGATAACAAAAAGTGTTTATAAATCAAATTGCCTACTCTTCCTTTAATAGCCTAAAACATAGGCCAGTAATATTGGTCCTGGTTAACTGATGCTCCCACACTTTTCTTTCTTTCTAATTTTCTTTCTTTCCTTCCTTTTGTTTTGTTTCTTAATTAGCTATTTTGAAATTTCTCTCTGATCTGTTTTGCCTCCATTGCTGCTTAAACAAGTGGACCCCGTAAATGTGTAGCTTAATGAGAGTCTGCAAATTAGTGCCTGAATAAAAATTAAGTTTTAAACACATTAATATTTCCATGTTGCAAAACACTTTTATTTTTAGTTAAAGAAGTTAGTTATTAAGTTATTAAGCAATATCTCATGTAGGTTTCTTCCTTTTTGTTTTATATAATGACCACTAGGAGGTGCTCTAGGCACATGTTTTCCTTGATTGGTGTTCCCTGAAGAGATATAGGCTGTGTCTGAAATCACATATACCCCCTTTCCACCAGCACGAACCGGGTGCTAGTTCAGAGCTAGTGCTAGTGCCAGTTCGGAGTTGGTTCAACTGACGAGCCTTCTAAGAACCAGTTTGCCTTTCCATGGGCTTGAGAGCCAGCACAGAGCCAGGTCTTACGTCACTGTATACATCTCATATTTCACAGCAAAGCTAGCGCTGCAGCGCCAAATACAAACACACCAAGCTTGTTCGAGATGCATCGGCTTCTGCGATCGGCGCATGACATCAAAGCTCCGCGAGAACGATCCAAAAGTACAAGGAGTCGTATGCTCTACAAACGCTCCCGCGGATCCGCGGCACTCGCCGAATCGGTCCGTGCTGCTCCGAAGCATCTCGAACAAGCCTTCTATCAACAATCGCGGATGTTTCACTACTGTTGATGCTCATAGCTTTGCGAACCTACATCGGCATCCAAACACGGCTCGCCGTAATTTATATATAGACGGAGATTACAATCGAGCTGCTATTAGCTCGATTAGCTGCTATTTCAAAAATGGCGGTCACAAGTTTCTTGTTGGTCACGGTAACCCCACCCCCAGCCCCTAACGCAAGCGGTTCTTACTTCTAGCCCAGCAATGTTTTGGTGCTACTTACGAACCACTTTTCCTGGTTCGGAGCTGGTGCTTTGTGTGTCGAAAGACAAAGAACTGATTTGAAACTAGACTCTGGCTCCGAACCAGCACTCAAACTGCCTTGGTGGAAAAGGGGTAATACTCTTGTGAGTAGGTACTTATTTTGAATAAGAAATTACTTCATGGCCGCTAAAAAAAGCATGTTCTATATAGTATAAATGTGTATAGTATGAATGTAATCTGGACATACTACATTTGCCATGTTGCCCTTATCACGCGACCTACCAGCATCAGTTACGTCTCTTCACTGCCATTCACAAATCCTCTGCCGTGGCCTCATGGGATAGTAAAGTGTCCATCATATGTACTTCAGAATCTCGCCGGAAGTAGGTCATCCTGGTATATTTTGCCCTCACTTTTATAAATACTGTGAATTCAGACATACTGCTTTTGTCACATACTGTTCTTCGTCTACTATACAGTAGAGAAGTATGCAATTTTGGATGCAGCCATAGACCTTATGCGCCAGAGATACCCCCTTTCCACCAGCACGAAACAGGTGCTAGTTCAGAGCTAGTGCTAGTGCTAGTTCGGAGTTGGTTCAACTGATGAGCCTTCTAAGAACCAGTTTGCCTTTCCACAGGCTAGAGAGCCACCACAGAGCCAGGTCTTGTGTCACTGTATACGTCTCATATTTCACAGCAAAGCTAGCGCCGCAGCACCAAACACAAACACACCAGGCTCGTTTGAGATGGATCGGCTTCTCGCAAAGCGATCGGCTCATGACATCAAAGCTCCGCGAGAACGATCGAAAAGTACAAGGAGTCGTATGCTCTACAAACGCTCCCGCGGATCCGCGGCACCCGCCGAATCGGTCCGCGCTGCTCCGATGTATCTCGAACAAGCCTTCTATCAACAATCGCGGATGTTTCACTACTGTTGATGCTCATGGCTTTGCGAACCTACATCGGCATCCAAACACGGCTCGCCGTAATTTGTATATAGACGGAGATTACGATCGAGCTGCTATTAGCTCGATTAGCTGCTATTTCAAAATTGGCGGTCACAAGTGTCTTGTTGGTCACGGTAACCCCGCCCCCAGCCCCTGACGCAAGCAGTTCTTGTGTCTTTGAACTTCCAGCATCGCTGGTGAAGAGTAATCAGCTGGTAAAGTAGATTTACTTTGTAGAGTTAATGAAATGTATCATGAGCATTGTAATGTTTGAAGTGGATGTCATAACAAATGTCAGTAGACCAGGTAGATTTTAAAACAAGCGGTTCATTCATAAATCTGTAAGATCTTACCTTCATGCTGTGGAAATACAAACCGGAAGACAGAACACAATGAGGGAAGAGCTAAGAAGGGGCTGGGCTACATATACTATATTTTTGTTGAAAACGAAAGTAAAAGAGTGATGCACGTTCGTTGTGTATTACCATGAAATGAGAGTTCTGTGTCTTTATTAAAGTCTACAGTGTCCACGGATATAACTGCGATCTGCGCATCTCTACTGTGGATATATAACTCAAGCAGGGCTTGCTTTTACCACAGTTTACACTAGTCTCGCTCATAACAGTCAACTAAAACATGACAATGAGTCAATGACATAACTTTACCCTGATTTATAATATTTTAGCAAATAAGATGTAGCCTAAGCCTAGCTGAAGTCCTACTTCATGCTGCTTAGGTTTGTACCACATTCACAGCTTTAAAGTTGGACACCAACATTAAAGGTGAGCATTAATTGGATGAGAAAGTATCAGGGTCACTGAGAAATTCAGCCAGTATGAGGTAAAGACACATTATTTAACACTATCGCCTTTGAAAATGGATCAAAGATTACTAACACCCAAAGTGAACAGAAAGCATGCTGTATAATATTATGACATTGCACAGTTGCAAACAAACAAATACAGTTGTCCATATTATAAATGATGAATAAAATAATCTTAAAGGAATATTCTGAGCTAAATACAGGTAAATTTCTATGGACAGTATGCGGTTGATTACCACTGAAAATGCCTAGATGACCTAATACTTCCATCAAGATTAGGAAGTGTGCTTGCGATGAACATGTTATTGAAGAGGAGTCATTGTATTCCTAAATGGCAGCTAACCGTGATGAAGCAGGTCACATGACAATTCCAACATAGCTAATATAGTATGCCTGGATTCAGGTCCTACTACACACACATACATACATTTCTGCTTTTAAACTCTACTGTTCAATTGCCCCCTAGACTTCCAGTGTAAGTGCAAGTAAATTTCTGTGGTAATTGCCAGCATGACACAGATGTTGCAGTTGCATTATTTCTGGCACAGTCCTTTAAGGGTAGCACTGCTTTACAGAACTTCCAGGTAGATAAAAAGGGAGATTATTACTTCTCATTTAGCAGATAATCATTTGTGAAGACAAGCCTTGCTCTTAACCCCATTGACAGGTCAGTAGACAGTTGTTGGATGTCAGTAAATCTTAGGTTTGTGGTTGATCCCTTCTTGACATTAACCCTGAGGCCACCTTGAAAATAGGCAAGATTTCAAAATAGTAAACCCTACAAAATAATACTAATTAAAGCTAATTAAAGACAATTGTAAAATATATCACTAAGAAGGACTTGATTTACACTTAAGTAGTATAAGGCCAAAGGCAATAGAGCTATTGCTGAATGGTAAGTATTACAAGTGGGATTATGAGATAGACAGATGTTCAGATGTTTAACCCCAAAACTCCTTCTTCCTTTATCTTTCTATTTTTTAGACATGGATATTGGAGGTTTGGAGACTGTTGTGGCCAACTCGGCCTATGTGTCAGCACGCGGGAGTATAGACAGCGCTGCCGCAGCAACAATGCGTGACAAAAAATATCGCACCAAGCTCAACCTTCCTCACATCAGACAATGTGAACATATGAAGTCTACAGTGGATTCTTCCTTCAACAGTATGTGTGTACGCCAACCAATTGGTAAGCGCCTCTTTCAGCAATACCTGGAAAGTGAACCTGCTCACAAGAATCCTGTAGATTTGTGGAAAGATATAGAAGACTACAATGTTGCCCAGGAAAATGACCGGGCTAAGAAAGCACAGAAGATGGTCAACAAATACTACGAGTCATCCTCCAAGAATTTCTGCGACTTTCTGGGGGACAAAGCTGTGAGCAGGGTGAAAGAGGACCACAAGAACATTCGAGGAGATCTTTTTAAAGAGAGCGAACAGCAGCTTCTTGTCCACCTGGAAGCTAAAGCACTCAGTGGCTTCAAGGACAGCATGTACTTTCTGCGCTACATACAGTTCAAATGGCTGGAGAGCCAGCCTGTTACTGAAGATTGGTTCATGGATTTCAGAGTGCTTGGGAAAGGTGGATTTGGTGAGGTCCATGCTTGCCAAATGAAGGCGACAGGGAAGATGTATGCTAACAAGAAACTGAACAAGAAGAGGTTGAAGAAACGTAAAGGTTATGATGTAAGGGAGAGAGCTAGTTCATCAGTAAATTAAGCTATGCAAACCATAGTTGGTTTGATCCAATGCCCAGACTTAAATTTGTTATAGAAGGCCAAACTGCAGACTTCAAATCTCGATAAGTATGCATATCTCAAAACTGTGCAAGTAAAGCACCTGCCTAACCACATAGGTGGAGCAACTGGAAAAAAAAGGAAAGAGACACGTAGAGACATGAGATTAGTTTAACCTGAGAACATGGTATTAAGCAGCACTAATCATAGTGTATTGGCTCAGTGCAAAGAGGCTTGCAGGCTCTGCTTGATACTCCACAAAGCAGCTCAGCTGCAACTGAGATGCAGACAGACATATAAGGAAAAAGACAAGGAATCCTTAAGGGTTAAATGAATAGAACTCATTTGGAATTTGACAGTAATGTCCACAGTAAAACAAAACAATTCAATTCAATTCACATTTATTTGTATAGCACTTTTCACAAAACATATCTTTTCAAAGCAGCTTTACAGAAAATGCATGTGTCTACATTATAATTTAAAGTGCTCTGCTATCAGAGCTGACTGTATCCAAGTAGTGTATTTCAGAAATGTACATCACGTAGTTAGCTAACATTCTGGGCGGTAACAATGAGCTCATTGAAGTAATTATTACAAGTTGTGAACATAATGTTTATAATATATTGAAAATTTAGCATTGGTGTATGTTGATTCAGAGTCTGCATCATCTTGAGTCCTCTCAAGATTTGGAGTCATCTCTTCACGTGTGTTGGGGCATCAAAGGCTGGATCCAAACGGGAGCTGGTGTAGTTTCTAGTTACCTTGGGATGGGCATCCAGAGATTAAACAGAAAAGCAAATGGAAAATAATCAGCGTAGCTGCTATTCATAACATTTCAAGCAAAGATAATCATGTGCATTTGATCTGATAGATACTAGAGTATAAGGTTATGAGATGTATTATGTGAATGCTTGGCTAAAGAGATGTGTCTTTAGCCTAGATTCAGAAAGGTGAAAAACCATGAAAACTAGAGTTCAGCAAGGGAAGCAAAAGGGGCTAACCTACTTGCCTGTAAAGGCATTAGCAGGCTAAATGGAATTAACCTTTTGCTAACATTTATAGTCTCAACCAAGAACTGTTTATACTTTCTTGCTTGGAACTTTCATTCTTGTCACCAATTTTCTTGCTTATAATTGGCCCATTTATAACTTTTTAAGAACGTTTTTAACATGCATAACTAAATGTGGCCAACATTTAAGTCTTTCTCTTTAATCTTTTTTTTTTTCTTTTCTGTTGTAACATTTCTCATTCCTTGATTTCCCATAGGGTGCTATTATTGAGAAGCGCATACTGGCTAAAGTGCACAGTCGTTTCATTGTGACCTTGGCCTATGCTTTCCAGACCAAAACAGACCTCTGCCTGGTCATGACGATCATGAATGGAGGAGACCTCAGGTGTTATTATATATCTATGTTTGAGTGTGTGTATGTGTGTGCGTGTACACGGATAATAATAAAACATTTTTTTTTGACCTTGTAGGGGCATTTTTTTTTTTTTTTTTTTGGTCCCCATGAGGAAAACATCTTATAAAACTACTAAATTATGCTTTTTAAAAATGTAAAAATGCAGAAAGTTTTCTGTGAGGGTTGTGTTTAGGGGTAAGGTTAGGGTTAAGGGATAGAATATAAATAATAACTAAACTGTATTAAATATCATTAAAATGACTCATTACATAATATGTGCTTTTGGTAATACTGCTCATTGCTATACCATTGGATTTACATAGTTCTCCAAAGTACTTTAAATAACACCATGCAAAAAAAAAAAAAGTTAAAACCACTGTACTTTATTTAAAATATTTCTAGTATATTTATATATTTTATATTGCAGAACAATTCTGAAAATAGCAAGTAGAATGTTTCTGAATGTAATGTTGTACAGAATGTGTGCTGTGTTTCTGTAAGAATTGTAGCAGCTTTCCTCCTAATCCGGCATAATCTGTGGAGATAATCTGAGCGGCAGCATTGATATTGTGAAGGTGTAGTGTCTGCTTGCGTCACAACCCGATTTCTCTGGGCTCAGCTCACAAGGAAAGAAGGTCATGTGCACATAAGCATTTAAAATTTTTGGATAACATTCTCTATTTAAAACCGATGAAAATTGGAAAAATGTTAGATGTGCTCCAGCATCCACAATAGAGTCATCACCTCCAGTCATCATCTCAATATATGAACATGGTTGCTGTTTTTTTAGCTGAAGCCATCTTGTACCAAGCAACAAACTATCTACCATGTTTTAAAACTGCTTGATCCCCTTTAAAAGGATAGTTCAGCCAAAAATGAAAATTATCCCATGATTTACCTGGTGTCTATGACTATCTTCTTTAAGACTAACACAATTGGAGATATATTTAAAAATATCCTTGCTCTTCCAAGCATTAAAATGGTAGTGAACGGGGAACGTGTTTTGAAGCCCCAAAAAATGCATCCACGCATCATAAAAAACAATCAATATGGCTCCAGGGGGTTAATAAAGGCATTCTGAAATGAAGTGATGGGTTTTTGTAAGAAAAATAGTCATATTTACAACTTTATAAAGTAAAATAACTATTGTAACTAATTACAATACTCCTATATCCTGCGTCATACAATGAGTTAGGGGTTACTCTTGTGGCATAAGTCGACTTGCACAGTATGCGAACAGTTGTTAACAGTGTTAACAGTTATTAACAGTTAATAACAGTATGGAAGCTAGTTATTTATATTCATATATTTATGATGGATGGTGCATTTATTTTGGGCTTCAAAACATGCCCCCTGTTCACTACCATAATAAAGCTTGGAGGAGCAAGAATATTTTTAAATATATCTCCGATTGTGTTCGAAAGAAGATAGTCATGTACACCTAGGATGGCTTGAGGGTGAGTAAATCATGGAATCGTTTAAATTTTTGGGTGAACTATCTCTTTAAGCTAATTCTATTAAAAAATGTCAAAAATTTCTTATCACTTTATGTCCAAACTCTAACTTCACCCTTACTCCTGTTCTCTACTTTAGATTCCATATGTATAATGTGGATGAGAAGAATCCAGGCTTTAATGAAACAAGAGCTTGTTATTACACAGCTCAGATAGTCTGTGGGCTTGAGCATTTGCACCAGCACAGGATTGTATACAGAGACCTCAAGCCAGAAAACGTCCTCCTGGATGATGCAGGTGAGAAATACACTGAAACACTTGCCAAATGCTTGCCTCTTCACTTTTTGCTTCACCTTATCTGAAAGTTTGTTTGTTTGTTTGTTTGTTTTTGTTAGGACATGTGCGTCTGTCTGATTTGGGGTTGGCTGTTGAATTACCGCCAGGAAAAGACAAAACACAGGGATATGCTGGAACCCCAGGTCAAAGACCTTTAAGTACATTCTAAAATAACATCCCTCGCATCGGAGTTTTCGAATAGAGCGGCATAACAACAAAATAATCAAACTTTGGAGGTCCCGATCTGTGTTACTGAGTTTAAAAAAGAAGACTTGAAACTGCTCATTTAATGTACGATTGTACATAGACTTAAATTACTATCTATCTATCTATCTATCTATCTATCTATCTATCTATCTATCTATCTATCTATCTATCTATCTATCTATCTATCTATCTATCTATCTATCTATCTATCTATCTATCTATCTATCTATCTATCTACTGTATCTTGGTCCAATTCAAATAAATACCCTGCACAATCATGCAAAATACTAATAATATACCTAAAGTAATAGTCAAATTAATACTGTAAAATCTAAAAGTTTTTTGAACACTTTAACTTTACTTAACTTTACTTAAGTTATTTGCCTTTGTTACTCAGAAAACCCAAGTTAAAATAAATTTATTGGTTTGAGTACCATTTTGTCAAGCAAAAAATACTTCACCCAAAAATGAAAATTCTGTCTTCATTTACTCACCCTCATGTCATTGCAAGACTTTCGTTCATCTTCGAAACACAAATGAAGACATTTTTAGTGAAATCTGATAAATTTCTGTCCCTCCATTGACAGCCTATGCAACTACTACTTTGACGATTCAAAAAATTCAGAGACTGTAAAACTAATCCATATGAACTGAACGGTTTAGGCCAAATTTTCGGAAGAGACACAATCGCTTCATATAATGAACAGATTTAATTTAGGCTTTTGTTCACATTTAAACATTGATCTGTGAACATAAACAGAAGCTCAACTGTACTTTGCTAGACACGTGAGAGAACAAACCTCATTGTTTCTTGTGGAAGCTCAAACGTGCTGCGCAACACACAAGAATGAACCTCAGTCAGTGGTTCTCACATGTCAAGCGAACATGCTTGAGCTTCTGTTTACCATAACTTATGTGTGTGCTGATGAATGTTTATATGAGAATAAAATAAAAGCCTAAATTAAATCTGTTCATCATAGAAAGCAATTGATTTTCTACAGAAAATTTGTACTAAACTGCTGAATTCATATTGATTAGTTTTACAGTCTCTTTATGAATTTTTTGAAGCATGAAAGTGGTAGTTGCATGGACTTTCAATGGAGGGACAGACTTGTCCTGTATATCTTAATTTATGTTTTGAAGATGAACAAAAGTCTTATGGTATTGAAAGAATCATCATCACCTTTCTCCCCTCTAGTGACAGTCCTGGCTGTATTGTATGTATGAGTACAATACATATGTGTTGCTGTAAAATACTGAATTAAAAAATAATGCTTCTTAAACTATTTAAAACAAATAAAAGTATATTATTATGCACAAAACAATGCAGATTAATAACAAAAAATACACATACATTCTTCACTGAACTTCACTCATGAGAGTAAAAAAAGTTGAAATAATATATATTAAATTAGATATTTAAATTCACGATTTAACCATCTTGTGCATTAATTATTCAATCACAAAGAAAAATATCTAAATGTTTATTTTGATGCAACAAATATATAATAATTCCAATTATTATTTTTTTCTAAAATAGTGTATTTTGAGAGAGTTTACTGTATGTCTATTGCAATAGAAGATAGAAATAGAATAGCAATAGAAGTGTTAAATAGTTCTTTATTTTCATGTTAGCTATTTTAAATTTATATACTCAAAAATAAAACATAAATATATGATTAATAAAGAGGATAGCATGATTCAAAGGTACAACCCATGGTCTTCTGGATATAATATCACATCCTGAAAAATGGCTTTTAAACATCTGCCATAATGACAGCCATGCACACTGTGTGTGAAAGGTGTGTGCCCACTGTTCAGTCGGTCCTGCAGAAATGACAAAATGACAGGATCAGGGCAAACCACTGGGATTCATTTCGCGATTCACACCAGGCCACAAATACGTTCCACTTGTGAGCGTACAGGCACCTTGTGGAACGGACCCTAGCCTCCACTATAATATTCATCACTTGCTGTGACACACCAAACATGCAGATTCCACAGCCCTGACCTGGGGTGCCAAATGTTGTTTTTCGCTTAAAGAGTTAGTTCACCCAAAAATGAAAGTAGTCACATGGACTATTTTAAAGATGTCTTTACTACCTTTCTGGGCCTTGAAAGGTGCAATGACATTGCTGCCTATGTGTGGTTCAGAAGCCTTTCTGATTGGAACGACATGAGGGTGAGTACTTAATGATAGAAATTTCATTTTTGGGTGAACTAACCCTTTAAGACAGCAGGGAACTGGCCACAGAAGAACTGGACATCAGGTCCGCACTGCAATTCAGGCAGCCGGGATCATGGACTGCCAAGAAGCCAGTGCATTCATGCAGCCTCAAGACACTAAGACATGCATCTGGCCGATCAGCCACACCCTGCAAGGCATAGCACCCTCATATACAGCAGCCATCAACCCCCTCACCTTCTGAAAATACTTCAAAGTCAAAGACCCCCCTGGCTTGAACAAAGCGATGAGCCAGCATATCCTGAGAATGGGCCATGATTAAACAGAATTGGAGCAAGACCACCATCTTTTTTCGGATCAGAATGTATCGGCTGTAAAAGCCACTCTCCTTCAGCTGAGGGGGTACCACCTCTATCGCCTGTTTGGCGAGGAGCAAGTGGATTTCCATCTGAAGCACCTGGGTGTCCTGGTCCGACATCGCTGACGTCACCACACCACCAAAGCAGGGTGGTCTGCATGAAAACTGAAGCGTATAGACTTTTTAAAATCATATTTACCACCCAATTTGACACAGCCGGCAGTGTACAGCACACATTCATGCAACACATTCTCGTTACTCTGAGGTAGGGCACCATGTCAATAACTATGTTTCCATCCACCAATTTTTATGCACATTTTGTGATATCGCATAAAAAACACTGGATAGAAACACCAAGATGTACATCAATTCTAAAAATGCACATAAAAAAACGTATGTACTCAAATAAGTCGGATACATTTTTTTTATCTGATAAGAAAACATAGGCATTAACTACTAGAAACACATTTTCCAAATAAATTCCTCTATGTGCTTCAAAAAAGTAATGTGACTTTGCGTGATGGGACGGCATAACTGGAATAACCAGCAGACCGATGTCGTTGCACAGAATCTGAAATGCTGTTTTGGTCATTCTGAAGTGGTTCAGAATAATTCCCTCCCAGAACTGTCTTACATGACCGCATTCCCAAACAGCAGGCATCCACCTCCGAAAGCAAGATAACATTATTGCATTTCTTGTACGTGCTCTGAGATGCAAATAATTTGTTATATACAAAAATCATTATATACAGCTTCTTCTACTTTTCTAAGTGGTATTTAATGCTAGTTTATCAGGAAGTGACGATTTAGTTCTCTTCAACTAATTGGATGGAAACGGTGCTTCATTTGCAAATGTTTTATGCCATATTCCAATTTTGCTAATTTAGTTAAATATGAAACTTTGGATGAAAACTGCTAATTTCAAATGGAGTGGGAAGGATATGCTCTGTGCTCAGTAGACCACTGGACATGAGCCGGAGGGCTGCTCACACTGTGAGCTTGAACAGGTATGGGGCTTACACTCTGTAGGACGCATCTAGGGAGCAGGGCCTTAGTTATTCCATGTGAGCATGGAGGGGTGAAATTAGGAAAATAGCTCTGATATTGAGGCAATTTTTGTTTTGATATAATTGCATTCTTTATTAAAGACAACACAACACCCACACACTGTCACCTGCAACATGCAAGGGGACAGATGAACAGCCTCTCAGATTAGCCACCTTGAACTTCGGCTTGTCGCTCACACTAGACAGGGGAGAAGAGAAAGCGGTGGTGGCAGGTTTGTCAGGTTGCCAAGACAATCGCTGGGCGGACAGTGATCTAAAGCGTGTGGGAGGGACAACTCCGGCGCATCTGGGCAAGAAGTGGCTCATGGCCCTAGTTTGCTTCTGAGACTCCAAGAGCCTCTCTGAAAAGGTGCCCATAGCATTGCCAAAGAGGCCATGGGGACTTAAAGAGGCAACCAACAGTGCCATGTTTTAAGAGTCCATCTCTGTGACGGTGAGCAACAAATGCTGGATCAGGATCACTAAACTGCCCATGCTGCAGCCTATGGCTTGAGTGGTCCTCTTTGTAGCCCGAAGAGCTATGTCCATGGCAGAACATCTGCAGGATTTGCGACCGACTTGCTCATCTCATTGCGAGGAGCTTCCTCTTCATGGGGTCATTGTTCAAAGCGTCAAATGAGATCTGCTCGCGAGCTCCATCAGAGGGGTGAAGACTGTTTTCAGCATATGAGAGCAGAGACTCAGGTGACCGGGGAACACATGGGCATTGAGTGGGCCTGATCTCGCTCGATGAGACTCCCTAATGTGGCTGCCACTGCTTCCTTTCCCACAATGGGGTAGGAAGAAATGAAGGAGTGAAGGCCAGCAACAGCACTTAGCACAATAGAGATCCTAGTGTGCAAGACCCCGACTGTCATCTTCTCTCAGTGAGGACAGACTGGTCTATCCAGTGCCATCTCAACTTGAGAGCAACCCAGGCACAAGAGATGTATGTGTCGCATCCCTCTGGGAGCTAGATAGGTCCCCTGATTGCACAACACTCTTTTCATCCTCCTCGTCACCAGAACGCTGAAGGGGAGGGGCGAAAAAAGCACTGTCCACTTGAGAGGCGTACTTCAACAGGGAGAGTTGCATTCCGACAGCTTCGTCTTGAAGGAGAAAGAAGGAAGGAGAAAGGTAATGATGGATCTAGTTAGACGCAAGTAACAGGCTCTGTATGTCTCTTCCTCAGGTTTCATGGCTCCAGAACTACTACAGAAGAAAGAGTATGACTACACTGTAGATTACTTCACTCTTGGGGTCACTTTGTATGAAATGGTTGCTGCCAAGGGACCTTTCAGGTGTCGTGGAGAGCAGGTATACACACTCATGCATATACTTTGGCTCTCTGTTAAGGGGCCTTCACACTGACAGTGATTTGCAGTGACCAATCTGAAGTTATTGATTATCAGACTGTGAGAGAAATCAAATAAGAGCAATTCGAGGTGAACTAAACTTTACACTGTTTTATTTTTCTTTTCTGTATCATAGGTGGACAACAATGAAGTGACACGCCGCATCCTGAATGACCCTGTCTCATACCCCCCAACCTTCAGTAAGGAGCTCAAAGACCTCTGTGAAGGACTGATGGAGAAAGATCCAGACAAGAGACTTGGCTTTAAGAACAATGAGTGTGCTGAGTTGAAGAACCAGTCCTTCTTTAAAGAGCTCAACTGGGGGAGACTAGAGGCTGGTATGGTTCATTAGAGTTTTAGTTAGGGCAGAATATGCATCATAGACCACTTATGAAAAAAGTACCATGTTATTTACAAGGTTTTTTGGACATAGTATTCTTTGAAGTACCAATATGTAAATATAATAGTATATGAATATGATAATCATAAAATCATAAGATAAATAACAAATGACCATGTTATACCATCACTGTACAATTGTACTTCCCTTTTCCGGGTATTATAATTTAAACACTTTGAAAAAAATCATCTTTAATTTTTTTTTCATCTTTCACACAGGTATGCTTCCTCCTCCTTTTGTTCCGGATCCAAAGATGGTCTATGCCAAGGACATTGATGATGTGGGAGCATTCAGCACTGTCAAAGGTGTTGTGATTGACAACAAAGACAATGACTTCTACTGTGAGTTTGCAACTGGGAATGTACCAATTCCATGGCAGGAGGAGATGATCGAGACAGGCGTGTTTGGAGAGCTTAACATCTGGGGACAAAATGGAAAACTCCCAAATGACCTGGATCCCAACTATGTGGAAGCGAAAGGAGGGGGGTGTGTGCTACTGTGAACTAGAAAGAAGCAAAACACAAAGTGAAAAAGAAAAAAGAAACTGGGTTCATAGGAAATGATTCATGGTGAACAACAAAGGCATGAATTATGTGATCGAATAATGTTTGTGTAACTCAAAATGTCTCCACATGTATACTTATGTACCTGGACATATGAGCTTCTTAAAACTATCACTAAACAGTAAGAAAATCACCCCAAGTCTACTGAAATATTGTATTAAAAAAAAAAAAAAAAAATATATATATATATATATATATATATATATATATATATATATATATATATTCTTTTTTTTTTTCTTCTTTTCTTATAGCTCTGGTGGAAATGCAAAATTATTGTAATGTACATGAGGTAACGTTACTGATAATGTTATAGTTAGAGTTTCATGAGGAAATTTTTGGTCATGGAGGATGTTGCCATAAAAAGAGGAATTAAATCTAGTAAATGTAAAATGAAGGAACCGAAAAAGTAACACATATCAGCTTACAAGTCATAGAGGAAGTGAGATCCTTGTTTACTTTTATGGTTAAAATCTATATTTTTTAGACATTTCAAAAGATACTCTGTTTACTGTTAGTCAACACATTGTTTTTTTGTTTTTTTCATTTATGATACATTGGTTGTATAGTAGTCTCATTTTAAACTTGACAATAACAATAAAATCATTTTATGTAGGAAAATGGAGTCTTGTGCTTTTATGGTCAGTCTGGAATCAGCTGCTTTGCTGAAATGTTGAACTGGGAGTTTTCAGTTGTTTAAAGCTGAAGCAAGACATGGAAATGTGTGCACTTTTTGTGGTATTTTGTGGTACTCTTTGTATAGCTAATTTATTATATAATATAATATGCTCCTGTCCTCCCGTGACCCTACAGAGGATCAGCATTTTGGAGAATATATAATATAATATAATATAATATAATATAATATAATATAATATAATATAATATAATATAATATAATATAATATAATATAATATAATATAATATAATATAATATAATATAATATAATGATAAAAAATTGATTTTGGATCATACAGATATCCAAATGCTATTTTAAATTCTAAGTCATCTAAGACACCTTATGTCCTGCATCTACAGTATTTCACTATATAATGTACAACAGTCCATTTGGTGTTGTGACCTACTTCCCTATTAAGCCATATGAAAGACCAAAGGACAACATCTGAAAGGAGAAGTAACAATAGTGACATTTATTAACAACACTCAGATCAAGTTTGCTCACAAGTTAGGACAACACGCCAGCAGAGGTAAAACATTTCTTGACATATTGTGTATGGCAGACCTGATTGCTCAATGAAAGGTAAATCAACTTCTTTTCTTGTTTTAAAGATGTTGATATGACAAGAGAAGAAAGAGTAACAACAGGCTTCACTGCAGAAGACTCTAAATTGTTGATGCTGAAATCAGCACAATAAGGGATTTTGTTGCATTAGTTGTTGTTTAGCAGTTTAATATTGTGTAATATTTTGCAGTAATCTATGTGTCTCTGGATTTTAATGTGTGAATCTTGCTCATTTGGACATGAAAATTTTTTTAGAGAATCAAATGGATAAGTCAATCTGTAAACCATCCAATGGAAAACCTACCATTCCACAGAAACCCAACCTTCCACCAAAACCAAATCTTAATGCTTTACACCAGTCAAGCCTCTTTGGTTCCTCTAGCAGAATGGCTCAGGCTTTGCGTAACTTTGAACCAGGAACAGGCAAGCAACCAGCAATAAACTACAACAGTAAAGAAAGTAGATACTCTAAAGATATGAGCCAAAATGGAAGGTCTTTGGTGGTTGAAGCAAGATGTTCAACCAGGATAGAGGACCGAGTACAGCATATATCTTCATTTTCAACACTTAATAAAAGTGGACATATATGGGTTGAAAAACAGATGCCGGAAATAAATCATCAGCTGGCAGTAGATGATGTGGATGTGGGTCGATCAGGTAGTGAAATGTTTTAAATATGTTTCTAAAATGTGTGTGCTTTATATCGTATATGTGAAATATGTTAAGTGATGCTGAAAACAGTATCAATAATGTGACAAAAAAATAGAAAAATCTGTTAACACTTTATATCACATGATGTAGGTTTAGAGTAATTAAATTAAACAGTTGAATAAGGTATAGAAGTATTATATGAAACCAGCATAAATACAAAGAATACATTTAACAACTCGACACTTGTTTTAAGATTTTCAAAAGATATTTCATTAACACTTCACTCTATGAAGCATTTATAATGCATCATAAGGGTATTCTTAATGCATTATACTACATACATACTGTCTTATAAACAGTCTTATAATATGTTCTATCATCTGACAATCATAACAACAGTTAAAATACATTATAATATTTAACTATTTGTGGTTATAACTGTAAAGAGTGCAATGCATTATAATATAGCCTGCATTTATATTGAATTATAAGGGTATTCATGCACACATAATGCCTATAAACAGCCTTATAATGGGTTGTATCATCTTATGAATAATCATAACAACAATAATAATACTTACCTACATATTAGATTTGGTAAAAACCTTGTCATTTTACAGTTTTTATGAATAAAACACGATTTGCATTGTGAATGTATTGCTCATTTATACTTTTCCACACAACTTTGATTTTACCTAAAGGGAAATGTCTTATAAAGATCACTTATAAATATTATGACCACATTATAAAGCTTTTTAGTTTTTTTATTACTTTAAAAGCAAGATATGAGACTTGGGAAAGTAGATAAGACATTTCCCTTTAGGTAAAATCAAAGTGGTGTGGAAAAGTACAAAGGAACAATACATTCACAATGCAAATCGTGTTTCATTCATAAAAACTGTAAAACTACAAGGTTTTTACCAAATCTAATAAGTAAGTAAGTATTATTACTGTTGTTATGATTATTCATAAGATGATACAACACATTATAAGGCTGTTTATAGGCATTATGCATGCATTATAATTATGATGCATTATAAATGCAGGCTTCATCTGGTGTTATATAATGCATTGTACTCTTAAAAGTTATAACCAAAAATAGGTAAGTATTATGAAGTATTGTAACTGTTGTGATTATTTATCAGATGACACAACATATTATTAGGTTGTTTGTAAGGCATTATGCATGTATTATAACGCATTAAGAATACCCTTATAATGCATTATAAATACAGGCTTCATAGAAAATGTTACTGATATTTCCTTTCCATTATTATGGAAACTTTTATTTGTCATTGACATAAATGCAGGTAACTTGCAAAGTGGATAAAGATGTTTGGTGCAGTGCGTTACTGGCTGTTGAGAGCATGAAACCATCAACATTCAAGAAACATTTGAATGTTAAATCAAATTTTGTCTACTTTTACATGAGAAAAATATTTTTTGTTGGGATGCAACTCGATGTAAATAAACCAATTTAGGACCACTGGCTTAGAGCATTGTAGAAGGCAATTGAGTCTGTGCCACAGAACTCGCTTTGGATCGCCCATCATTCACAAAGGTCATGAATCCCCTGTTCCTTATCATGGTCAGTTAATTAAGAAAAAATAAATAAATATTTTGGCTAATCTGATCATGTTCTCACCAACCAATAAGAATATACATTATAATGTGTTTAATAGCCTACATTATTTTACCAGTACAAAAATAAGAGTAGAAAATGTGAAGAAAAAAAAACATATTGTGTCTGGGCCTGTTGATAAGCTTAATAAAGCATCTGACTATCCTTCATTCCCTCAGCTCCTGATGGCAGTGAAATGAATAACTCTGTGAGTGGCACCATAGAAAGTCATCAGGGCTCAATTGCACCACCTACCATCTCAGAGGAGAAACACTGTCATTGCATCTGCCACCTTCAAAGGCCTGGCATGAAACTGGTCTGGGTACCTTTACAGGAGAAGAAAAATGACATGGATACTGTAATTCATAAACATCAAAACAGAGGAAGTCAGAGAAATAGGTTTCCAAATAAGGAGGATGTTTTAACCAGCAATGAAGTCAGTAGGCCACAGAATAGCCCATCTCACCATTCAAAACACCAAGAATTGCCTCCGTGTGTAAATTGCCAAAGCTTTCTACTTCACCACAGCCCTCACAAATTAGCAGGAAAACGGTTTGCATATGCTGATGAGTCATTTCAAAACCACTCAAAACCCCCTGTACCACCAAGGACTTATCAGTCCTCTGAGTATCAAAACAGCCAACAATATACACAGCTTGATCACATCGATGCTCATATATACTTGGATCTTTTGCCATCAAATGACAATAAAGTTACTGCTCCAGCTGTCCCCCCTCGTCCTCCCCCACGACTTCCTAGGCACCCTCCGCAAAAGCAAAAGACAGATAGGCGGTCTTCTCAGCCTGCGCTGGCCTGTGTGGTCTCTCTTCGAGGAGGCGGTCCACCTATCAGAAACACCAGCAGCTGTGTGCGTGGAAGATTATCTCATCCCAAATCTGTGCTAAACCCATCAGGTAAGCACAGAGGTTTCGTTGCAGAAAAAGTGTGCATGGCCTTAATATTTATCATGAACTTTTAATGGCTAAGATTTTGCCAAGTATGACATCTTGGATCAACGTCTTGTGTCGATCCTGGAACAAAATTCTTGTCAAATAAACATAGTATCAACCATGTTTCTAATCCCAAACATTAAGTATGGTAACATTGTCCAAGCAACTAAAACCAGACCTAATCCTTACCCTACCGTAACTAATCCACGAACATGTCCTACTTGCCGAAATCATTGTGGACATTAAGACACGCTATCAGTTACTCTTTTTCCCCCACATATCTCCTTTTAAATGCTTTATTCAATACCAGTTTCATTTCTTGAAATGAATGAAACTGACATATGTGTCTACATTTCTGTTTTCTAGGTGAGAGCTATGAAAATGGTGATTTCGAAGGCTGGGAGTCTATTGACACAAAAGAGTAAGTTCTATCAGAATTTTTTGGGGCCCAGCAGGCTGTTAAAAGTTTTGTCTTGCTCCTAGCATCTTAGAGACGTAAGCCAGTAAAGCAAAACAATAAAAGATTTTTGATATTGTAAAGTATAATGCAAATAATGAAATGATAATGATAGTAGTTTACTTAATTTTTTGTTGGTGTACCATCAGATATTGTTCATGAGCCTACTGTATGACTTTCTACAGTATGGTTATCTCCTCTTGCGAATAAGACTGTCTTTTAGTGCACTTTGCAAACTAACTTTTGTGGTTACTTAAATGTGAATGCACTTAAATCTAAAAAAAAAAAAACATACCCCCCACACACACTTTTTATTATTATACACTATACTTCCTTTATACACTATTCTTAGCATCTTTCAAGTAATATATTAAGAGCTTAATTTACACATCCTCTTTCCCTGAAATAAAAACCTGACATGTCCAACTTTTACGGATTTGAAAAAGAGAGGTTTCGTTTCTGACTCACTGCTAGCCGGAAAGGCGGGTCAAAATGAAATTATGAGGTGGTGAGAATTACCTTTTTTGTCTCCCAGGTTTGTTGTGAGTTTAATTATCTTTTTTAAACTGAGAAATTACATTTTAAAAACACTCATGTCATTAGGCCTTTATGATCTGTGACTGATGCTAATTTTAGCCCAGTAATGTGTGACCAGGTAGTTGTGGGTTTCTTACAGGCTGTGTGACAATACAGGAAGCCCACGGAGGATCTCCAGTGACTGGGAGCCAAACAGTGACTATGGTGAGATAATTAAATTAATGTATATATAACACCAAACTTTCAACCAAACTTCTCAAACACATTGTGTCATCCTTAGAACCTCTGTATCAGATCTACCAGGCTAAGGTCTCGAAAGAAGCCAGTCAGATCCAGACTGATAGCCCAGATTGCAACAGGAGAAGTGTTAGTGAAACTCTGGGTCTTGAGGGTCACGGAGGGCTGGGAGTGGTTGACCCCCGGTCCAAAAGAGGCCCCGAAGAGATTACGCTATGGCAAGACTTACCAGTGGTGAAGGAAAGCGGAATGTTATACAAACTCACTCGCACTGAAATACAGAGACAAGAGGTTAGAGTAACACTGTAATTTAACTCTATTAGGAGTAACTTTACATCTGTCTATATGTTAATCTTTATGTGTTTTTAGAGCATGTTTGAAGTGCTCACCTCTGAGGCCTCCTACCTGCGCTCCCTGCGGGTTCTGAAGGATCACTTCCTGGGGTCACGGGAACTCAATGAGACTCTGGTCATTCATGATAGGAAGGCCCTCTTCTCCAACCTCCTGCAGGTCTATGAGGTCAGCGAGAGGTGAGAGAGACAGAAGAGAAACAAGAGGAAATTTTTTATTTTTCTGTGGACCACAAAATGAGCTACTCTTTTCTATTATAAAATAGATTGTAACCCGAACTCCAAAAAGGTACCAAAAAAAAGATGCTTTGTGTGTGAAACAGCCTGAAATTTATGTTGTTCACTCATAATGAAATCTTTGAAAAGTAATAGTTTAGGAATAGTTTACCCATATTGAAAGTTCTGTTATCATTTACTCATAATTTTCTCTTCAAAAATTCACCTTTTGTTTATATATATATATATATATATATATATATATATATATATATATATATATATATATATATATATGCACACACATACATACATTATATATTAAGTAAAATAAAACAGAATAAGATATAAAATAAAAAAAGAGAATGAGGACTGTCAAGCTCAAAAAATAAAATTAGCCCACACAACTCATGCACTATATTCCAGGTCTTCTGAATCCACATGATACAGGTCTACAGCAGGCATGTCCTGATTGGCATAAACTGTAAACTTGTCCCTCACATCTGATTGGAATGATTTGAATGTGGTTCCAGAATTAACATCTTAGTTGATCATGGAACAATGTACTTGGTGAAATCAGGTTCTGCGGATCGAGGCATGGGCAGGGGTGGGCTGAGCCCTAAACATCTGCCTTGCCCACCCAATCAGAATTTAGGCACAGATAGTGTTTTTTATGATTTGTGCACTGAATAAAAACAATCTGATTCAGGATGTGTGTTAAGAAGTTTGATGAAGGGCTGTAGAATGCCACAACCAATCAAAAATATAACTCCAGAAATTTGCAGTATTTTTTTGTTCTTATCTGAAAGTAACGGCGACTTTCAGTCTGTAGCAGAAAAGCAGAGGCTGACAATCACATGAGCAATAATGGGCAGAAATATTTGCATACTATGCAAATTACTGAGAGCTATACAGAGCTATTATATATATATATATATATATATATATATATATATATATATATATATATATATATATATATATATATATATATATATATATATATATATATATATATATACACACACAGTGGGTACGGAAAGTATTCAGACCCCCTTAAATTTTTCACTCTTTGTTATATTGTAGCCATTTGCTAAAATCATTTAAGTTCATTTTTTTTCCTCATTAATGTACACACAGCACCCCATATTGACAGAAAAACACAGAATTGTTGACATTTTTGCAGATTTATTAAAAAAGAAAAACTGAAATATCACATGGTCCTAAGTATTCAGACCCTTTGCTGTGACACTCATATATTTAACTCAGGTGCTGTCCATTTCTTCTGATCATCCTTGAGATGGTTCTACACCTTCATTTGAGTCCAGCTGTGTTTGATTATACTGATTGGACTTGATTAGGAAAGCCACACACCTGTCTATATAAGACCTTACAACTCACAGTGCATGTCAGAGCAAATGAGAATCATGAGGTCAAAGGAACTGCCTGAAGAGCTCAGAGACAGAATTGTGGCAAGGCACAGATCTGGCCAAGGTTACAAAAAAATTTCTGCTGCACTTAAGGTTCCTAAGAGCACAGTGGCCTCCATAATCCTTAAATGGAAGATGTTTGGGATGACCAGAACCCTTCCTAGAGCTGGCCGTCCAGCCAAACTGAGCTATCGGGGGAGAAGAGCCTTGGTGAGAGAGGTAAAGAAGAACCCAACGATCACTGTGGCTGAGCTCCAGAGATGCAGTCGGGAGATGGGAGAAAGTTGTAGAAAGTCAACCATCGCTGCAGCCCTCCACCAGTCGGGGCTTTGTGGCAGAGTGGCCTGACGGAAGCCTCTCCTCAGTGCAAGACACATGAAAGCCCGCATGGAGTTTGCTAAAAAACACCTGAAGGACTCCAAGATGGTGAGAAATAAGATTCTCTGGTCTGATGAGACCAAGATAGAACTTTTTGGCCTTAATTCTAAGCGGTATGTGTGGAGAAAACCAGGCACTGCTCATCACCTGTCCAATACAGTCCCAACAGTGAAGCATCATGCTGTGGGGGTGTTTTTCAGCTGCAGGGACAGGATGACTGGTTGCAATCGAGGGAAAGATGAATGCGGCCAAGTACAGGGATATCCTGGACGAAAACCTTCTCCAGAGTGCTCAGGACCTCAGACTGGGCCGAAGGTTTACCTTCCAACAAGACAATGACCCTAAGCACACAGCTAAAATAACGAAGGAGTGGCTTCACAACAACTCCGTGACTGTTCTTGAATGGCCCAGCCAGAGCCCTGACTTAAACCCAATTGAGCATCTCTGGAGAGACCTAAAAATGGCTGTCCACCAACGTTTACCATCCAACCTGACAGAACTGGAGAGGATCTGCAAGGAGGAATGGCAGAGGATCCCCAAATCCAGGTGTGATAAACTTGTTGCATCTTTCCCAAAAAGACTCATGGCTGTATTAGATCAAAAGGGTGCTTCTACTAAATACTGAGCAAAGGGTCTGAATACTTAGGACCATGTGATATTTCAGTTTTTCTTTTTTAATAAATCTGCAAAAATGTCAACAATTCTGTGTTTTTCTGTCAATATGGGGTGATGTGTGTACATTAATGAGAGAAAAAATTAACTTAAATGATTTTAGCAAATGACTGCAATATAACAAAGAGTGAAAAATTTAAGGGGGTCTGAATACTTTCCGTACCCACTGTATATATACATATATATATACTGATATATACCACATATATATATATATAGGGGTGACTAAGCTATAGCCAGGTGAGCTTTTATCAGGGTTGGAGCAAATCTCGCCACCCCAGATCTAGTGTATTACCACCCCCCACCCCCCACCGCAAAAAAGCCCAGCCAGGACATCGGCCAGCCCACCAAGAACGGGGCCTGATATGATAGCTTTATATGATCGGTCATGCCATGGTCATATGTATTTGGAATGGTACCAAAAAGAGTAAATTATGACAGTTATCATTTTTGAAACTAAGCCATTAACCAAAGAACTACTACCCCATGGGAATGAATGAACATGTCTGTTCTTCTTAGGTTTATAGGCGATCTGCTGAAACGAGTCGATGAGAGTGTGGTGATATCTGATGTGTGTGACATCATTTATGAGCACTCAAAGAACTATTTCTCAGTCTTCATTGATTATGTCAGAAATCAGCAGTACCAAGAAAAGACCTACAGCAGACTGATGTGAGACTTTTATACATACCTAAATCCATTTGTACAGAAACACACACACACAAATTATAATAATTTTAATGTAAAACTTTCAGCTTTGATTTGAATGCTTCTAAATGCATAAAATACATTTTACAGATTTACTTTTGAAGTGCCATGTACCAAAAACATACATTTTAAGTTATAAGTATTGTAAATTATGTTGTTTACATGTATGTACTGGCAGGGACAGTAACAGGGATTTTTCAGTTGTGATGAGGCGGCTGGAGTTATCTCCACTCTGCAAACGTTTGCCCTTCACATCCTTTATGCTTCTGCCCTTCCAGCGAATCACACGCATCAAAATCCTTATACAGGTGAGATATAACAGCTAATGTTTTCAAAAATACCTATTCCTCTCATTTGTAAATGTAAAATGATCAGACAGTAGCGCTTGGATTCATTTCAACCTCTTGTAGAATATCCAAAAGCGGACTGCAAAGGGCACTAAAGAGGAGGAAACCACTTCCAAGGCCCTGGCTTCAGTGTCTGAGGTAAAATGAGTAAAATCAACAGTGACCTTTGAGTTTGATTAGCCGAATGCTGATATCCAGAACAGCAGTGAAACATTTTTGTGTTGGCTATAGAATTCCAACTCTTCTTTGTTACTTTTAATACTTTTCGAATCAAAATGATTTTTAATTCAGAAAATAAGAACATGCTCATCATAGAAAAGGTATATATCTGGGTCGTGTCATTGACCTAAATATCAATGATCAATATCATCAGCTAAATTCGTTAAAATGCTGAGTTGCTACTTGGCATTATAAACAGTTTACAGATAGGCTAATAGAATGCTTTGCTTGATGGAAGAATTTTTATTGTGATTATTTACTGAACCTTGATATCATAATACTGATTTCACAACAGCTACACATCATGCCTAATGATGTCTCTGTGGTAAAAACACTGTAAAGTGGCCAACTAACACTAAATCTTAACCACTTTTTCAAATATTTCATAAATATGAAATCTCTCCATATGCATTTGTTGTACCTTTCATGTCTAGCTTTGATCTCTCTCATTGTCAACATTCTTGTTTGTAGCTAATCGCCCAGGCAAACACACAGGTGGGGCAGATGAAACAGATGGAAGAGCTCATACACATCTCTAACAAGTTGGAGTTTGACAAACTCAAGGTCTGTAAATTCACTACTGCACACTTAAAAAATCTACATACTGTTGCTTTACAGAACCTAGGAGGGTTTTTTCCGTTAACATGATACCTAGAAGTAATAATCTGTTAAAAATAAATATTTATGTATAATGTAACATCTATCCATCTATCCATCCATCCATCCATCCCAAGGAGCCATATAGCAACTCAAGAGTCCTAGAAAATAAATTAATTAGTAAAAGTTTCTTTGCTGAACTTAAGCTGCATCAAAGAACCATTAAAAATCCTGTTCAAATCGTTGTATTTTCAGTAACGCATTTTTAGTTTTGTCCAAAATACTATGACACTATGCATTTAATCAAACTTCTTCTGAAAGTACCATTTTCTTTTACTACATACGAAGGCAGACATCATGTATTATTTCAATATGGCAACATAATTATATTTCTTTGCAGGATTTAAGCGATACAAAATACAATAATAAGTTATGTGTTTCTTGATTTCTACAGGCCGTTCCAATTGTTTCTAAAACACGCTGTCTAGAAAAACAGGGTGAATTACAGGAGCTAAGCAAAAGAGGGTCTCTCTTCAGCATCCGCAACAAATGTACTCCCGTATACATGTTCCTCTTCAACGACCTTCTCATTCTCACCACTAAAAAAAGGTTAGAGACAGATGGTTATTGAGATTAACCTCAAAGGTGAAGTATGTAATTTCTGCATTACTAGTTGCACCCAGCTAGAAAATAAAATGTGGGGGGGGGGGGTTCGATGGAGTGTATCTTGGAAATGCCCCATTCGCACATCAAACCACCACCAACTCAAACATCACTAATACAGGTGCTTAGCTGTGATGTTATGTGTCATGAGTATGCAATTAAATAGGCTAACAATTGCTGAATTCAGAAACACATTATAGTACACTACTTTTATATCTTTCTATGACATAACTGCCATAACTGTCTAGAGCAGGGGTGTCCAGTCCTGCTCCTGGCAGGCCACTGTAATGCAGAGGCTAGCTCCAACCCCTAACAAACCCACCTGAACCAGCTAATCAAGGTCTTACTAGGCATACTAAAAACTTCTAGGCAGGTCTGTTGAGGCAAGCTGGAGCTAAACGTCTTGCTTAAGGCCAATTCACATTGCACCGACAGACGCAGACCAATGCCAACAGTCACAGCACATACATTCTAAATATGATTCAGCATGTTCAATCGGCAGATGACAGACGCCAACAGATACCAACAGGGTTAACAAAACCCACCGAAGTGTCTGTTGCCGTCTGTCATCATCTGTCGGTGTAGTGTGAATTGGTCTTTATAATAAACCCATCCAACATATCTGCACCAGGCGTATTTAACACGACGCGCCATAACTATAGAGGGTATGCACGAGACATAACAGTCTGCTGTTGTGACTGTGGTTACGGCCACTGAGTGGCAAAAATGACTGCATTGGTTTTCAGAGTGAATGCCGCGAAAAACACACAAAACACATCCAAAATGGGAAAGAGCTTTGCGATTGACTGTACAAATAGATCTGACAAGAAATCTAAGGTATATTTTTACAGACTGCCGAAAGCTACAGAAAAAAGAAGCAAATTGATTGCTGCAATTCACAGAAGCAACTGGACTCCAGGCAGAGAAACGTGGATTTGCAGTTATCATTTTGTGTCAAAATGTTGGATTTTGGGGTAAAATCATACCCTATATATTGTATTGTTATATATTGTATTGACAACTCATCAATTACATATTTACCATCTTATATTCTGCATAATTGGGTGTTTTTAAATAAACACTGACTAAAACTATATAATTTTTAGGTACGGATGATATGACATATATATGATATATATAACATTAATATAAATAATCTGATATGATATATATAACATTGATATAAGTAATCACTTGGATTTAGACCTACCTATGTTGTATTTATATAAAGCGTTCACAGGCAAATTTGCTTTATGCATTTCCCCGGCGTCAAATCAGGCACATCTAAATGTCAGGAAGCACGATTCCTGGCTGCATGTCAATATCCATGGATTAGGTTTCTTTGGCAAGTTGTAAGGAACACTATTGAGCCCAACCTTTAGCGTAATAGTTTGTTTTACTCTAGGTTTCTCCTATTAAATCCAGTCATGCAGCAGACTCTTTTGCTGAGGGGGCATGTTCCAATGGGAAAGTGATGTCATTGTATACCCTCTATTTGAGGTCAACACTAGACACATCATATTAAATATACACTTGAACATTTTTCTTTCTGAATGAATCAGGTGCATTTAATTAAGGTTGAAGCTAAACTCAGAAATGCAGAAATATTTAACTTGCACTCCTGTAACCAAAGCTGAATGCATGTTCCCATATAACGAGTCAGCCATGGTCCCACGCCGGCTAAACACCCTCTGGCTCAGACTTGAAATTACTTAACTTGGCTAGACTTGACTGAGAAACAAGACACTTATCAACAGAGGTTACAGGGAACAAAGATAGACAAGGTCTATACATGAGGGCTATTATATATATATATATATATATATATATATATATATATATATATATATATATATATATATATATATATATATATATATATATATATATATATATATATATATATATATATATATATACATATATACATATAATATATATATAGCAATGGCAGGCCTGAACCATGGAACAGTGGTGGACCTGAACTGTGGAGCAGTGGCAGGCCTGGATCATGGTGCAATGGTGGGCTTGGACCATGAAGTAATGGCCGGCCTGGACCGAGGAACAGTGATGGGGCTGGATGTTGGAGCAGTGGATGAAACCATGGGAGTTCAGGTGGCAAGAAGTGATGGAGACTAACAGGGTGGAGCTAGCAGAGGAGATGACCACCTCAGTTGAGTAGTAGACTACCATGGTGGAGTTGATTGATCAGGAGGCCATGGCAGATCAGGAACATAGATGACATTCATGACAATGACATAGCTAGTATAGACAACCTCATTGGATGTGACATAGCATGGAAAGTTCATAAACAGCCTCCTTGGCCATGGCTTGGGGCAAACATGGTTCATTGGACAGCCTCCCTGGCCATGACTTGGGTCAACAAAGGTTAATGAATGGCCTCCCTAGCCATGACTTGGTCCATAAACCTTTTATGGATGGCCTCTTTGGCAATCAGAAGGCTTAGTGTGAGCTGTGGTGGACGCCGCCACCTATGCGGCCCACACAATGATGTTGGTGGCCACTACCGGAAGCACCGTGGACAGTGGGATGACCTCTGGGACCATTGATGACCCTGCTGAACATTGACTGAGCTAACGTTTAACATACACAGTTGCTGTAGGCAACTTCAGACTGTTACCTAAATATTTAAAGTAAATTCTGTGTACACGTCCACTTTAAACCACAGCATTTTCTGTCAACAATGTATATGACAGAAAATGTATTACATTTTCAGGTACAGCGGTTAGTTTGAAATAAAATTTAACAGTGGAAATTGAGTCTCACATTATTTAAATTTTATTCACACACAAAACATTAATGGTGAACATTTTTGACTTTATAAAATTATTCTCTCAAGTCTTGCCGATCGGCCCCTATTAAGCAAAGAAAGTAAGGCTAGACTCAACTTAATTATTTCCTGGACTTTGTATCACTAAAGTCCCTAAATGTATGTAAATGCAGGAAATGGGATTCAAATCAAAAACATTTTCCCCCATTTTGTGTCCCCCTCACTTCTCAAACCAAAGTTACACCCTTGCCTGGGGGGGTTCAGTGTTTACATTTTTGGGGGAGAATGGCATACTAATAGTAGACAATGAACAATAAACTGGGTTAAGAAAAAAAAAAATCTTAATCTTTAAAACCAACAACTGCAGGGGGAAAAAACTTTTTAGCTAGGCTTTATCATTTACTGCTGTGATAATCATGAAGTTAGCGTCACCCTGGTTCCCTCGATAAAAACTGATTTTTCCATTGACTTTCAGAAAATATTCTCTGTTTCCAGCAAAAGTTCATGATTCTTATAAGTTCTGTTCATCATGATAATCTTCAAAAACTTTTTGAAGCCTAAATGCAATTGGCAGAAGTAAAAAAGCTTAAGTTAGGCTATAAAGAACTAAGCCAACATCACCACCAATCAGCTTTATTTAAAATCTACAAGTTGGAAAGTTTGAGTTAGAATAATTTGTTAGAGAGTATAAACACAAAGAGGCTGTAATAGCAGACTAGTCAGTATATGAGTTTTCCTGTTCAGCGTTTCATATCCCTTAAGTTTAATGTTCTCATCAGACTCTATAGTCCCATTAAGCCAGTGGTCTCAAACTCAATTCCTGGAGGGCCACAGCTCTGCACAGTTTTGCTCAAAGCCTAATCAAACACACCTGATCCAGCTAATCAAGGTCTTCAGGATTACTAGAAACTTCCAAGCAGGTGTGAGTTGGAGCTGGTTGGAGCTAAACTGTGCAGAGCTGTGGCCCTCCAGGAATTGAGTTTGAGACCACTGCATTAAGCAATTTGTTAGCAACCACCTTTTTTAAGAAACATACACCCGGTTTCACAGACAAGGCTTAAGCTAGTCCTAGACTAAAATGCATATTGTAGCCATTTTAATTGAAAGCAACTTGTACTGACATTTGCAACTGACATCTTGTTTTGTCTCAAGATGCACAACAGTAATGTTTTTTTTCTAGGGCATGTTTATAAAAGCTACTTAAATGCCCTAATTGAACTAAGGCCTGATCCTGGCTTAGTGTAAGCCCTGTCTGTGAAACTGGGCTATAAAAACTTAAATCATGAGTGGGATATTTCTGATTTAACTCAGCTTATTAGTAGAGACTGCAAGGCTTCTGTGATCGATGAGGGAGACATCCAAAATGTGCAATGGTGCAGGTTCCCAACATTGCTCAATATAGTGAATTAATCATGGGAATCTTTGACCTTAAGTGGTGCCCTTTTCTGCCTCCTCCTCTCAGTGGCTGTCCAGACCGCTTTGTGGTGATCGATCATGCTCATCGGTCTCTGGTTCAGGTGCAGGCTACAGAAAATGGTCTTGGACCACACTTGGATCACTGTTTCTGTCTGACCCTCCTGGAAAACCATCGGGGTCACACCTGTGAACACCTGCTCAAGGCTAACACAGAGTGAGATTTATGTAGCTCATGAGTTCTATTCTATTCTATGAAATAACCAGTGTTTTTACATTTTTAGTCATTCATACCTCTCATTCTTTTTTATACCCTCTCTACAGGTCAGACATGCATAGGTGGATGGCTGCATTCCCATCGATTAATGGAGCACTTTGGGAGGAGAAGATTTATGAGGACTGGGGTAAGCTTTCAATTTATTAAGTCACAGACACTGTAGGAAACATTGTACCGTGATCTAGCATTTTCTCTAACTGAAAAGTAAAAAATTAAATCAGTGGTCATTTACTCCCCTTCATGCCATTTTATACGCCATAATGTTTCAACTTTTTCCATAGAGCACAAAATGACGACATAAGCAGAAATGCTGTTGAGTTCAATATGTGAAAGTAAATGGTGACCAGTAGCGGTCAAGCTTCAAAAATTGGGATGTAAAGCTCCTTTTGAGTTCCACTGGGTAAAAAAAAAAAAAAAAAAAAAAAAACTTGGCTATCCTATTAATTACAACATAGACTTATCCAGAATATAATAGGGGAAGCTTCTTATAAAGGTTTTCATGTTACACAGTGCATCCTGCTCTATAAATAACGTGTGTGCGCGCGTATGCACGTGTGTGTGTGTCTCCCTCTCTCTCTATCAGACTGTCCTCAAGTGCAGTGCATCAGTCAATATGTAGCAAAACAGGCAGACGAGCTTAGCTTAGAGCCATCTGATGTCATCAATGTGCTGCGCAAAACCAGTGAAGGTACAAATAAAATCCCTTAAATTCTTAAATGGACCCAAAACAGTTACTAAAACTGATTTCCATGTTCATTCCGCTCCTCAAGGTTGGTATGAAGGAATGCGTCTCTATGATGGAAAGAAGGGCTGGTTTCCAGCAGAGAACGTGCTAGAAGTAACCACTGATCATCAGAGACGACGGAATGTGAGAGAGCAGTACCAAATCTCACAGACAACCAGTCAAAACACTCAAAGTTGACTCCAACTGACTTGTCCTAAAAGTACCAGTGGTAATCGCTACCCATCTTACTCATCCTCTCTCCCCAATAGTTTCCGGTCACTCTTTGATGCTTTTTTTTTTAAATATGCAAAAAACTGACTGTTCAAGACTCCATGAAACTGTCTGAGAAACAACTCCTTCCGGTGTGTGATCTTTCCTATTGAAACGGGAAGTTGGGGCCAATTAGTAAACCCCTTTACCGATGTCATCTTTAGAAAAATTAAGTAAATCAAGAGGATTTTACAAATGTCAAAATGGAAGCATGGATTGTTAATCAAAAAGAAAGTTTTATTGGACAGATCTGTTGTTGTCATGAGGTAACAGGACAAGCCCCTTTCATTGTGCTGTCAGGCTCCACCTTCAGCTCCATAGAAAGTGCAGGCAAGTTGTTATTGCTACATTTGTAATAAATTCAACACACAAAAACAAACAATTAAAAATATTTTCAATTAACTCCTTTTCCATGTTTACCCCAATGTTAAGAAAACAATTGGGATAAAAATGGATACAACAATAGTCTTGGAGTTTACTCTGCATTATGCTGCGTCCAAGGCAATAGGTCTCAAAGGTTTTTGATTATTAATGCCAATATACACTCACCAGCAACTTTATTAGGTACATCTTGCTAGTACCGAGATGGACCCCTTTTGCCTTCAGAACTGCATTAATTCATCATGGCATAGATTCAACAATGTGCTGGAAACATTCCTCAGTGATTTTGGGAAGTATCAAGTCGCGGGGAAGTCGCTAAATCTAGCGACAAAATTGCTTAATTGGCAGCACTGATCTTGACCATGTCTACATGCCTAAATGCTTTGAGTTGCTGCCATGTGGTGAGCTAATTTGATTTTTGCATTAACAAGCAGTACAGGTATACCTAATAAAGTGGCCGGTGAGTGTAGAAATGCCCTATTCACAGGTCACCCAATATAACATTTACGACTCATTTGTGCATTTTTTTTTTTTAATAAGAGCAGATTTACCTTAATATACATGATTAAATAATAATAAACATGATTACCTTTATGGGTGTCATCCTCCAGCTGGCATGGAGTGCATTTTTTGATCTGTAAGTATATTGAATAAAGAAATTAATGCTTTAAGAATGTATATGTAAAGTTACATTAATCTTAATAGCCTGTTAGCTTTAGTGCAATTGAGAAATATAATATTCAGAACCAGGGTTCCCAAATTTTGTCAGCTGAACCTCTATGATGTAATTTTTTGAAGTACTAGTTGAAATGTAAACCTTATTTTTGTAAGCCTTCAATAAATAAAATGTTAAATGATATAAATCTGATTTTGTTTATAAAAATTAGTCATTGAAATGTTGCCTTGGTTTTAATTTTACAAAATTAAACTATTAAAAAAAAATACAGTAATTTAGCTTCTATAACAAATCTCACAAATCCCTGCAATTCCATCCTAGAAACACAAAAACTTTGTCTGGCTATCACCAGACCAAGCTCAATTTAAAATTGAACATTGGTCTGAGGAGTCTGTATGCATTTTCTACTGCACAAGAGGCGTGATCAACGAGCATTATTCACGCAATTGGATAGTCCTTCAACCAATCAGATCAACGATCCGGGTGACGTACTTTGCAGAGCGACGCGAAAACTCCAGACAGGTTTAGTTTGTATTGGTTTGCAGCATTGATCAGCGGTTTGCACAATCAGCAATGGCATCAAGCGATTTTTGCAGGTTGTACAAAAAAACAAAACAAAAACATGAAAGTGAGTGGTATTTACACCCACTCAAGCGATTTGTTTGCTAAACTAAAGTCATTCAGCATTGTCGAGAGGTTAAAAGGAATTGGATTGATGGTCATGCTTGCCGTCGCTTCTCTATCGTCATCTTGTTATACCTGCCAATAGCAAGCAAGGTGGATAAGACAGTCTGTGATTGGTTCCCGCAAAAGTGCAACAGAAGCAGTAGAAATTAATGTACGGGTTTCCAGACTGAGTTGCCGGGCGAAATCAAATCGCCGGCAGATCAGGCTGGGTTTACCCAGTCTAACAAAAACTTAGACCATTAAGTGCATTTTGTCTGTCTTTTTTTCTATTGTGAGCAGAATAAATGTTCCACAACACAAACTTTTAATTAAAAATATACCAAATACCAAAAAACCAAATAACAGTGCATAGCAAAATAACTATGATATAAAAACGGACTAATGGGAAGGGAAAAGGCAGTTTGTCCAATTACACACAACAGTACTTTGTCTTCTACCATGTGACAGATTATTTGAAAACCAAAGGAGGCAGATACCATGTGAAATGGCCTGTGATGCCTGTTGCACTACTATTGTCTGCCAAGAGAGTCCCCAAGTACCTCAGTAGGTTGTTTACCTGTTACAACTGGTATCTTGTGAATGACTGATCTGTTCCTTACCTCTGTCCTCAAGATGCCTTGTGTGTGAAAGTGAGGCTGTTTTGAGTGTGCGTTTCATAGGTGGAGGTGTAGGAGGATGGGACGGCAGGTAGATGGCAAGAGTGCGATTTCCATTTTCCGGATGGACACAGCCAAGTGGAACCCTGAACCCAAGAGAAATACAGAGAATTCAATAAGGAATGTGTCTGAAAGTTTATGTGCTTAATGAGCTGGGGCTGCACAGGAAAAGCGCATCACTACTTAAGAAATAGATTTTCTCGTAAGCCCCATTTAGTTGTTCAATGCGTATTTGACATTCTCTACAACACCCTGTATTCATCTGTCAAATTGTGCACTATGGGTTCATTATTGATTTGTTATAAAGGGGTTTTATACCTGTAATATAGTTGAGGTTGGCTGAGAGGTCTCAGGTGTGGAGGAAAAGGGGGTGTGTTTCTCACCTCATTCCTGTAAATCACCTGATCACCATCATGCTGCATTTAAAACAGGTTTAAAAATTAAATTATAAAGTTCTGCAAGCCAAAAAAAAAAAAAAAAAAAAAAAATGAAGAATGTAGTAAATAGTGCAATGCATTATTATTATGGGTGATGCATTTAAAAAAAAAAAAAAAAAAAAAAAAATATATATATATATATATATATATATATATATATATATATATATATATATATATATATATATAAAATATGCTATTACAAAAAGGGGTAACTATATTTTAGTGTCCTTGTTACATGTACTTAATGTATTAACAGTAAATTATCCATAATTACATGCAACTAACCCTAAACCAAACCCTATTCCTAACTCTAACACTATAGTAGGTATATGTTGTTAATATAGATACTTATAATTACTCTGTAACAAGTGCACAGATAGAGGAACCATCTTTGAATAAACGTGTGAACCAAGTATATTCAAAATTTCAAGTTTAGATGAAAAATATTTAAAGGGATAGTTCACCCAAAAACGAAAATTATGATTTACCCATGATTTACTTACCCTCAAGCCATCCTAGGTGTATATGACTATCTTCTTTCAGACATACACAATCGGAGATATAATTAAAAATATCCTTAGTCCTCCAAGGTTTATAGTAGTTGTGAAGGAGGGGGTGGGGGGTGGGGGGGGTTTTGGGGCACATTTTGAAAAAAAAAAAAAAAAAAAAAAAAACGCATCCATCCATAATCAAAGTAATACTTACGGCTCCAGAGGGTATTTGGTTGTATGAGAAAAATATCCATATATAAACAACATTTCACAAATTCAAATAACTAGCTTCCAGCGGACGACCATACGCATTGTAGCGATATTAGCTCAAAGGGGAAATATTAATTCATTAATTATACATTATGATTAAGAATATTTGAAACCGTTAATTGGAAAATGAGAAGTGATAGAGTGAAACCGAAGTGGGAACAGGAAATGGAGTTATGAAGAAAAGTCAAAAACCCAAAATGAATCATCAGTATTCATAACAAGCCTTCTTTTAGCCCTTAGTTCCAGTGAAAGGAACTCTTAATGCTTCAGCATACCAAGACATTTTGGACAATTTCATGCTCCCAACAATGTGGGAACAGTTTGGGGATGGCCCCTTCCTGTTCCAACATGACTACACACCAGTGCACAAAGCAAGGTGTGGAGGAACTTGACTGGCCTGCAGAGAGTCCTGACCTCGACCCGATAGAACACCTTTGGAATGAATTAGAGCAGAGACTGTGAGCCAGGCCTTCTCGTCCAACATCCAGTGCCTGACCTCACAAATGCGCTTCTAGAAGAATGGTCAAAAATTCCCATAAATGCACTCCTAAACCAGAAGAGTTGAAGCTGTAATAGCTGCAAAGGATGGGCCAACTCCATATTAAACCCTACGGATTAAGAATGGGATGTCATTAAAAGTTCATGTGCATGTAAAGGCAGGCGTCCCAAAACTTTTGGCAATATAGTGCATCTCAGATTGTGATAAATCGTATACACCTTGGCTTGAGGGTGAGTAAATCATGGGATAGTTTTCATTTTAGGGTGAACCATCCCTTCAAGACTAAAATACAGTCACTATGCATTGCTTAAACTAAAAACTTTTCAATATTTCTCTATACACTGAGGCTGACAAGCTCCTACTGTTGCAACAGTGCCACAGGAGTCTATGGAGAAGCTGAATATGGCCCTGGAGTGGTCAGTCTCTAATGGTCTACAGGCAGGATCCAAGAGGGCTGTGTGATTGGGGTTCACTGGGGAAGAAGCACCAGCTGTGTCAACCATCACCACCATTCTTCCATCAGGCAAACACACTGCACAGAGAAGGAACATGTTTTTTGATCTTCTGGATAAAGTTCCGGTATGTATAGCTCAAGAGTACAGTGGTTTGTATAAATTACCCAGTAACTCTCTCACAGGGAACACACAGCGCTGCACATGAGTCTGTTCTTCTGCTGTTTCCAGATGAACTAAACTCACCAGCACACTCACTAACAGACCTTGCAGTCCCAAGCCCTAAGAAACAGAGGAAAACACTATATTGATCTTTCAGTGTTTAAATTATTAAAGTTGATACCAATCATCTTACATGATTTCAATAAATAACGGCTGGTCTCAGGGCCTTTCATGTACCTCATAGGCCATGCCAGGGGCGTAAAGTGGCACCTCCAGGCTGAGGTAGAGCTCATGCGGATCCAGAGAGAATCCCCCCAGCTCCACCAGCTCCCAGTCAAGCCTCATTCCTCCTACATACAAACTCCACTCAGAGGAGTCTACATTACCATAGTAAGCCAATGTACGCACACCTCGCACTGTACATTCTCCTTCCAGCTTTGGCAGTACTGAGAAACATGGACACAGATAAAACAAATGCATTCTGTAATTGCTCCATTAATAAAGGACAGATTCAGATTTGTTGCTGCATTCATGTACTAGGCAGTTAAAGGGTTAAGGGGTTTTTGCTCTAGCCATTTAGTTCGAAAGAGTATGGCTCACATGAAAAACTAATAACGTGAAAACAGTGGACAGTGGTACCAAACCAGAAACTACATGTAGGAGGTGGATTTTGTTTGGATGCATGGTAACACTTTACAATAAGGTTCATGTTAACGTTAGTTAATGTGTTAACTAACATGAATTAACCATGAGCAATACATTTGTTACTGTTTTTATTAATCTTTGTTAATGTTTATAGTTTGTTCATGTTAGTTCACAGTGCATTAACTAATGTTAAAAATACAATACGTGCTGCGCACAATTTTTTTTTTTTTAAAGATATTGGCTTTACATGCTCATTTGTAGTTACTTACGGGTAATAAAAAAATAAGTGTAAAAATCCCTTAAATGTTCAAAACTGTAATTTTTCTTGCAAAAAAATTAACATTGTTGCAACATTTGACCAAAAATCAACATTTGGTTAAAATCTCATGTAATAAATAATGAAATGCTATGCAGGATAACCTTGTAAGACCCCCTACCCCCCATAAAACACTTTCTCATTGGATCTATGCAAATCTCACAGGTGACCTATTTTGATCTCAAAAAGGTGAGTTCTTACCTAAAGGTGAGGAGTTTGCATCTATGAATATATTAGTAAATGTTGAAATTAACAATAAGATTAATAAATGCTGAAGTAGTGCAGTTCATTATTAGTTCATGTAAACTAATGTAATTAATGTTAACTAAATGAACCTTATTGTAAAGTGTTACCGGATGCACTAATACTATGGCATTAAAATTGTATGTAAAAGCAACTTGTACTCACTTGTTCAGGAAGTAAATAAAATTTTTTAGATACCACAAGTGAATTTAAGACATCACAACATTATAATGTACAGTATGACACACGGAAATTCATTTTGAGATTAGCTTATTTGTTTTAAAGAGCTTTTTGTTTTTCTTTTTCTTTTTTTTAAGAGAGGCTATTTGTATGTGCAAACAGCAAAAGATGCCATTTACACAAAGTGAAAACAAAATTTTCTTTGCACTATACACATACTAGTCGGACGCCATTTGCAAAATGTAAATGGTGTTAGATGCCATTTATACTTGCTGCTAATAGCAGTAGATACTATTTGAACCTCAGTGTTTTGTAGTACATTACAAAACAGTATGCAATGTATGGGATTACAAATTTAAGAATCTGTTTAAGATCTGATGATCCTACGTCCTGACATAACATCACATGAAATACTAAGGTGAAGTATATTGCATTTAGCATTTTAAGGTAAAGATGATGACATCAGATGAATGATTCCGTTTAGCAAAGTTTCCAGCAAGAGTTTTCTGCCAGTTCCTGTTCTCTTTATTTTATGTCTAATGAGTCAGATTACTGAGATTCTCACCTTTTGTCATTAATGGCTCTTGGAGTCCCATTCTTTGAATAGGTATGCTGATTGGATTAGGACTGGCGACACTCTAGAGTCTGGGGCAGGTTCCTATACCTGAATACTTCATAGGCATGCTTTGTTTAAGGTAGTCTCCCTGGTGCTTTGTCTCTATCCCTAAACACTGCCCCCTAAAATGTATATAAACTTCAATGTACACTGCCTTAGTTAGATTTGATGACTGCAGCTACCGACAGCACGTGTTCTCAATAAAGAATCCTGCTGAAGATTCATCCATGTCTCCTGGTCTTCGCTTCTGAGATTTCCAACAAATGACAACATTCAGTGTAAATGATTATTTTTATTACAATCATAAATTGATGCTCAAACTCGAGTTGGTCATGTCAAAAGCGAAATCTGTTATTCTTGCTTCCTATGCCACTTTTCCAGTTACCAGGCAAGTTTCTTTAGTAATTGTCTGACTCAATACAATGGTTGACAGAGCAAGTGTAAATAGCTTTGGCCAATGGCCAACAAGATGGGTTAAACTAACTTTTTGTGGGTGGACATTACATACCTACATCCTGCAGGTCTGCCTCAACAGTAGCCGGATAGTTGTAGATCTCTCCATCAGGAGACAGAATGAAAGAGAAGACCCCAGAGAAAGTGTATCTTCTTAACCGGTCTCCCAAATACTAAACCACCAGAGAGGGAAGGACGCATGCTTTATAAAAAATATCAATAAAAACACTTTGACAAATGTATGTGGTCCATCACCTTCTGTGAGACGAATGGATGATAGAAGGGCATCTGAAACAGATACATGTATGTGTTGTTTGGGAAAGGGTTTTGAGAGAGACGAACACCATTCCTTTCCATTTCCTCCCAGAGCACCAGCTGACCTGCTACGGTCACATTCCCCAGAGAAACATCATGAGGAAAACAGCACAAGGAAATGGAGAACTCTCCCTGTGAGGGCACGGTCTCTACATTGGCAGAGAGAGAGAGATGGCCTTGACCTCTGCAAGTAGGTGGTACCTTGCCAGAATGCAAAGTGGACAGGACTTCATGGAGATAGTCAGGCTAAAGCCCCGGGTATACTTCACTTTCTGCGCCCGGACGCGTCACACGCGCAGTCACGTCCGCGCGTCTTTCAAAGTATACTACACCACAGATGCGCGCGGATGACTGCGTTCGTCACATGCGCAGTACAGCTTTTTTCTATGCTCTACCTGACATCGGAGAGCAGCACTGAGTCGTGTCATCAACGTGACATTCACTGGACATGATCGGAGAAGGAAAGAAGTGCATCCTTTCCCATATTTTACTTATCCCCTCCATGAATTTGCCACCCTAAATAAGTCTTTGTACTCTTTAAAGGTCCCTTTTTTTCCGTGGTTTTTTGAAGCTTTGATTGTGTTTATAGTGTGTAATATAACGTGTTCATGTTTCGCGTGAAAAAAAAAAAAAAAAAAAAAAAAAAAAACACGGTATTTTTCACATAATTTACTTATCTGTATACCGCTGTTTCCACTGTCATAAAAACGGGCTGATGACTTCCTTGTTCTATGAAGTCCCTCCTTCAGAAATACGTAACGAGTTCTGATTGTGCCAGCGGTTCCTGTGTTGTGATTCGATAGCTCTGAGCGCACCGTGCCCGGAAAAGTCACGCCTCTTACCATAACGTGGAGATGCATGCGCTCAGTGTTATTGTAAACATGTCTTTAATTTTACCTTATCAATTTGAGCCGGAATCAGACCCGGTGATTGGAATGCGGGATGAAAATAACAGCGTTTCGACGACATGGCGACAAACACACTCTGCAAACGCAACTCTTGTGTATTTCTGTGGGCGGAGGTTAGTCAAAAAACTGTTTTAGTGACGTCATTAAAGAAGGAAGTAGAGGGATGTAGTCCAAACTGGCCGTTCGATGTAGGCGACTTCTGTTAAATAAAATATCTTGCTTGGCATTGAACTTTGAGCTTTAAAATTTTACAGATTTTATTTATACTCTAACAACAACATTACACACCAACTAAAGTTTGAAACATGGGATCACGAAGAACGGGACCTTTAAACATGAATTGTACAAATGTGGTTACTTTCTAATCTTTTTGCACAAACGCTGGTCAAGTTCGCTGTCCATTGTCGTGTTTTTCTCTTTTTTCAAGCGTGTTTTTAAACCGGTTTTATCACACTCTTCTTTGACGGCTGAACACTGTGCTCAATACTGTGCGTATTGCCACCTAGTGGACTGTTCTATACTGCTTGCGCATGCGCTGTTGCACGCGGACTGTCCGCGCGGTCTCGAAATTTGGCCTGCACGCGGCCAGGGTGTGCGGCCGGCCGCGAGCCCTGAATTGTACAAATGTGGTTACTTTCTAATATTTTTGCACAAACGCTGGTCAAGTTCGCTGTCCATTGTCGTGTTTTTCTCTTTCTTCAAGCGTGTTTTTAAACCGGTTTTATCACACTCTTCTTTGACGGCTGAACACTGTGCTCAATACTGTGCGTATTGCCACCTAGTGGACTGTTCTATACTGCTTGCGCATGCGCTGTTGCACGCGGACTGTCCGCGCGGTCTCGAAATTTGGCCTGCACGCGGCCAGGGTGTGCGGCCGGCCGCGAGCCCTCCGCATGACGAAAATTACGTCATGCGGACGGTGCACGAACGCGGACGGCCGAAGTATACCCAGGGCTTAAGTGAGACAAAAGTAACAAAGCAGCTACAGAAGAATGTGTAAGTGATTTGGCTTGTGTTTCTCACTGTTAATAAGCGTGACTGGTCGGGGCAGGCGATAAATAAAAAGTGTTCTGAATGTCCGTTGCCGAGTCAGACTCCACGCTGTATCCTCCCATTCACGCAACAGGAAGACGTCCACAAAATATGACTGAGAGTAATGTCCATCAATCACGTGACTCTGACCAAGGGGGGGTAGACAGTTGGTAACAGAAACACAAAATTTAAAATGTTTATATTTGGGTAAAGGAAAAATGTATAACACACACCAAAATATATCAATTTATTCAGACACCTTGAACATTTCATTCATTAATACAGTTTATTCACTATAGTTTTAAAAAAAAATGGTAATAAAATATGACAAGATCTCAGAGTTAAACTATCAAAAAAAATTTATCTTATGTCAGACAACACGCCAGCAAAACATGGTTAGGTCAAAGTGTCTGAATAATTTTTGGTTCCAAATTTTTATAAATTTTACTGGTAGTCCATTGTATGAAGAATTTTTGGGTATAATATGTCACAGTTTACTTTATTTTGCCATCCTCACTTACATAAATGAACTATAGTGTCCTCCTGCACCCACTAGTAAAAATATACTAATAATTTTTGATTTGACCACACTTAAACACACACACACGCATGCACGCGCACACACACACACACGCACGCACGCACGCACGCACAAACTAAACACTGAGGGCATATGATCTCTGGGATACCTTGATAGATCCTCCTTCAGCACCAAATGGAATACGGATCTCCAGTGTTCCATTGTTGTCATGAATCATGTAACCACGCTGGTGGGCAACACACTCAGACAGGTAACGTCCTCCAACACCCAACTTAAGGCCCTTTTCTATGAAGGGAGGGTGGACAAGAGGGGGGAGGTTGCGTGGGAGAGACCACAACACATCTGAACCATCCATTCGGGCCTGACCTACAAAAGGATTTGAAGAGGTGGTGAACGTTTGCATGAAAGAGATCAGAAACAGTTCAGAAACATAGTAGATCTTAAGCAACAGTTTGAGCGATATATTGACTGGGAGGACTAAAATGGGAGATGGCAAGAACAACATACTCATAGTGCAGGCCACTGACATGTCCATAGTCAACAGGGTCCATTTAAGCTTGTACAAGATGGTGGCACTGACCACTTCCACATCAGTCTCACCCAACTGAAACCATTCAGACAAACAATGATTTTTATAACAGCTCACAGTGAAATTAAAATTTAGGCTCTTATACCAAGGAACATTAGCACTGACTTAACAGAACTTTCATTTTTGGGTGGACTTTTCTTTTATCACCCTCATGTCATTCATAACCTGTATTTCAGCGGAAATACTTCCTTCAGCGGAACACAAAATATAATTTTGAAACATTGAAACCAACTGAATTCCAAAATATCAAAGTATCTTCTTCTAAATATTTCCTTTTATGTTACACAGAATAAAGTCATACAGTTTTGGAACAACATAAAAGTGAGTAAATGACAAAATGACATTTTTGGGCGGAGTATTCTTCAATTCCTTTAACAACTGGTGTTAAACCAATGTCAAGAATTTAAGATAAGATCTAGCAGCTTAAGGCTGGAATACACTAGACAACACAAGAGGTCTTCTAAAATCGGCTCAAAATCAAACATGTTTGGAAAGGGTTTCAATTGTACATTATCTAATCTTATGTAAAATCTGTCAACTCCGACTGCCAAAAACCAGCACCAAGCCTCAACTCCTCCAGACGACAAATTAGGGCAAATATCTGTGCAGTCATGTAGTGCATTTCACATGATCATTGTGGCAAAAAAAAAAAAAAAAAACACATTGAAATGTAGAAAAATCAATTAACTCGAGCTGCTGTCTAGATGGGATTAGTAATCTAGTCCTCTGCTTTATCCTTTACCTGTAGCATGTATGCCAGTTTGGATCTGTAGGCACAACGCAGGAGGATGCGACTGTCAGTGGTGTTAATGTGGTAGCCCAGCAGGTGTGCCATTCTCACTGGCACAGTCTCCTCCCTCATGCCACCCTCCTGATGAAGTACTGGTATGCGGAATACCACCCTCCATTCCCTCAAACCATCATCTAGCTCCTAAGATGATCCACCAAAAAAAAAAAAAAAAAAATAATAATAATAATCACAAGTACTGTATTGATAGCTGGGGAGGGCTACACAACACTTAAAGGGTGAATTGTGTAATTTCTGTACCAGTAGCAGCACCAAATAGAATTACAATCTTTTTGAGTGGCCAAGACAATCAAGTCAAATTTATTTGTATAGTGCATTTCAAAATAAACATTGGCTCAGTGCAGGTTTACAGAAAGTCATACTGTTTTGTATGTAATGCCTTTTAGTGCTTTATTGTAGAGCAAGTTTTAGGGTTGGACGATATACGATGATACACATGATCCTCCAGATTTTAGATCATGCTATATACTTTTTATAGTATTGTCTAGTCATCAGTGCAATTGATAGAGATTTAAAGAGATTTAAAATAAATCTGTATAGTTCTATTAAGAAATTTAAACATTGGTCAGATTTGTTCAAAGAGAGACCAAGCGATTCGCAAAGATTTCATTTAATGAAAACATGATCGGATATCACGGGTGAAAAGTCTGACACTCAGGCAGATAATGGTCTGTTTTGTTGTTTAAAAAAAACAAAAAAAACAAAACACAATTCTCAAAAAGCATCAGTGAAGATACAATTAGGTTGTCTTAACTGTAAAATATCTGACAGACAAGGAGTCTGATGAGAGTTTAACTTTATCCAAATTTAATTAGCAATCATTTAAGCTACAATGTTGAGGAATATAGTTTATGGCGGAAAATTAAGTAGCATCTCTGAATTCAGGCAGAATTAATATAATGTGATGCCATCCTTTACTGTGGTTGAAAATTGCTTTTCCTGGTAAAGTTTTTGGTTGAATATTATATTGTGCTAAAGAGATTGGTCATATGGCTCACCTGTGAAAAAGTCAACAGACAGTGATTTAATCACCCAGTGAGCAAGCAAAAGGTAAAAAAAAAAAAAAATAAATAAATAAATAAAAACCTGGGAAACACAGGCTACACCAGGGAGCAAGATCTCTTATGGCTGCATAGCAAGAATGGCTGGCTCAAAAAAATGGCGTGAGTAAAATTAGTCAAAACCTAACAATGGAAGTTAACTCAGTTCACAGGTGCAGCTAGTCATGAAAGACACATGATAATTTCAGACACATTAAATCCAAACTGTCCAAATGCACACAGTCTCTTACTACAGGGGCTGGGGTTACCCACGCTGTGCCCATGTGATTATTAGGAGGCAGCTGCTTCAGCACAGACACCTAGGGAATAGAAAAGCATCAATGGACTGAATTTTGTTTCTACACAATGGTTTTATATTTGGAAATTTAAAATTTATAAATACAAAATAGAAGAGATTCATTCCACCTCCATGTAGTTCTGCTCACAGACAAGCTCCCGAGGCCCCCATGGGACCTGAAGAGGGCAGGTGAGCAGTAAAGGGTAGGATAACTCCTCCCCATTTGAGTCCTGATTTATAAACCACACAAGCAATCGAAATTCTGCCTCCCTCTGAAACCAAAAACAACCAACATTGCCAACCGTTGTGCTCTCATGCTTATAAAAACATAATTAGCATACGGGGTATAGGGTGGGAGGGGGAATTGATTGCTGTTGCTAGAAATTCAAAAAAAAAAAAAAAAAACATTTACCGATTTCTCAGTATGTGGTAAGGTAACCTGTTAATTGGTTAACTGTTTTGCTGTAGCACTTTTACAGTTATTTATTTATAGTTATAAATAAATTTATTTATTTATTGTTTTTTAAGAATTTGACAGATGTAGTGACTTTGAACTGTTGTTGTATAGAAAAGCCTTATTTTGAGTGACATTTGAGTATATATTACCTGGTTCTCCACCAGACAGGCCAAGTAGGAAACACGCAGTAGCAAGTCACCCCAGGAGTCAAGAGTCATAGTATAGCCACACTCTGCTGCCCACTGACCAGAAACCTCATGGACCTCAGAGTCTGCTGTGAGAATGAAGACAATTACATAATTTCAATTACCAGCTGCAAGGCAAATTAGGGTAACCTGGGACAATGAACAATGTTTTATATTTAAACTCTGAGGTGTAATTTTTTTCTCCATCATAAGCAAGTCTACTCAACCTTAAAGAAAAAGTTCACCCAAAAATTAAAATTCTGTCATCATTTACTCACCCTTATGTTGTTTCAAATTAGTATGAGTTTCTTTCTCCTGTTGAACACAGAAGAAGATATTCTGAAAAATGCTGGTATCCAGGCAGTTGACCGTAGACATTGACTTCCAATGTGAATATTTTATATATTTTTTTAATATAATATTTTTTTTCCTACTATGGAAGTCAATAACTACCATCAACTGCATGGTTACCAGCAATCTTTAGAATATCATCTTTTGTGTTCAACAAAAGAAAGAAACTCGTACTGGTTTGGAACAAAATAAGGGTGTGTAAATGACAGAATTTTCATTTTTGGGTGAACTATCCCTTTAAGATCAAGTAAGTCATTATGATATATTAGTTGTTTGTCCTGTGATTGAGGTGTTATTTGTGGGTCAACAAGTGTGCTGACTTGCAGAAGTCAAAATGACAAAACTGTCCCAGATTACCTTAATTCACCCACACAATGTGCTTCAAACCAGAAACTATTCAGTGATGCATTCAGGCTTCTTAAATTTTGACATTAACATCCAGTTAATTAAAGGAAAAAGAAAAATGAAGGAAAAAAAAAAAAAAAAAAAAAACCTGAATACCTTGAACATCAAATCTAAATTTGTAGCCAAGAAAATTTGAGTTGACAGACAACCAGAAATGACGATCATGGCACTCTGTCCTGAACATACCTGAGAAATAAACACATTTATCACACCTTGTCCATCGTCCAACTGTCTATAGAAAAGCATTACCTAAACCTTTTGAACTTTTAATAATTTTATTTGCTTACCAATAGGTATGGAATCAGTAATAGATATAGGACATAAACCTAGCAAAAGAAACCTGAAAAACACATTTTCTTAACTGATAATCACAACGTCTTCGCAGCCGTCTATAGGCGAAATTTTCATTATTGGGGGAAAATTTAAACTCACCATAGCAAAGAAACGTAACACATGACCATAAAGATAATTTCTGCTAACTGTATACAGATTTTTAATGAAGAAAAACGGATTTTTCAAAACAATTTTATACCGATTACCTCAAGTTTTTTTCCAACAGGTCAGAAGTCGCGTGGCGCTTCATTTTGACTGGTAAACGCACCTGTCAGATTGGCTTGGTCAATCAATTTGCATGTCACGTGATCCAATTTTATGTTCCTTTTTGCGAACACATTTAGATTCGCACGTCAAAACCTGGTCAAAACTCGCACTTTCTAATTATTTTCTGTGTGCGAAGGTCTTTGGGTGTTCAGGATCGAGGGACTGACACTCTATTAAAACCCATACACCTATGGTGAAGTTCCTTCCTATGGTGAAGTACCTTCCTAAGGGAAGGTAACTTCTGAACAATACTGTTTTCAAATGTTATTATAAATGTTTTCAGCAATTTTTTCCTGTCTTTAATGCAGTTACATAGAAACATAAACACAGTTAAGCTACCACACACATACATGCTACACACAGCAAGGAATGTTTAAACTGTGTCCGAAACCGCTCACAGTGAACTAGAACATAGCATTTTATTAAGACATGCAAAATGTAATGTAAATGAATTGTAGTAGGCCTATTGTTTATTGAAATGCAAAATATGAAATAGTAAATAATGTTCAACAAAATCATGGCTGCAACAAACTGAAAGTGGACATAAAAACCCATTGACGCAGTAATTAAGATGACTATTCTATTTGACATGTTTTGTAAAGAGACATCTCCTATATAAATGTGAGATGGTATACTTTCGTCATCAACATAAGTTTTAACTGTAGCTTAAATTGAGCTTTATAATGCTTCTTAGTGACTATGCTGCTTTCCAGGCAGCTCGGAATTAGGATTTTTCCCACCTCGTTGTGTCCAGAGCCGTTGAAAAACATTTTTCATATTTAACGGCTCTGGTTGTGTCATGGCGACATCATGTGGTCAACGTGTGAACGTGACGTCTGAAACTCACTAAAGTGGGACATTAAATTTAGGATGTTCCCACGTCTAACCTCGTCTAGAACGCAGCAATAATTAAACTAATGGAAAAAAAGATTGTTAATCAAAAGGCGACCAGAGAGCTGTTATTGTTTGACAGACAATCCACATACACTAGAAATCGTCTGCAATCATGTGACTGGAATATCCGGTGTAAACACATTATTATTTCCGTTACAATGGAAGCTGTTGTTGGTGAGGTTGTTACACCAGAAGATCTGGAGGTAATTTGTTGTGTTTTCCCATGTCTGTTTGAAATTATTTCTTCTTCTTCTTTTTTTTTTTTTTTTTTTTTTTTTTTGTATTTACTTTTTTTAAGTGCGTGAAAACTTCCTCACTGAATAAATGCGTTATATATAGTCCACATCTGCCAGATGCTCTGTAACCTCAGATTAACTGTCATTACATAGGCTACATGAGCGTTTAGAGCTTTTTATTTGGCCGATGATAATTTGAAAGCTAGTCTGTGTCGTGGACACGTTGTCAACTTTGTATTATTTTTATTTACAGAAATTCGAGAAGAAATACAAGGCAGAGTTATCAAAGGGGTCTGTGTCTAAAGATACGCAGTTCGAGTATGCGTGGTGTTTGATCAGGAGCAGAGAGTCGGAGGACATCAAGAAGGGAATAGTGCTGCTCGATGGTAACTGCATCTGCGTTTTAGCAAACAGTGTAACTTGTAACCATTCCATGAAAAGCCACAACATATAAGATTCGTAATTTACAAAGATAATCTTTGGCTTTCATATCTTTCTGATTATGATCTTTGAATTTGTGAGGTATAATTGAGACATTAACAACCGTCACCCCCTTTTTGAAAATGAAAGGGTTAAAAATTTAGAGACGTTTGTTTACTGTAAAGCAGATGTACTGAACTAAACTTTTTTTTATTATATACTTTTTTATTATATACTGAAGTGGCATTAAGGTATATATACACAGATTGTTTAATGTAGCTCAGAGGTGGCATGAATATGAATGAAAAATCAAACTATACTCTATATGAAACTAAAACCGCCAGTAGGTGGCAGCAAGTCACTGGCTGCGTCCCAAAGATGAAAGATGATGCTTTTGGAGGATGCATTTAAAGACTATAGATTTAGAAAGATGCTTCACTCCTATTAGTTATAAATGGGAGAAACTGCAACACGCAATATGGCAGAATATGTCCTGCCTTCTAAATAAAAGAACCAATCGCTGATTGATAAAGTCATTGCATCACTGCAGCTGCTCCTGTTCCCATAGAAACCTATGATAGAAACCTGAGACTCCTGCCTAGGACTGCACATGCACATTGGCTCGTCTAGCCTGAAAATAAGCTTTTCTATTGCTATTTGAGCATAAGAAACAACATTTATGGGACAGTTCATGTCAAATTTTGTTGCTGATTTGAAATATGTTTTTGTGAATTCGCCAAGCAGTTTTTAAGATTTCAGGATTCCCACATTCAAATAGATAGGTCTTGGACGCCCGGAATAGCTGCCCGGAGGCGTTGCAAATATGGCCGCCGAATGAACAGACTTTCCTTGAAAGGGACTTTGATGCATTCCAAGGTAGGAAGGCATCAAGACACGTCTGAAACTCCAAATCCAGTGTTGGCTTCAATTCCTGTCTCCTGAGATACCTTCATTTGATCGAATTATGAAGGCACCATAGATGTATACTTCACAGCCTATGATATCACACAATCCTGTGCGTCTCATTTCCTGACAGTTGAGCTAAAAATAAATATGGCATCTGAAAGTTGTGGTTGGTGGTCAGTTTGTGTGTAAATGTACATTTTGAACAACTTTTTCCACTTTTGATGTTATTTCTAGCAAGAAATTTCTATTATAGTAATTAAATATTTGCATTATCTCCAAAGCACAATTTATTTTGTTGTAGATCATGAAACCTTTACGCTGCCTTAGAAGTCTGTCCGAAATCAGTTTTGTGAGGTACCTTCTTGCAAAGCTTATTCGCACTAAGTGAATATTTAATTTAGGGCTGGGCGATATATCGCATGCGATTCTCACGCGCATTTCGTCAGTAAAGCCGGTTCCCTGATTACCGCTAAATCGCCATCACCTGCTTTCGAATGGAGCGCCTTTTAATAGACAAAGCCGTAGTTCACGGACAAGCCACGCAAAATCGCGCTCAGTATCGAAGATGAATCGACTACGATAATGAACCCGATTTTGCGTGGCTTATCAGTGAATTACGGCTCTGTCTATTAAAAGGCGCTCCATTTTAAAGCAGGTGATGGCGATTTAGCGGTAATCAGGGAACCGGCTTTACTGACGAAATGCGCGTGAGAATCGCATGCGATATATCGCCCAGCCCTAATTTAATTGCTACAATACTAATTTCTCACTGGAAAAGACATCAAATGTGGAAAACATTGGTTAGAAATTAACATTTATATACAAACTGACCACCATTTTTAAGCTTTCGGATGCAGGCGTTGCCTGATAAGGCAGCGAGGCTACTAGTCAGCCTTCGGACACAGCCACTGTTTTAATGAGTGAGTCATTCAGTCATTCATTTAACCAATTCATTCAAATGGCTGATTAATTCAGGAATAAATCAAGTGGCTGTCTCAATGAATGGGTCACTGAGTCAATGGCTCACTCAATTCGTAAAAAAAACAAGTGGATTCATTCAGTAACGAGACACCGCAGTGTGTTGCTTGGAGATGCACAACAGTTTCTGTTGTGGCTTTGTTTGGAACTGTTTGGTGAAATTGAGCAAAAACAGACAATATTGTGTCTAAGATGAAACATAATATTAACTTGTTTATTGAACTGTTGTATAAAATCAGTATTTTTAAAAACAACGACACACTTAATCGTGTGATAATACTAAACTATATCATTTGATATAAATATATGACATTTTTGCCCTCATATCTTAAATTTTAGTGGCATTTTAACTGCATTCTAATAGGCTTCGTCACGCGGTCAATCTGCCCTTCATCATGTTTGTAACTAAACTGCATGCAATGTAAAATGACATTCTGGGCCAGGTGGGGTGCGTTCAAATCGTTAATCATTTTAACATTATTTTTTTCCATAATTCTTCACACCAAATGAACACGTTTAATGAACAGCCCTTGTGTAAATACGTTCACCCCCGGTTTCACAGACAAGGCTTAAAGGATTAGTTCACTTTCAAATGAAAATTACCCCAAGCTTTACTCAACCTCAAGCCATCCTAGGCGTATATGACTTTCTTCTTTCTGATGAACACAATCATAAAATTATTAATAAATATCCTGACGCATCCGAGCATTATAATGGCAGTATGCGTTACCAAATGAGTATGAGCTGTCTCCATCCACATCCTTCCATCATAAACATATTCCACACAGCTCCGGTGGGTTAATAAAGGCCTTCTGAATAGAAGCGATGCGTTTGTGTAAAAACAAAATCCATATTTAACAAGTTATGAAGTAATATCTAGCTTCCACCAGACCGCCTACATCCTATGCCATCCCTATTTAAATTTTTTTACGTAATTTGAATACGGAAGGCGCTCTGGCGGAAGCTAGATATTTTACTTCATAATTTGTTAAATATGGATTTTTTTTTTTAATTTTTTTTTTTACACAAACGCAAACTTTTATTTTCTTTAATACATTTTTTACATTGTATTATTGACATCATCCACCTAGATTGTCAACACTTCTCTGGTACATAACTTTATAAGCGCTCTTTCATCCAGGTCCCCTTTGTTTCTGACATGTCCTTGGCTTTAATTGTCAATTTAATTATCTTCTTATTCTTTATTAATATTATTTTCCACATTTTTATAATAATAGTATAGTAATATAGTCAAAACTAGGGATGTACAGGACATTTTGGGCCAGTATGGATACCGATTTTAAAAAACAACTATACAACTACCGATATTTGTCACTTGCTCATTATTTAAAATTTTGTCATTAAAATAGATTATTGTTTTGATCATGTTTTAAAGTAATAAGTTAGGTTCTACGTACATCAGAATAGGGCTGTCGCGATAACCGCAATATCGTAATACCGCGCTATTGACGAGCCAACCGCAGAGGACTCTAAAAACTGCAGCAACCGCGATATTTGCATGTTATTTTTTGAAAGATTATGTCCTTCTCGTTTTAGACTTCATGCATGTGTACTAAATATTAAATAAGTTAATAATGATAGCATAATGTGTATTTTGGTGATTTGTACAGACAGAGGCTCCGTAGATTTGCACTAAACAAGCCTAAACAGACAGTGAATGTGAGAGAGATCAACTGAGCGCGTGCAATTACCTGTCCTTCAGGCTGAGACATATATATATTTGTGAAAAAAGGCCGTGTCCAAGGATAGCGAAATCTCTGCCTTAGCATCGATTACTAGTCAGCTGAGCCTTATAAAGTGGCGATCAAAGTTAAAATGATTTCAACAGCTTGTTTCTTTACATCTCTCTTCGAATGAATCAGCGGTTTTGAGTGTGTAGTTGAATGAACAGTTTAAAGACTCAAAGACAGTCCCTTGTCGCCACCTTGTGGCGCAACAATGTAAATGTACTGACTGACAGCCCATCTAGAATGCGCAGAGATGAGTAGTTCTGCTTATACTCATGAAATATCAGCAGAAAGTCTCTTGTTTAATCAGATTCAAGGATCGTAAGTATTTTAATATATAACAATAGCCCTACGATCTTATTGTCAGGCTTATGTTCTGTAATGTAGACCCTTATTTTGACGTTCTCTTCCTCACTTCCTGTTTTGAATATGACCTCGTTACACAGATTTTTTTTATATATATATATATATATATATATATATATATATATATATATACACAATTTGCACAATACACAAACCGCATATCACGCTATTGAGCCATTCAAAAATACCGCAAGGGAAATTCCTTGACAGCCTTACGTTAGAACACCAACTCATTATTGGTCGTCTCCTGCGTCAGTATCGCACGAATGCGTCGTGCTGCTCAGGTGAACAGCCTCTGCCAATACTGAGGCTGTGCGGGCTGCGCTCTGACATAGAACCTGGAAGCGCTGAATGTAAACAGCGTATGAGAATAACACAGAAGAGAAGATGTTGAATAAAGTAGTTATTTTTGTTTTGTTTTTGCGTGAAAAAAGTATTCTCGTCACTTCATAAAATTAAGGTAGAACCACTGCAGTCACGTCGACTGTTTTTACGATGTCTTTACCTTCCTTGACCTTGAAAGTGGTGGTTTAATTGCTGTCTATGGAGGAGTCATTTACCTCTTGGATTTCATAAAAAATATCTAAATTTGTGTTCCGAAGATGAACAAAGGTCTTACGGGTGTGTAACGACATGACGGTGAGTAATTAATGACAGAATTTTCATTTTTGGGTGAACTAACCCTTTAATTTAGCAACTCTGAAAATCGTATGCATAAAGTTTATTGCTGCATCATCAAATCATTTTTATTGAACATAAACAAGCCAACATTATAAGTGAGGCACAAAAAAATAAGACAACATGGCAACCTTCAGAGGTTATTTTTCTGTCAAATATTTCTATGAACAACATTTCAGTTATGTTGCTTTATATATCAACTATAAATTTTGCTACTTCACCAAAAAGATTGACTGCTAAAAGACATTATACAAGTGCCTTCACGCAGTTAATTAATAAACTTAATTTATTAATAAACTTTATTTATTAATTAATAAATAAAATCGGTTTGTTATATCGGCCTTTTTCATGCTATAGCCAATATGCTGATACATCAGTGTATCTCTAGTCAAAACTAAATTGGAAGTACAAGAATTATGTAGTGATTGTAGTAGTGACCAAAAAATATAAACAACGTGAAACAAAACTCAAATTACACTGGGTACATCCTGGAATGCTTTTAAACAGTACTAGAGTAACACATTCATGCTGGACTCTAGTTTGTTGCTGTTTTATATATACATTTCTTTAGGAGTCTTGCATATATTGCTTCTTTGTTTTATCTGCAGTACAAGTAAGAGTTGAGTATATTATTAAAGTGCAATTAAGTTTCCAAAATTTATGTATGTTGTATAAAGATGTTGAGCTTTAGTAATGAGACTTTTAAAAGTATAACAGTGTGATAACATGGCTTTCATGGAGTTTTTCTGTTTGAATGAGTGACCCTTCAGGTCAGGGTATGCAAGGGTCCTTGTGAGAATCACAAGGTGTGACTGAATCACCATTTTTATTGTTTTATTGTTTACTAGTTTTTATTGTTGAATTTGATGTCATAATGAGTGTTGTAAACAACTTCCTGTTCATACCATATTTGTTCAAATTCCAAGCCTTTCACTCAGCTGCTTATTAGCAGCTTCACAATGAGCTATCTAATCACGTCATTATGTTAAACATTACTCAAAGCATGCGCTTATTTCACAACTTAATAAGCGCCATGGCACTTGTTATCTGGATTCTGGATGACACTATGTTCTTATCTGATAGGAGGGGCAATGAGGAGGTTATAAATGGTATTGTTTGGTTTATATGGAGCCCATGAGTTTGAAGCAAAGTGAGCAGTGTTACTGCAGTGACACATTCAATGAAGTTGTGTTTATGAATTATACAGACTGCAAGTGTTTAAAAAATGAAAATAACGACAGTCTTGTCTCCGTGAATACAGTAAGAAACGATGGTAACTTTAACCACATTTAACAGTACATTAGCAACATGCTAACGAAACATTTAGAAAGACAATTTACAAATATCACTAAAAATATCATGATATCATAGATCATGTCCGTTATTATTGCTCCATCTGCCATTTTTCGCTATTGTTCTTGCTTGCTTACCTAGTCTGATGATTCAGCTGTGCACAGATCCAGACGTTAATACTGCCTGCCCTTGTCTAATGCCTTGAACATGAGCTGGCATATGCAAATATTGGGGGCGTACATATTAATGATCCCGACTGTTACGTAACAGTCGGTGTTATGTTGAGATTTGCCAGTTTTTTAGAGGTCTTTTGCAAAAATCAAATTTACATAAGAAGGAGGAAACAATGGTGTTTGAGACTCACTATATGTCATTTCCATGTACTGAACTCTTGTTATTTAACTATGTCATGGTAAATTCAATTTTTAATTCTAGGGCACCTTTAAAATACAAAGAATATTTGTGTTTCTGCTTCTCTGCTTCTTACTGGCAAGCTTTAAAAAAGCAACATAATATGGATATAAAAAGTCTACACACTCCTGTTAAAACAGCTGTTTTTTGTGATGCACCCATAGACAGTAAAAGAAATGGACACAGCGACCCCATTGGAACTCAATTGAGACAAGTGAAGCCCATTTTTAGCGATTTTTAGCACTTCCGTTTCTGACGCGCAGACTCAAACTAAGCTTGATGACGTCAGCAACCTGTCTGCCAGATGTAAATCTTCTAGTAGCTGTGCGTGCAAACTGCCATCGTTAATCTTGCAGAGACGGCGAGCTTGAGCGGGGAGTTCTTTGGCGTGAGTGAGCAGGAGTAATTATTCTGATTAATTATTTTGTATAGTATTTTAAAATGTAACGCCAGTACGCCATATTAAGTTAATGCATAATATTGCCTGCGAGCTTCTCCTCCTGTCTGTACGGTAATTTCTCTACTGTGCGACAGAGAGTCGAGTGGTTATGACGCAATCGTTAGCCTATTTTTACAAAAACTGTTTCTACGGGGCCATAATGTAACATAGAAGGTAATGGAGCCCTTTATACATTGTCGTGTATCTTTAGAAATAAATAATGGACAAATTGAGTCTTTAAACGCCTCAGATGTAAAGTTATTTGCTGTCAAAGTGACGCCAAAATGAATGGGAGTCAATGGGATGGCTAACGCAAGTGAAGTTCTGCTACAAGATGGCGGCACGCGGCCGACTTCAACTTCCGGTCGACTTCCTTGGGCACTGGATGCACCAACAAAGATATGAGAACTTTTGCAGCGGCCATATTGGTATTCCCTACAATGTAAAACCTATCAGTCAAATTTACTTGATGAAACAAGTTCATTTTACTCATATTACTTATAGTTCATTGTACTTAATAGAAAAAAAGTGTGAACTCAACTGATAATATTAAGCATAACTCAAACAGAACGAGTGACGGCAGATTTCTAGTTCCCAGCATGCTTTGCTTCCGACTGTTAAGGAAGAATAAGGCTGCGTCCAAAATATAATACTCTCTTAATTAGGTGCTTAAGTAATTACTTTGCGACCTCTAAAAAAGAATGTTCTATGTATTATAAATGTGTATAGTATGAATGTAATCTGGACGTACTATATTCGCCATGTTGCCCTTATCACGTGACCTACCAGCGTCAGTTGTGTTGCGTCACTACCATTCACAAATCCTCTTTAGTGTCTGCATGGGATAGTAAAGTGTCCATCGTATGCACACTTTAATCTCACCGGAAGAAGTCTCATCCAGGTACTTTTTGCCTACTCTTTTAGGCAGTGTGTTATGTGAATTTGGACATACTTCTTTTGTGACATACTGTTTTTCGTCTACTATATAGTAGGTAAGTATGCGATTTCGTATGCAGGCCTTTATCACACTTCTGCATTCATGAAGCTTCAAATAGTAGCTGGTACAATGAGATCACATTAAAAATAAACACTTTCTTTGAAGTCCATGCTTATAATGAATTATAGCCCCATTTATACTTATTGCTTTTTCAATGCACATGCTCATAATCCATTACACACTGATTTATAAATATTAATTAGTCAGTCATATGGTTCCATGAATGTATTTATAAAGATGCAACCTGCATTACTAAAATGTTATTATATTATAGTTACAATTATTAGTAATTCAGATGTATTTCTTTCAAATAAGTAAGTATATTGTTATTAATAGCTGTGTTTTGTTCTTCTCAATACTTATTGTGAGTAATAATAGTTACTACTCTCTATAAATGCATCATTGATGACTTTAAATAAAGTGAAAACATAGGATGCAATTTTCCTAAAGAAAATGTCTAGAAATCATGAAGATGTGCTCATTATACATTTTAAGTTGCTTACTTGTGAATGTAACTAATGAACAATAATTCATGTAATGATAATAAAAACAGAAATCATTAATACAAACAGTTGGAAAAAAAAATGTATCTTTTTTCATGTTACATACTTGCAAAACACTACAACAATATTTTTAAAGTATAATTCCAAACTGCTATTAGCAATATGGCTGAGGAGATACAGATTTTAACACTATTCATGACCTCTAATGCAAACAAGAGTCTATGGAACTATTTTATATATGATCATTTATAAATCAGTGTATAAAGGATTATGAGCATGCACATTGAAATAGCAAATGCATGTCTTATAAGTAATTATAAAAATAATATAAATGTATCTATAACTGTTCTTATAATGCAGTATAGGTCTTAATGAGTCTTTATAAATATATTTATAGAATAGTAATACTTACTTATAAATGGGCTTTTAAATCATTATAAGCATGGTATTCATATAAGTGTTACCAAATCAATAACATGTTAAATAATAATAATGCAACATTAGGAAGATTTAATGATGATTAAATTAATACATATCTATCAATGACTAGAATTCATAAGAGCTTACCAATATGCTATCAATGTGATGGATTAGGTCAAGGATTGGCCAAATAAGACTATATGCTGCTTTATTTAAAAAGCAATGGCTGTGCACACTTCAGTACAGTGATAGTCTCTTTGCTAACTAGTACATGCAAGTGTACTTGTGCTATTGCTAACTAGCAGTTAACAGTAAAAGAGTTGAGTTAAATTAAAGATTCTGTTTTTAATAGTGTAATGCAATTTAATTATGTTTCAGCTACACAAAGTATTTAAGTGGAATTATAGTTTAATTTAATATTGACTCAAATGGAATATGTTCACATTATGGAATACGTAATCATAAATGTTAGTTTTACGTAACGTAACGCGCCAACAATGTGCCTGAACACACCTCGTCATGGGTGCACAGATGGGTGCAAATGCATTTACTATTTAAACAACGTGGTGCTGGACGTGAAAATGGCTGAAACTAGCAAAACTAGCAAAAAACACTTGCGTCACGCCACATTGCACCGGATGTATGATAGGGCCCTTAAGCCGCCTTTCCACTGCACACGACATTCGCATCCGATTGTCGCATTTCGCCCCCTAGCGGCAGTCGTACGGAACTTTGAAATTGGTCGTGAAGCAACCGTTACCCTCGGCTTATTCACCATGGTAAACTGAACGATTTTAATGAATGTAACGTTAATGCATATATTAATATATCCACACAAAGCAAATGACCCTCAATACATCTAAAATAAAAACATAGTAGATTTTAGAGAGCTACACACTAAAAACTCCTGGGTTAAAAAGGGACCAACTAATTTCTAGGTTATTTCAACCCAGAAAAATGGGTTATTCTTTTTGACCCAACTTCTGGGTTAAATACCTGACCCAAATGATGGGTTAAAATAACCCAAAATTGTAGTTAATATAACCCAACTTCTGGGTCAAAAGAACAACCCCAATATCTGGGTTGAAATAACCCAGAAATTAGTAGGTCCCTTTTTAAACAAAAGGTCAAAGGTCAAAAATAACCTAACTTGGGTTACTATGCCAGTATGCCTTATTTCAGAAAATAAAACTTCAGGCACTTACACACTTCAAGCTAGGGCTGCACGATATATCGCATGAGATTGTCACGCGCATTTCGTCAGCATTTAATAGACAGAGCCGTTTAATAGACAGAGTCGTAGTTCACTGACAAGCCACGCAATTGCGTGGCTTGTCAGTGATCTACGGTTCTGTCTATTAAATGCGCGTGACAATCTCATACGATATATCGTGCAGCCCTACTTCAAGCACTTTTACATTTTTATTGCATTAAATTAAATTAAACTCTACATAAACTCTACACACTTGGACCTATTTATCTTAGGTCACACTGTAATTACATTAGACATTAGAAAAAATAGAAAAATAAACAACACTCATTCTCTCTCAAATATTTGACAACATTCAATAACTGGATTGAACTTGAGGGACAAGATTTTTGATAGTGTCCTCATCTAAGAGAAGAAATGCCTCCTTATCTCTGTCTTCGCCTGAAAGACAGAAAACAAGACAACATGAGTATTGTTAATAAGTCGAGACAATTGTGAACCACTCACCAGACACTCTTTGATTATCAAGCTAACAAATAATAACTTTTAAGGGAATGATGTTGTTTTAAAAAAAAAAAAAAAAAAAAAACCTGGCCCAATTTTCTAGTTAACTTAATGTGGTTCTTTTGCAGCATTACCCATTTTGTGTGAATGACAGTCTACACTGTCCATCTTTTCTTTCATTAACAAGTGTAATAATGACATTAATGCAAAGGTGAATATCTGGCCCTTTATTATGCATAACAGCTTAAAGACAAGGCACAAGTACCTTTTAACTACACTGCGTTCCAAATTATTATGCAAGAGACAAATCAGTAAGATTTCTGTACAGTAAACATTCAGATTTTAGTTTTTCTAAGAAAATGTTTGTTCGCTTATTTATCCTTGTCTTTTTAGATAACTGGTATCAATCTCAGACAAAATAATTTGCCAGATCTGTGGAAACCCTACTTAGAGGTTGTTCCACATTATTAAGCAAGTCACAGTTCTCATGCAATATGGGGAGGAAGAAAGATCTTTCTGAAGATGAAAAGCGTGAAATGGTGCAATGTTGTGCAAAAGGAATGAAAACAACTAATATTGTGTAAAACTGAATGGAGATTATCGAATTATCATAAGATTTGTGATTGATTTAGAGCACAGCAGAACTCGGTCAGATAAAGGCTTATTGAGGAAAGTTCCTGTCAAAAAAATTAATTGTATTAAAACGTTCCAACAAAACTGTGACGTCAGCAAGGAGCTGGTGGGTGATGATTTGGGCTGGAATGTTGGGAAGTGAGATGGAGGGTATTAAAATTACTTTTGCAAGATATGTGGAGTTCATAACTGGCCATTTTCAGCTATGGTATAAAAAGGAGGATAGTGCATAGTACAATGCACTATTTGTACAATGCACTATGCACTATCCCATGCTGCAAAAAAACACCACAGCAATAAAACTGTTTGAAAAGGTATTTCTACACCCACTGTAAATGTTTCTCTTTGTTAGGTTTGGTTAGTGGTGTCTAAAATGCATCTTTATGCACAACTGCCAGCCTGCATGGAGAGCTTCTTGAGACTCCAGAGACACCAGAAGCTTCAAATACCTGTTTGCTGCTGAACACTGGCTTTTTTTATAGCTGCCCTTTTAATACAATTAATTTTTTTGATAGGAACTTTAATTAATAAGCCTTTATCTGACCGAGTTCTGCTGTGCTCTAAATCACTCACAAATCTTATGATAATTTGATAATCTCCATTCAGTTTCACACAATATTAGTTGTTTTCATGCCTTTTGCACAACATTGCACCATTTCATGCTTTTCATCTTCAGAAAAATCTTTCTTCCTCCCCATATTTCATGAGAACTGTGACTTGCTTAATAATGTGGAACAACCTCTAAGTAGAGTTTCCATACACCTGGCAAATTATTTTGTCTGAGATTCATACCAGTTATCTAAAAAGACATGGATAAATAAACAAACAAACATTTTTATTTTTTAACTTAGAAAAACTAAAATCTGAATGTTTATTGTACTGAAATCTTACTGATATGTCAATTGCATAATAATTTGGAACGCAGTGTATAAGGGTTATTATAGAGATGCATTCCCCACTGTCGAAGAAGTTGTGACTGTCACAAAATCTTGCACCGACACATTTAAGCCATATTAAAGAAAAAATATTTAGGTATAAAGAGATGATATGAGGGCAGTTAAAGGGATAGTTCACCCAAAAATGAAAATTTGATGTTTATCTGCTTACCCCCAGGGCATCCAAGATGTAGGTGACTTTGTTTCTTCAGTAGAACACAAATTATGATTTTTAACTCCAACCGTTGCAGTCTGTCAGTCTTATAATGTGAATGAATGGTAACACAATTTGGATATGTCAAAAAATATGCTCAGACAAATCCAAATTAAACCCTGCGGCTCGTGACGATGCATTGATGTCCTAAGACACGAAACAATCGGTTTGTGCAAGAAACCGAAAATTATATCATTTTTTACCTCTAAAACACCACTATGTCCAACTGCGTTCAGCAATCGCTTAGGTTTCTCGCACAAACCAATCGTTTCGTGTCTTAGGACATCAATGTGTCGTCATGAGCCGCAGGGTTCAGTTTGGATTTGTCTAAGCATATTTTTTGACTCTTATAAATTGTTACCATTCACTCGCATTATAAGACTGACAGACGGCAACGGTTGGAGTTAAAAATCATCATTTGTGTTCGACTGAAGAAACAAAGTCTCCTACATCTTGGATGCCCTGGGGGTAAGTAGATAACCATCAAATTTTCATTTTTGGGTGAACTATCCCTTTAAAGAGTAAAACGCTCACCTCTAAAATTCTCTAACAGCTCAGACATCCGCCACTCAGCTTATCAGTGACAAAGCTCTCCATTTAAAATGACCTGGAGAAAACAATAGAGGTTAGCAACAATTTGAAGATTTGACACGCTTCTTTAACTCTCACTACTTAAGCCCGTAGAGCACTGTATAATATGATAAGCACAGCGCAGCTTGTTAACATAACTCAACTATTGTGTTGCCTCGTCGCTCTAGCCTCGGCTAAAGGGGATCGCACACCGGACGAGAAGCGTATTTAAAATTCAAACACATTATTCTCTGAGCGTACACACACCGGCGGCGCCATTCGGCGTCTGTCCGTGGCGCCCAGCAACGGTTCAGGACCTTGTTCAAAATCCTGCAGCGCCACACAGCGCCATGTACATAGATTTATATTAAATTTACACTTATTTGTCTCAAATCGTCATTAATGTATATACTGACTTCACCATGTGCTGCAATATAAAGTTAGTTTTACATTAATTTACAGAAATCAGCTGCATGAATCAAAATTGCTGATGTTATTGGATTTTCAGGTGATATTCTCAATTCATTCAGTTAACGGACGCTCTGAGGTAAAGTGTTCAGACTGCAGACTCAGCAACGGTTGTATTTAATTATACAGTACAATCATAACATAGTACTGACATTATCTTAATTCCACAATGTCCTAAAACATAACAATATTGCTGGCCATAAACTGAGAAAGTACACGATACCTCGAGTTGTCCTAGACACGGCGCTTCTCGTCCGGTGTTCAACACCCTTAACGCGGCATGAAGTCGCCACTAGCTGCACTGTACTTATTGTATTATTACCAATATTATAACAATGAGATAAGTACAGCACAGTTTATGAAAAATATAATTTAAAGACAGTGTAAAGTGAATTCAGTCATTTTCTTCTAAACACATTAAATAGGTCATACGTATTTCTCAACGATGTGTAAAAAGCATTTCAACCATTTTGACACCTAATTTCATGAATTTATCGTTATTTTTAATCATTCAAATTTGGCTGGGTGGTTAATAACACTTTCTTATTTAGTCTGACAAACTCAAAACACATTTATTTTGACTTTACACGGACTTTAAACTAGTTAGATGTTGTCGCGATATCCGCAGGCGGCTACATGCTAACCACAGAATTACCACGGTAAGCCATGGTCATTTTTTCAACAAATGGTGCTAAACTAGCAATGGGGACATGGACACAGAAAAGTTTACGTTACATTGACACTGAAAATACTTGCTTACCTTGAATACGCGACGAAGTTGCACCGAAGGGGGGGGCGGGGGGAAGGGGCGTTAACCCCGAACATGGGTTACTCTTTGAAAAATAACCCAGGAATTGGGTCAAAATATTAGCCTTATAACCCAGAAAATGGTTACTCTCTGGAAAAAAAACAACATAATTTTAACCCAACACAAATAACCCAGAAAATGGGTTAAAGAAATAACCCAGGAGTTTTTAGAGTGTAATCAACGTAAAAATTGATTTAATAATTATAAAAAAAATAAAAAATAAATCTGAAATAATTATTAACCGCCATTTTACAGAAATAGTGTTTACAGAATAACGTTAAAGTGTTAAAATGTTGGTAATTCTAACTTCGCGCTAATAGTTTTGATTAGAATACATCATATCCGGTCAGCCGGTTGCATACGGTCTAGCCGCAGAAGTTCAAATATTTCAACGCATCCGAAGCTCAAATCGGATCCGAAATTTCTGCATTCGCATATGATCGGAACTCCACGCAGCCCCCGTACTACTCTCCATTGGAAATGAATGACTTCCGGTCCAGCAGCTGCCGTTTGTCGTGTGCAGTGGAAAGGTGGCTTTACACCGTGTCCTAACCAGACACGCTGCGTTAAGATTCCAGCAACAAGCAATTTGACTGTCCTAGACGCGATGTGACAATGAGAAGCGATAAAATCAATCAAAAACCACAGCCAATCAGAAGAGAGTGTGGGCGGGCTCTCTTGGCAAGAGCACATCAGACACGATGAGATGGGTTAGTACATAAAAAAATAAATAAATATTACATCAATTAAACATTATTTAAAGTACATACGGAGTGACTGAAACAATCTTTGTCATAGAATACACTTGTTTGCTCTCATTGAGTTGACACTTTGAACATTCTTTTGCCCATTTATTTATTTTCAAAATCTGAGGTGAATTAGAGCTAAAAGCTGAAAAGCTAAAAGCTGGGAACACGGAATGATAATCAAACTCACATTATACACATTTAACATTAAATAAAGCATATAAACAGTACCTGATATTATCATTGCCATACTTTGTGTTGCTGTTCCAGCCGCAACGTCGCGGAGAAATAGATACCATTTCTAAAATAAAATCGTCGCCGTCGTGGCTGGTTAGGACAAAAACCTTTATCGCATGTCGCGGCGTCGCGTCACGGTTGGTTAGGACACGGTTTCAGACTCCACCAGTGACCATATAAGGACTCTTTGATTTCCATGTATGGTTTGAATGATCTGAACCATATTTTTACATACTTTTCAAAATATTTATGAAGTAGACATCCTATTCAGAAGAAGTTTGGGCAGTAATGTTAATATTTGATTTGAATTCAATCCCTAAAACACATATAAAAAACATATTGAAAGAATCAGGCATGTGTTATAGTTTGGCACCACATCACAAATGAAGAATCTAGCGCTATTTATCTATTGCTCTGTCATTTTCTTTTGAAAATCAGTCACCAAATATGAAAACTAGAGTCTGAAAGCTTTCAAATGCTATATAGTGTGTCAAGATTACTTTAGGTTTAGACTAAGATATTATTGTTATAAATGTATAATAGCAAGTGGTGCGGGATGGGGCAGTCTTAGTGAGGGGAGGGGCTTAGTGGTTAAAAACAATTTTATAAATCATAAATTTATAAATAACCTGTGAAAAATATTAATATTAAAAGGTAATTATTTGTACATGATTGTATGTTTTTTTTTTTTTTGTTTGTTTGTTTGTTTTTATTTCCATAGTGTGCCTTTTGGGGAATTGTATTGAATCAAATTAGGGTCAATTTGACCCGGACTATACAGGCTATAACCAGAAATCGAACAGTGCTTGAGGGTTAACCAAAAACCCATTCAAAAAACCCATTGACGTTGGGACAATAGAACCGGAAGTGCAAAAATGCTAACTTGTTTCCGCATTTTGACCTATAAATTTACATCATACCTGCAACCACTTTATTGGTCTTGAGTATTTAAATACATTTATAGAGAAATATGACGTAGCCTGAAAAAAATTCAGTCAGAAGAATTTTTGTTTTAATTCCTGTTTTAAGGAAAATATATTACTTGTTACTTGGTTACACCACATAACATATTAGCATCATTAAATTCATCTCTAAAAAATTTTATAAAAGTTTTTCAAAATCATGTGAAACCAACATGAATAAAAGGAGTACATTACTAAGAAATGCACGTGTTTGTGCCTGTAATGTGTTAATTTTTTCAATATGCCTATGTAGAACTACAAAAGTTTAGAATGGTGAAATTATATTTTAATATTTACTGCGCACCGTTCTGTAATGGGAAGTGCGAGCCGCGTGTCGTCAGTTCAAAGCTCACAAGGACTTCTGTACGCGACAGTCTCGGGCTCAACCACAGAAAGAGAGCCCAGCAATATAAGTCTGTTCAAAAGGGGCAAGGTCCATATGCTTGCATGCTCTGGCAGTTCAGCAGTTAAATGACATAAACACAATAAAGAATGACGGCACTTCTAACTCCCCGTCCCTACTTACACTCACCCCGTCCCCCCTGTCTATCTTCGTCGCTGGTGGCCCTAACCAACCCTCCCAACAATAGATGAGTACCGCCGTCCTATTTCGGCTTGTAAATTGACAGACAGCGAGCCCGCATCCATCCTCTTTTGCACTCTTTTTAATCCTTCACTCCCCAGTCTCTGAATACACAGATCACACCACAGTGTTCCTCATTCCCCAATCAGTCTCATTAATTAGTTGTCAGGACGATATTTCAAACACAACACCCATAACAACTGTATTCCCAGGCTTGTGAACAGGCCGTTGTCTAGGGCCAGCAGCCAGATGCTGATCCTTCCCTTGGTCCTTCCAAATTACAAGGGAGCACTGGTGTCCTTTGATGAACCCAAATGGCCCCCAGAAGGACCTGTGACTGATGCTCTAACTGGTCAGCCACCCTCTGACTTGTACACGAGGACTCAGCTCCCTCCTGTGGTAGGACCAAGGGTGCCAATGTCCCTGAGAAAGAAGACAGAACATATGGTTTGAGTCGGTTAAAATGTATCACTCAGGACACCCCTCTGCTAACACCACACGATACAATACATCAGGCATGTGTTCCAAAACTTTGTAAGGGCCCCTGTAACACCTTTGTAATTTTGGACAAATGCCTTTTTTCTTGACCTACACCAATTCCCCCACAGAATAGAACTGCAAATTAGCCCGAAGATCAAATGTCTCCTTCTGCTTCCCAGAGGCTTTAGCCTGATGTCTCTTTACTGCCTCTACCACTGTGGATAATGTGTCTGCCAACCCACTCACATACTCACTGGCTGACAGAAACTGCTCCTGATGACCTACATTCAGCATCACGTCCAGACGAAGAACAATTTCCTGTACAAACAAGATTTTGTAAGGTGTAAACCCTGTACTGGCATGGACACTACTTTGATACGCCATCATAACATATGGCAATAGACAGTCCCAGTTGGTTTGATTCTCATTAACAAACTGACTCAACATTGACAGTAAAGTTTGGTTAAATCGCTCCACTAAACCATTAGATTGTGGGTGATATGGGGAGCTACACGTCTTACTCATATCCAACAATCGACACAGTTCTTTAAACACGGTAGACTCAAAATTGCACCCCTGATCAGAATGAATACTACGGGGAGTGCCAAAATGACATCCACTCCTCAACCAGGACACAAGCAACCGTCTGTGCCTCCTGGTTGGGAAGGGGAAATGCTTCAGTCCATTTAGAAAAGTCACAACAAGGATGTACCTATGCTTTTTAGATGTCTCAGGTAGAGGCCCCAAAATATCCAAGGCAATACATTTGTGAGGACGAGATGTAACTGAAGGATTCATTGGGGCACAGGGGGGCTTTCCATGCATCTTTCGAGAAGTACAATCTACACATTGCCTACACCACTGTCTTACATCTGAAAACCACCATGGCCAATAAAAATGATCTTTTAGTCTCTTGCAATTTCTAAATACCCAGGTGGCCTCCCGTTACTGAGCTATGAAGCTGATTTAACACAGATGCTGCCAGCACCTTAGGGAGCACCACCTGTATCTTTGAAGCTGCATCTGAGTAAGGCGGGGGCACCTGTACCATCGCCAACAACTCTTTCTTTGTAGTTGCATACTTGCGCTCCTCTTTAGGAAGGGCCTGACTGGCATAAGCTACGATACGCTTCAACCCACCCTCCTCTTGTGAAAGCACTGTCCCTACCCCCACATCACTAGCGTCAGTGTCCAATATTAAGGTTTTATTGGGGTCAGGGTAAGCAAGCACAGGAGCAATAATTAAACTAGCCTTCAACTGATTGAAGGCTACTTGACACTCCTTGCCCCACCTAAATCGCCTTCCCTTCTTGGTCAGTTGATGTAATGGATGTGCTATATCTGCAAACCCCCTTACAAACCATCTTTAGTAAGAGGCCAAACCTAAAAAGCTCCTCACTTCAGTTTGAGTCTTAGGGGTGGGCTATTCCCTCACTGCTTCCACCTTCGCAGGGTCAACCATAATTCCCTCTGCAGAAATGATATGCCCTAAATACTTGACACGGGAGGAAAAGAAGTCACACTTAGAAGGTTTTACCTACAGATTGGCAGCCTTCAACTTAGCCAGTACTTCTCCCAATCTAGATAGATGCTCCTGAAATGAACGTCCAAACACTATAATGTCATCCAAATAAACTAAACAAGTAGTCCATTGCGAATCAGCTAAAACCAAATCCATTAAACACTGAAATGTACTTGGTGAGTTACAAAGGCCAAAACTTAAGAAGTTAAATTCAAATAACCCATGTCTTGTAGTAAAAACAGTCTTACACTTATCTTGAGCATCTATTTCGACCTGCCAGTAACCACTGTCAAGATCCAGGGTAGAAAATAACTTGGCATTAGTCAAGCTATCCAGAGCATCATCTATTCGAGAAAGGGGATATGCATCCTTAGTTGTAACGTCATTCAGCTTTCGGTAGTCTACGCAAAAGCACTAACTACCATCCTTCTTTCTTACTGGGACAACTGGAGCAGCCCATGGACTTATGACCGTATAATCCCATTATCTTGCATCTGCTTAATGTGATCATGTACCTCTTTTTGCATATGCAACAAAACAAAATGTGGGGGTATCTTAATTGGCTTTGCATCCCCTGTATTAATCTGATGCAAAGTCAAGTGGGCTCACCCTAAATCATGATCCCCAGTACTAAACACTGAAGCATACTGTGCCAACAAATCACGGATGGCCTGCGTTTCACCCATAGACAACCCCTTTTGGTATAACTCCAGCTGCATTAAAGCAGTATCCACCACCCTCCGGGCACCGCCAACATATCCTGCTTGCTAAGAGCTACTGCTTCAGGCCCAACCACCACATGGCTAATGTGGACAAGGCCCTAATCTTCATCCCCTGCCTAAGAGTGAAAGAATTATCAGGGAATTAAGGGAAATTGCTTACCCAGGACTGAACAACACTGCTCCCTCAAATCAATGGTTAACCCATACTTTTGCAGAAAATCCATCCCCAGCAAAATATCAGGGGTAGATATATCAGCTACTAAAAATCATTTATTAACGCCAAGGAACCAAACTGACAAATAGTTTGCCAGTGGCCTAGAATATACATAGTGCCCCCATTAGCTGCAGAAGCTTCCCCCACATAATCGAACAATGGACATCCCCCCCTCTGTTAACCGTAACCACACATGTTTAGGGATAATAGGTGCCTGCGCGCCTGTATCCAATGACAAATGCACATCAGACCCACCTATTTATGCATTGAGGTACACTCCAGAGCTGGGTTGGGTCCAGGGCCAATCTTGTGGACTTCACTAATGAGGGGGCAGGCATTTGGCCCTCTGGTTTTCCTGCAAATAGGGACAGTTGTGCTGTAAATGTCGGTTACACCCACACTCCCAGCAGCCCAGCAGGCCTCTCAATCACGAGACCGGTGTCCGTGGCCCACCCTGTCTGTCCCCGAGTGTCAAAGGATACATTTCATCTTCCAGTTGGTGGGATCTCAGCACAAGCCTGTAATGACTGAACTGTCTGCTGCAAAGTTCTTACTTCCTGTCTCAACCCTTCTACCACTCCCAAAAGCGTCTCCATTTGTTTATCTGGTACACTTTTGGACACCACCCACACTTTAGTATCTGCAACAGAACAGTTTCGCTATTTTTATTAGAGTTAATCGAATTAACTCTAATTTAGAAGCCAAATTGACAGCCTCAGTCCCGAGCCCTACTAGATAACAATAAAGAGAGGAACTTAAATTTCAAGCTGCCATTTCAAATCGTCCTATCCAATCTGACCACTCACGATTAGCTCCTGTAAAAGTCTCAGGCATAAAAACAGGTCATGCTGTCGCCATCATAGCCGCTAAACCTTTCCCTGTCAGCACCCTATCATTTAAAGAAGCAGTTGGTGTGTTATCGCCTTCTGGATCTAACATAATGGGCCCTAATATCCCACCGCTGCCACCAGTATAATATTTACTGTACTTAATAGGCCGCTGCCACCATCTTTAATTCTTTAAGCCAATATGGTCTGGCACCAGAGGATAACACACCACCACAACTTCAATCACAACCAGTAATCTTATTTAACAGAGGGGACTACAGGACAGGCTAAACAACCTAGAAAGCCTTAGGACAGTGTGCTACATCAGTTCACTCACTTCATTGGAGACAATCCCTAAGATCAACTACAAATAATGTCACTTCAAATTCATATAAAATCTCATTTCATGCATGTGCAAAATAATACCTGCCCCCTGAACCCTCACAGTTTCAGTTTTAGCCACCCTCACTGTCACCCTCAATTTTTACATGGAGCACAGCTTTATTAAATACATCAGCTTAAAATGAAAACATACAAAAAGACATAAAACAACTTAACTCACCCCGCAGCGATGCTGCTCCACCCGCGGGTCTGTACACGACCACAACCACAGAAAGAGAGCCCAGCAATATAAGTCTGTTCAAAAGGGGCACAGTCCATACGCTTGTACGCTCTGGCAGTTCAGCAGTTAAATGACATAAACACAACAAAGAACGATGGCACGCCTAACTACCCTGTCCCCACCGTGCCACAAACGTCTCTGAATACACAGATCACACCACGGTGTTCCTCATTCCCCAGTCAGTCTCATTAATTACAAACCTGATTCCAAAAAAGTTGGGACATTGTACAAATTCTGAATAAAAACAGAATGCAATGATGTGGAAGTTTCAAATTTCAATATTTTATTCAGAATACAACATAGATGACATATCAAATGTTTAAACTGAGAAAATGTATCATTTTAAGGGAAAAATAAGTTGATTTTAAATTTCATGGCATCAACACATCTCAAAAAAGTTGAGACATGCCATGTTTACCACTGTGTGGCATCCCCTCTTCTTTTTATAACAGTATGCAAATGTCTGGGGACTGAGGAGACTTGCTCAAGTTAAGGGATAGGAATGTTGTCCAATTCTAGTTGCTCAACTGTCTTAGGTCTTCTTTGTCGCATCTTCCTCTTTATGATGCGGCAAATGTTTTCTATGGATGAAAGATCTGGACTGCAGGCTGGCCATTTCAGTACTCGGATCCTTCTTCTACGCAGCCATGATGTTGTAATTGATGCAGTATGTGGTCTGGCATTGTCATGTTGGAAAATGTAAGGTCTTCCCTGAAAGAGACAACGTCTGGATGGGAGCATACAATGGGTACGGAAAGTATTCAGACCCCCTTAAATTTTTCAATCTTTGTTATATTGCAGCCATTTGCTAAAATCATTTAAATTCATTTTGTTTCCTCATTAATGTACACACAGCACCCCATATTGACAGAAAAACACAGAATTGTTGACATTTTTGCAGATGTATTAAAAAAGAAAAATTGAAATATCACATGGTCCTAAGTTTTCAGACCCTTTGCTGTGACACTCATATATTTAACTCAGGTCCTGTCCATTTTTTCTGATAATCCTTGAGATGGTTCTACACCTTCATTTGAGTCCAGCTGTGTTTGATTATACTGATTCGGACTTGATTAGGAAAGCCACACACCTCTCTATATAAGACCTTATAGCTCACAGTGCATGTCAGAGCAAATGAGAATCATGAGGTCAAAGGAACTGCCTGAAGAGCTCAGAGACAGAATTGTGGCAAGGCACAGATCTGGCCATGGTTCAAAAAATTTCTGCTGCACTTAAGGTTCCTAAGAGCACAGTGGCCTCCATAATCCTTAAATGGAAGACGTTTGGGACGACCAGAACCCTTCCTAGAGCTGGCCATCCGGCCAAACTGAGCTATTGGGGGAGAATAGCCTTGGTGAGAGAGGTAAAGAAGAACCCAAAGATCACTGTGGCTGAGCTCCAGAGATGCAGTCGGGAGATGGGAGAAAGTTGTAGAAAGTCAACCATCACTGCAGCCCAGTCGGGGCTTTATGGCAGAGTGGCCCGACGGAAGCCTCTCCTCAGTGCAAGACACATGAGAGCCCGCATGGAGTTTGCCAAGATGGTGAGAAATAAGATTCTCTGGTCTGATTAGACCAAGATAGAACTTTTTGGCCTTAATTCTAAGCGGTATGCGTGGAGAAAACCAGGCACTGCTCATCACCTGTCCAATACAGTCCCAACAGTGAAGCATAGTGGTAGCAGCATCATGCTGTGGGTGTGTTTTTCAGCTGCAGGGACAGGACGACTGTTTGCAATCGAGGGAAAGATGAATGCGGCCAAGTACAGGGATATCCTGGACGAAAACCTTCTCCAGAGTGCTCAGGACCTCAGCCTGGGCCGAAGGTTTACCTTCCAACAAGACAATGACCCTAAGCACACAGCTAAAATAATGAAGGAGTGGCTTCACAACAACTCCGTGACTGTTCTTGAATGGCCCAGCCAGAGCCCTAAAATCTCTGGAGAGACCTAAAATGGCTGTCCACCAATGTTTACCATCCAACCTGACAGAACTGGAGAGGATCTGCAAGGAGGAATGGCAGAGGATCCCCAAATCCAGGTGTGAAAAACTTGTTGCATCTTTCCCAAAAAGACTCATGGCTGTATTAGATCAAAAGGGTGCTTCTACTAAATACTGAGCAAAGGGTCTGAATACTTAGGACCATGTGATATTTCAGTTTTTCTTTTTTAATAAATCTGCAAAAATGTCAACAATTCTGTGTTTTTCTGTCAATATGGGGTGCTGTGTGTACATTCATGAGGGAAAAAAATAATTTAAATGATTTTAGCAAATGGCTGCAATATAACAAAGAGTGAAAAATTTAAGGGGGTCTGAATACTTTTCGTACCCACTGTATGTTGTTCTAGAACTTGGATATACCTTTCAGTATTGATGGTGCCTTTCCAGATGTGTAAGCTGCCCATGTCACATGCACTCATGCAACCCCATACCATCAGACATGCAGGCTTCTGAACTGAGCGCTGGTAACAACTTGGGTTGTCCTTGTCCTTTTTAGTCCGGATGACATGGCGTCCCAGTTTTCCAAAAAGAACTTCAAATTTTGATTCGTCTGATCACAGAACAGTTTTCCACTTTGCCACAGTCCATTTTAAATGAGCCTTGGCCCAGAGAAAGCGCTTGCGCTTCTGGATCATGTTTAGATATGGCTTCTTTTTTGACCTATAGAGTTTTAGCCGGCTTGTTGTGATTTCCATTACAGTAGCATTCCTGTATGTGATGCAGTGCCATCTAAGGGCCCGAAGATCGCGGGCATCCAGTATGGTTTTCCGGCCTTGACCCTTACGCACAGAGATTGTTCCAGATTCTCTGAATCTTTGGATGATATTATCCACTGTAGATGATGATAACTTAAAACTCTTTGCAATTTGTCTCTGAGAAACTCCTTTTTGAAATTGCTCCACTATTTTGCGCCGCAGCATTGGGGGAATTGGTGATCCTCTGCTCATCTTGACTTTTGAGAGACACTGCCACTCTGAGAGGCTCTTTTTATACCCAATCATGTTGCCAATTGACCTAATAAGTTGCAAATTGGTCCTCCAGCTGTTCCTTATATGTACATTTAACTTTTCCGGCCTCTTATTGCTACCTGTCCCAATTTTTTTTGGAATGTGTAGCTCTCATGAAATCCAAAATGAGCCAATATTTGGCATGACATTTCAAAATGTCTCACTTTCAACATTTGATATGTTATCTATATTCTATTGTGAATAAAATATAAGTTTATAAGATTTGTAAATTATTGCATTCCTTTTTTATTCACAATTTGTACAGTGTCCCAGCTTTTTTGGAATCAGGTTTTTTTAGTTGTCAGGACGATATTCCAAACACAACACGCATCACAATATTTTTTATATTGATTTAAAATCACACAAGGGTGTCATGCAGGGATGAGTAAAATACTCTCAAAATTCAGTTCTCTTGAAGTACATCAGATTTCAGTATTTACATGTAATCTTTACAATCATTTTGTCTTGCTAATGAATTTAAATGTGGAATTGCTTTGTGTTTCACCAGAACTTATTCATAAAGGCACCAAAGATGACCAGCGGGATTATCTGTTTTACCTTGCTGTAGCCAACTACAAGCTCAAGGTTGTTATCAAAGCTTTTCATGTTTACGTTGGACATTTATAGGTGGAATGACTTTGCTAATTTCATTCTCTTGTTTTATATTAACTTTAGGAATATGAGAAAGCTCTGAAATACATCAGGACTTTACTGAAAAATGAACCTGGAAATTCTCAAGCGTTAGATCTGGAGAAATTCATTAATAAAAACATGAAGAAAGGTGAGCAAGAATATTGTCTTTATTTAAGGTGTACACCCTTTCCTCATTTCCTGCATTGTTGGGCATTTTTTCAACATGACAATGAGGATATGCATTATCCCAAGGTGAAAAACCTTCTGTGGACATGTATTGCACTCAATCTTAACAGTCTTGAGCGCCTGTGGGGGATTCTGTAGAGACGAGTTGAGCAACACTCCCCATTAAAGATCAGGGGCCGTATTCACAAAACATTTTATCTTACCACTAAGAGTTCTCCTAAATAGCAGTAAAAGTTCTTAGCTAAGAGTTTTCTCTTAAAACCTATTCACAAAGCTGCTGAGACGACAAACTTTTACTAAGGAATTGACTGAAGTCTTAAGCTAAGAGTAAGGGCGGGGTTGACCTCGTTGCTATGGAGTATACACACAGTGATTGGCTGATGGGGGAGGAGTCAGCGATTTAATCATAGAAATATTGTAGAATGAGGTGTCATGTTTCCATATTAAAATAAAGGTTTTAAAAAACAAATGTTGCCATAGTCAAAATAAAATGTTGCCATATTGTTGCCATAAAGGTTTTAAAATGTAGGCTAAGTGTCACTAATTAAACTAGTATATACAGTTATATATATATATATATATATATATATATATATATATATATATATATATATATATATATTAGAGATGTTCCGATACCCCTTTTCCATTCCCGATACCGATTCCGATACCTGAGCTCAGGGTATCGGCCGATACCGAGTACTGATCCGATACCTGGGTGCAGAGCTCTGAACCGGTTCAAGGAATGAAAACGAAAACCGGAAACGAACGAAGTTTTGACCGGAATGGAAACGGAAACTGAATCAAATTTAATCGTTTTGAACAGAAACGCTCATTTGAAATGGCCATTAACTGGTTAATAACGTTATATTTTCATTCTATTTAATATTTTGATTTGGCAGTCAACCAATCACGAATTCAAATAGTACAGCCTATGCAAATGTGACGAAAATTACAGGATATGTAGAACATGAGTTCACACAACGCCACATCATGCACATGCAGCGGTTCAGAATAAAACTATAGGCTAACATAAAACATATACAATAAAAGGGAATATTTAGGCCTATAGGCTACGCGAAATATTTCACCATATAATTAGGTCTACAGATTAACAAAATGAAAGTGGTTCATTGTGGCCCACTCCAACGATCTAGGAAAGGAAACAGACATTCTGCTTGTTTTCGTTATTTAAATGTCTTTTGTAAATGTATGAATTATGTCTGGCTTTTAAATTCCGACCATAAACCATAAATTACGGAGTACAGTTTAGGAAAAAAACGTTCCAGTGGTCGCGCCAGCACCTCATGCACGCGCACACAAATTCTTGCATTGCTTACTTGATATTGCAGCTGTTAAATATTAAAATAAAATACAGTCAACCAAACATATAAAACTTTACACTGCTCAATTCAATTCTGTAAAACAATCTGCCGTCCCGTGACCACCGCCTGACTGTGCTGTTATGTGAAGAATGATGTCGATAATGCGAGTGAAGTACAAAGCTTACATAATAAACAGCCTAATAGTTTAGCATTCCTCTCGAAAATGGAAACTGCCGAATGAGAAAGGTAGGCTTCAGATTCACTTTAAATTAATTAGTTTAGCATCTTATTTAGTTTTATTTCTAATAAATAACCCTGTTTTTCACTTCTTCGCTGCTCTAAAACAGTCTTTGCTTATGGCAACACAGCACAACTTCCTGTGTTTGCATTCTGAGCCGCGAAGAAGAATTGATTTCCGATTTGCTATGTTAAGCAAAGATAGCGGGCACAACTAGATATTGTTTAAGAAAATGGTATCGGATCGGTACATGAGTTTAATTACTCGCCGATACCGATGCTAGAATTTTTTCTGGTGTCAGTGGTATTTCCGATAATATAAATATATAATTTTTTTTTTTTTTTTTTTTTTTTTTTTTTTTACTCAATCATTTGTAAGTGTGAACTCATGAAAACCACTGGCACAGGTAATCAGACAATATTTATTTATTTATTTGTTAAAGATTTTTTTTGGCGCCTCATTGTACATTCAAATCTATAAATCAAAATGTATTGCATTTATGAAGAAAAAGTTCAGCACCCAAGGCTCTATCACTATTGTCTCAATGGTGTACAGTGTTTTTGGGTGGATTAGGACTGTTTGTGATTTGGTCTTAGTGACTTAGGAGTCCTCTTGACTACTCCTAACGTTTCACAGACTTAGGAGCTAGTTTTAGCGCTAAAATGCTTTGTGAAATACTCTTAGAGCAAAAATTTAGGACTCCTAAAATTAGGACTGACACACCCATTATTTTTAAGAGTTTCTCCTAAATCGGCAAGTTAGGAGCTACTTTTAGCCTTAAGATGTTTTGTGAATACGGCCCCAGGACATTTAAGGAGCTCATCATCCAGGAGTTAAACAGGACAGATGTGACAATTTGTCATGAACTTGTACACTCCGTGCCAAGAAGGGTCAGAGCAGTATATTCAAAATTATGGAGGGCATACTAAGTTCTAGAATATTATACATTTGTTTAATTAAATCTAGGGTGTACTAATTTCTGCAATCCTTAATTTAAACAAAATTGGCTAATTTACTTATTTTATGGCTATTAATGACATATATTTCTCAGTTTTTATTATGTACAGGTGACCAGCACCTGTATATGTTTATTACATTTTAGTTTTGCCATCTTTCCATGAATTGTATTAGTGATCATAAAGAAAATACATCTTTTGTATTTGTTCAGAGAGGGTGTACACATTTATGCTGTGCACTGTATATAGTAATATGTAGTATAGACTATATATAGGCACTGTACAGTATATAAGTAATCTTTACATGTCTCATGATTGAACAAGGAATTTGCATTCTTCTCATTGTTATGTTTTCTAGATGGGCTGATTGGAATGGCAATTGTTGGTGGCATTGGTCTGGGTTTGGCTGGATTGGCTGGTCTCATTGGTTTAGCTGTGGCTAAGAAATCTGCATAAGAGGATGAGCTAAGCCAATTCTTAATGCCTTAATCCTTGTTTTGGGTGTAGAACGGATGCAGAAAGGCCTGCTAAATATCAGTCATCCTGACACTGACAGAGAATAAGGTGCCTTACAAGCTTCCTCCAGTTAAAGCCAGAAAAATCTCACACTTACAGCATAATGCTAAACAGAGCGGCACCTGTTCACATCACTCTTATGAAAAGAAAAGGAACTCCAACAATATTTATTTCTGTCACAAGTTTAAAGGGGCTTTATAATATATATTAGATGTTAAAACATTTTTACTGTTTTAGCTAAATTATTCTTTGTAATTGTAATATACCCTTACTGAACACACAAAAATGTGTATATACATGCATCAGTGGGTGTTTGTTAGGTACATATTAAGGCATTTCAAGTAAAAATGGAAAATGTATTGTTTAATATATAATTTGCTTAAAAAAAATGCTCTTTTTACTTAACCATTACCATGAGGTTTGTGTGTGTGTGTGTGTGTGTGTGTGTGTGTGTGTGTGTGTGTGTGTGTGTGTGTGTGTGTGTGTGTGTGTGTGTGTGTGTGTGTGTGTGTGTGTGTGACAAAAAAAAAAACTTTGTTACTTTTTTATTGAACAGATTCTAAGGCAATTTGGAATAGCATTTCTTTCTGATGTTAGAACCAGAAGAAAGCTTTCAGCTTAGACCAAATATTATAGCTATAAAAGTGTGCCATTTCTAAGTATCTAGTAATCTGTGTGTATAAGTACAGAAGACAATAGAGAGTACAGAGGCTGACTGATATAAAATGTTATTGTTAAAAAGGTGTTTTTTTTGTTGTTGTTGTTGTTGGAAACATTTGAATGCAAAGTTTAAAGGCATAAATGTTTTCTTTTGTGTTTTCATTTTTGCACTAAAGGCCCAAAGAAAATAGATTGCTTCATGGTGGGTTGTGTTGCACTGAGATTATCTGACTGATTTATTTTGATTTTGTTGTCTGTTTTTATTTCAACAGTGCTTATTGCCAACTTTGAACATAGGCTGCAAATAAAACTAAACCGCATTGTGCTCATTGAGTTTTTTTTTTATTTGATAGAGAAAGAGTTTCTGGTTGCACACTGAAGTTCAGTATTAAGGGTTAAAGGTTTGTTAAGATTATAACCATAGTATTCTAATTTGCCTTTAGAAGTCGTACAAAGTTGCTGTTTCTTTATCTTTTTGCTTGTCTCTTTTCAATTATTAATTTTCTTCTAACCCTTGGCAGTAGTGGATT